>NW_022631017.1:4788252-5223497 GCF_010015895.1 Lontra canadensis | reverse complement strand
GCGGGGCTCGATCCCAGGACCCTGGGATCATGACCTGAGCCGAAGGCAGAGGTTTTAACCCACTGAGCCACCCAGGCGCCCCTAATTACTTTATTTTTTGAAGTTTTACTCTGTTCTTTTCAGTTTCTTATTTTTTTCTGGATTCCTTTTCCTCTTTGCTTTGGTCTCTGACTTTCATATTAGAAGCTTTTATTCTGTGTCTGGTGAATATGTAAGAAGAAGTCAATGAAAGCTCTGTGTTCATGGCTGGACCTTGTGAGCCGAAGACTTCACTCTGAGGATATTGGGTAGGAACCAAGTCTCTTTGGAGGTCTCCCAAAACATCAGTATGGGAAGTCCTCTCTGGAGAAGACAGGGTGGAGGAAATTGGGAGATGATCTAAGGGTTCTCACGTGGGTTTTCACTCAGTCTTCCTCTGTTCACTCTTCTGTGGTACCTAAATTGCCAATTCCTAAGCCCTTCTGGGATTCTGTGTGTGAATCGGTTTGCTTTTCATAGGGGCTCCCTCTTTTAGCACTTGGTATTCAGCTCCCTTGAATTTTTCCATCTGCCTTCTACTTCCCAAAAATGTGTGGTTGCCTTTGTCTGTTTCCCAGTTCTCTTTGCCCCTGGGAGTTCCTTTTCTTTCTCCTCTCCCTCCCTTCCTTTTTCTCTCATTTAGTAGTATTTTAGATGGGACCACAAATAAGCATGTGTTTAATTTTCCACATTTAACTGGAAGACCAACTCCAGAATCACCTTTATTAAGCCAGATTATCCTCATTTCTTGTTGTCTCTTACGGCATAGCAAAATTTGCCACCTGGCATGCCACCAAATCTCCTTGACTATTTTAGTTTCTTATTTCTGGATGTCCTCCTGTTTCACAGTACTGTCTTTGCTGTTCTGAGCATGGGAAAAGTATGGTTTTGTACAAAGAAGGCATTTTTCTTTTAAATATATTGCCCTCTGATAAAAACCCAGTGTCGTGACCATGGAAACCCAGTTCCAGAAGTCTACTACATCCCAACAGGGTTCTTCAAAGGGCATTAGCTTCCCCCATCTCGTCCTTCCCTTTCACTGGTCTTTGTCCTCACAGGCCGAGGATGCGATGAAGAAGAAAGCTTGGGCCGCCGCTGAAGTGAGCAGCAGGAAATGCCAACAAGCCCTGGCAGAACTGGAGAGTGTCCTCAGCCACCTAGAGGGTCTCTTTGCCCGGACATTAGTACCCCGTGTGCTTATCCTCCTTGGTGGCAATGCCTTAAATCCCAAGGAGTTCTACGAGCTTGACTTGTCCCGCTTGGCCCCCAATAGCATGGACCAGAGCCTCAGCACTGCGGCTTGTTTGCGGCGTCTCTTCCGAGCCATTTTCATGGCTGATGCCTTCAGTGAGCTACAGGCTCCTCCACTCATGGGCACCATTGTCATGGCACAGGGGCACAGGGACTGTGGAGAAGATTGGTTTCGACCCAAGCTCAACTACCGAGTGCCCACCCGGGGCCACAAACTGACTGTGACCCTGTCCTGTGGCAGACCCTCTATCCCAGCCACAGCCTGGGAGGATTACATTTGGTTCCAGGCACCGGTGACACTTAAAGGCTTCCATGAGTGAATGGGGCTGCTGCTTCATCGTGAACACAATGGCTTTAATTATCTTTCCCCCTGTGGCGCCAAGTCACCCATCTCTTGCTTGGAGCTAGAATTGCTTCCTGGTGAGAGGAATGTTCTGTCCTTCCAGCTGCCTGCCTCCCCTCCTCAGACTTCCTGGTGGGCTGATTGTATGGCTGTGGCTGTCATAATTATCACTGAACAACATCTCTTTGAATCAAAGGTTGATTTTCCCAGAAGGTGCTGGGTCAGGCATTTCTGTTCTGGTTGGAAGGCAAATATGGGGTCATAGACAGACACCCTTATGGAAGTGGCCCTTTAATGCTTTTTGCTGTGGCAATTCAGAATTTTTGCTAGGGACATAATGAACTTAAATATAAAAATGAATGGATTTGCATTAAATTATCCTGTAACTCTCAGCTTAAAGATTCCCAGGGTTAAGACTAGAGTATTTTGTCTTTCTCCTTGGTGTCTTATGCTTCAGGGTTTCTAGGATTTTTTTTTTTTTTTTTTTTTAACTAATGGTTCTTTCTCTTCATAAACCCTAGGCCCTTCTGGGAAGTGAAGGGACTTGGCCGAGGTTCTGTAACACTTTGATGTCAGAGCTGGGACTAGAGTCCTCATCAGTTACCTCCTTGCCTGACCTCCTTTCCTTGCCATGTAGGGGTTTTTGTGATCATTACAGTATGTGTGCCAAAGGTCACAAAGGGGAAAAGGAGCTGAGAGACTAGGCTGAGAAAGGAAAACTGAGAGGGCCTTGGCCAAGCTCCAAAGCCCGTGGGAACAGTTTCTGAGCCCAGATGTCCCTTCAGGGGTTCTGCCTAGTGTGTCTCCATTGAGTGACTGGTGGCTGCTGGGGGTTCCTGCTGGCAGCACTGTCCTTAGGCATATCCTGCTCTCCTGCCTGCGGCACTTCCTCCGCAGCTGTGCCTCTGACTTGGCCATCCTGATCCTTGCTCTTCTTTCGGGCTTGTCCCCATCCTGACTACTAAGCACTGATGCTCTTTGTCCCTGAGAACACCTGCTTATATCTTGGAAACAAATTGAAGACCTAGTCCTTATCCTGCTGGTGTTGGAGATAGGTAGGTTGTGTGTATGTGTGTGCGTGTGCATGTGTGTGTGTGTAAATGGGGACAGTATAAATACTATTTTTTATGTCTTAAGAAGAATGTTTTGTGTTAAGAAAACAGAAAACATGGTTTAAAGTTTACACTATGTTGTAAGCACTTTACATACATTATCTCATGTAGCAAAGATGTGTTGTTCCCATCTTATAGATGAGGCTTGGGGAAATAGAATAATTTGCCTTTGTGGAGGAACCTGGATTCTAACCCAGTCCACCCAGCTCTAGAGGCTGAGTGCTGTGCATAGTGCTGCATGGCCTGTGTGGGTTTTACTCTGAAATTAAGCAGATTCACTCTGCCAAAGGTGGTAGCATTGGAAAGCTGCAAGACTCCTTCTCTGGCTTTAGACTTTAGTTCCTGAGAGGGAACCTGCTGGTAAAAAGTGGTCAGAAAATCTGGAATCAATGAGAACGGTATAGGTTTGGGTGATTTTTGGTGCTATGGCCACTTGAAGCATATTTTACCAGTTAGAATTTCAGCTGGTTTTTGGTCTGAGGATACTGCCTTACGAAAGAGGAGCAGAGCTATATCTCCCACTTGGGAATGGAATGGACAGGCTGAGGGCTGTTAAGGGGAAGGGAGAGTTTTGGACAAGGGAGTTACAGATTGTTTTGACATGGAAAACACCTTAGGCCAAGTCAGCTCCCTCAAATTTTAAAAGCCTTCATAAGCAATGCCCAGATAATCAAAACAAAGTAATTATCTGGGTAATTTAGACACTTATTTCTCTCTTGCCTTGGCACGGGGGACCACGTCATTCTGATTGCATGAGTCCTTTCCAAAGGAATCCAGAAATGAAAAGGTCAGTTAATATTAACGACAGCCCAGTGTAGGGCTCCCTGCTCAGTGTGGAGTCTGCTGCTCCCTCTCCTGCCCCTCCCCACCCGCTGATGCCCTCTCTGTTTTTCTCTCTCTCCCTCTCTCCAATAAATAAATATAATCTTTTAAAAAAGTCAACAAATCCCATCTCTTTCCCTGACAACAAGCTTGCTGAGACATCTGTTCACCTGTTTGACCTTGGCTGGGGACTCCAGAGGTAGATGTGAAGGAGCCTCTAACCCAGGGAGGGAAGAGCCCCAGCTGCAGTGGGGTCCTGGCCTTTTCTGTGTTGCTACCATTTGGGCCTAAAAGCAACAGTTGTGGGGCCCAAGTAGCTAAATGTAGGCGGGAGGTGGTGTCATCCTTTTTGTACTTCTCTTCACATCCTGCTCCCCCAGGGTGTGGGCCTTGCCCCAGTGCCTAGATCTCCGTTTGTCACTTGGGTGGAATAGTCCTGTGGAAGGGTGAATAGAGACCTCTCATGAAGACTGAGGAGAATGGAACGATGGACCCCACTCTAGGACCTGGCATGGGTGGGGGTTAATTGCTTTAGATTCCTAGACTTTTAGAGCCAAGACCTCAAGTTCTTTTCTTCACTCAATTCTGAGGCCAAGAAGGGACGCAACTGAAGTGAAAGAATATGGCTAACGTCACTGTCGGGTTGTCTTTCTTCCCAAGCCCTCATTGCATATACAGTGACGACTCAATTCAGCTGTTGGAAAGGCTCAGAAAAGGCAAAAATATCCATGGAACTGGGGACCTTCAATCCCACACGAAGGCTACCTATGTTAGGGGAAGCCACGCTGTTAGCGTGACAGCAGAACACGTGCGGTGCCCAACGCGAGAAGGACCGAGGACAGGAGCTGGTGTGTGTACAGGCTTGGGGGAAGGAAGGGCTGTGTGGGGAGCAGGGCGCGCCTGAGGTCGGAGGGGGCGGGGCCGCGCGGGTGGAATCCTTCCTGCCCGGCGGGAGGGCAGAGCTTTGGGTCACCATGGAGACAGTTTCTCCTAGCAACCTGGCGGGCGTTGATCAGAGCCGCGGGCGCGATGGACGCGGAAAGCCTCCTGCTGTCGCTGGAGCTGGCGTCCGGCAGCGGGCAGGGACTCAGCCCAGACCGTAGGGCCTCGCTGCTCACCTCCCTTACGCTGGTGAAGCGCGACTACCGCTACGATCGGGTCCTCTTCTGGGGCCGCATCCTCGGCCTCGTCGCCGATTACTACATCGCGCAGGGCCTGAGTGAGGACCAGCTCGCACCACGCAAGACTCTTTACAGGTGGAGGCGACGCCCTAGCAGCCGCGGTGGCCCCCGCCTCCTGAAGGGGCGCCTTTGGGAGTCCAGGAGGGGGTGGGCATGGTAGGAATCGAAAGGGGTGGGGACAGCAGGTGAACAGGATCTGGGGACACTGAACTGGAGAGGGGCGCGGGGGGGGGGCACGCAAGGAGCTGGTGACCATTAGTGGGCAGGGACCTGAGAACATCGTGGAGGTGTGGTGGGCTTGGGGGCCTCCGGGGGGCAGGGATTTGGAGGTGGGTTTATAATATAGGCAGGGCCAAGAACGGAGGCAGAGAGAGGTGAAAGGTCCTGGAGAATAGGGACCTGGAGTAGACACCAGGTGCAGGCCTGGCATTCTGAAGAGCACAGTTTGGAGAAGGATTAGAAGCCCTGGAGGGTAATGAAGTGTTGTTTGGAAGCAGGTCCAGAAGTATCTTTGGTGGTGGAGCTGGCTCACAAAAGGAAGCGCTCTAGGAAGTAGAGAACGAATACGGAATGGGAGAGGAGGGTTTAGAACTGGGGAAAATTCTCGACAGGCTACTTACCCTACAAGCCCACCCGCCTCTTTCTTGACTACCCCCAGCAATGTCGGGAAGCTCACCACCTTACAAAACAAGCCATCCATGCCACAGGAAGTTGTAGACTTCATTTATGTCTCTGTGCATCAATCCAACATTGATTGGAGGCATTTTGTGTAGACTTACACAAATGTTACAAAGATGGCTAAGACTCCCCCGTCTCCAAGTTATTCACGTCCTAGGAAGGAAGATGGACATGTAACCCAGCAATTAAAGCAAAGTGTGTTAACCCCAGGACAGAGAGATATGCAAAGGGGGATCAAGGGGGGTCTTCTAGAGAGCAATGAAATAAAGATTGCTAAGGGAGATCTGAAAGCTGATGGGTAGTTCCCCAGGAAGGTGTGGGGAAAGGCAAGCCAGTTAGAGGGAAGGGTTCTGCAAACTTGGCTGGAGTGGGCTTGGAGTGTAGGTGAACCTGACAGTGGCAGGCCAGGGTGTTACAGATTGGATGGAAAGACCTAGGATTTGAACTTTGTTCGGAGGCTGTGGTGAGCTGGAGAGCCATTCAGAGGCCTTAAGCAAGAAGAGTCTGCTCAGATCTGAGTGTGCAGGCCGGTCTGAAGTGGGTGACCATCCAGGAGGCTGTTGCAGTGTCCAGATGAAGGAGACCACAAGGAAGAGGTAGCTGACGGACTGTAGATCAGGGGGTGGGTTGGAAAGATGTAAGCGGTGGCACCAACCAGACTTGGGCCTGAATGAGAGGTGGAGGAGAGGTCAAGGTTGACCCTTCCTTCCAGCTAAGGTGGTGGAATAAGTGCTGGTGAATCCCACTGGGACAGAATTCAGGAAGCAGGACTAGGAAAGCCCCATTGAATTTGGTATGAGTTGCTCTGGGTGGGCAGGGGGGTGGGTGGTGGGGGGAGGATCATAAGGAGGCATATTAAAGTACAAACCTGGAGTCCAGACAAAACACTTGGACTGAAAATGAAGACTTAGGATTCATTTTATTCCATAAGTTTTTATTTCTTCAGCACCTACTATGTGCTAGGCATTGATCCAGGCACCAGGAATTCAATGGTAAATGAGACAAAGTCCTTGTGTTCATGGAGTCTACATTATAGTATGTGGGGGTGGGGGGACGGGAGACAATAAACAAACACACATACATTGCAGATCTAGAGAATACAGGATGCGGTCTGTTTTAAATAGGGTGGTCAGAGACAGCCTCTCTGATAAGAGACCTGAGGCAACTGAGAGAATGAGCTCTGTATTTATCTGAGGGAAGAGAATTCCAGGCAAGTGCAAAGGCCCTGAGGCAGATGTATACTTAGTGTTAGTGGAAACCCATGGAGGCTAGTGTGGCTGGAGAGGAGGGAACATTGTAGGACATGAGGTCAGAGAGGTAAGGGACCAGAACGCTTTGTGGGGCATTGCAAGGAGTTGTTGTAGTGGGAAGTCTTTGGAAGCTTCTGTACAGAGACATGATCTGGCAGTTGGGTGGGAAGTAGACTGAAAAGGGAGCAAGTATGGACTTGGGGAGACCAGTTAGGAGGTTACCGTAGTATCTAGGTAAGAGAGGGGCTTGGACCAACGGGGAGCAATGGAGGTGGTGAGAGGAGGTTGGGTTCTGCATATCACCTAGGGCTCTGGGAGTCAGGTGGGCCAGCCTGCAGGGAGAAAGGAGGGGTGACAATAGATCCTTGGGAATACTTGGGGCAGTGGAGG
The DNA here is from genome assembly GCF_010015895.1 of Lontra canadensis. Lineage (NCBI taxonomy): Eukaryota > Metazoa > Chordata > Mammalia > Carnivora > Mustelidae > Lontra > Lontra canadensis. Next base: position 5,216,452 of record NW_022631017.1, on the reverse strand, counting down.
AAAGCGAAGGGAGATGCCAATGGAAACAGAAATAGAATGCATTTGTTGGCTTTTAGGTCTTGTTGATGTCCTCCTAAGCCGTTTTGTTGGCGGGGGGTGGGGCAGAAGTGACCATGTAATGGGCAGAGTGAAGGTGAGGGGAGAAAGGCTTCCACAGGGCAAGTTGTTTTGAGATTATTGCTCAGAGATGGAGGAGAGGAGTGAGGGACAAGAAAAGGCTGTTTTCCAGCAGGGCATGGATTTGAGGACTGTTATTTTTGAAAGCTGAGAAGTTCTGATGTTGAGAAGGGGGCCAGTGGAGAGAGAAGGGTGGAAAGATGAGCAGGACCCCCCACCTGCCCCCACCCACCACACCCAGCAGGCCGGTTGGGTTCGAGAGGAGTGGGAGAACGCCCTCTCCTGGCAGGAGTGGGGAGGAAGGGACTGGGCCGGTCAGTGCTGGAGACCTCAGAGGACAGGTCCTAAAGCCTGGACCGGCTTTCCTGAGAAATGGGGGAAGGTGGCTCTGCTGTTGGCTCAGTGGGCAGATGGAGCATGAATCTGGGGTCTACCAAAAGAGGTCCTTGTAACTGAGGAAAGTGCAGCTTTCTAGGAGCTCATCAGGAATCTTATAGTGCAGATATCTGGGAAGAAGTTTTTGGAATTTTGGTAGGCACAAAGCTTTTGTGGCCTTGACCTTCTATGAAATAAATTTGAATTTGTCTCACATGTGGGGGTGGGGTGCACCATAGGCCCTTAGGATTTCGAAGGGGAGAGGTGTGAGTCCCAACAGTGCATCTTGGGCTTTGTCCCTCAAGAGAAGGGGCCGTGGCAGGAAGCTTGGAAACCAGGATCCTGGGGATGTCGTTGGCAGTCTGAACTGCATGGAGTGGAGCCTCCTGCCCCCTGCCACGGAGGAGATGGTGGTGCAGACGTCTGTGGTGAAGGGCCGCTTCATGGGGGACCCCTCACATGAGTATGAACACACCGAGCTGCAGAAGATGAGTGAGGGCGAGAAGGTCTTTGAGGAAGAAGTAGTGGTGAGTGAAGATGAGAGCGGGAGGACAGAAAGAGCCTGGGCCATCCAAAGCCCAGCCCAGTGGAAATTGTGGTGCCAACAGCATAAGCCCACACAGCTCCCATGCGACAGGGTGGAGAGTAGACAGGCCACTCCATCTGGAGCCGGGCCCTGGGCAGGGGCTGGGAGAGGCGGGTCTGTGTTGCCGGTAATGGGATGTGCACAGGCTCTTGTGTCTTTATATCAGTCTCTGTCTTACTGGATAATATATCCACATGATTCGCAATGTGAAGGTACAAAAATTTAGCAAAGTGTCTGTCTCACCCCTGTCTGCCAGTCCCCCAGGTCTTCTTTCCCAGGGACATAAACGTAACCTATTTTGCACCCATGTGCATGTCCACATGTTGTTATGCGAAGCGCAGTCTGGACCAGAAGCATCACCACGGCTTGGGAGTTAGAAACGCACACTCTCAGGCTGGCATCAGTATCGGAATTTTAACACATTCCAAGGGGATTTGAATACACATTAAAGTTTCAGAAGCTCCACTTCCAAAGACATTTGATGCAACACAAGTCTCAGCAAAGAGCTGACCTTTCCACATTCTCTTCTGATCTTAAGACAAAACAAGTGGCAGATGTCACGCACACATTTCTGCACCTTGCTTTTCTCACCTAATAAATTTTGGAGCTCTTTCTATGTCAGTGCTCTGAAGAGCCTCCCCCATTGTTTATACTGTGTGTGAACGTCCCATAGTTGGACCAGCATCCCGGTCGTGGAAATCCATGACATGTCCGAGTTGGAGCTCTGACAGGCGGTTCCATAATGAATGACCTTGCACATGGTGTCCTTTCCAACATGTGCACACACTCTGAAGGTTCAGTTCCTAGAAATGGAACTACTGGGTCAAAAAATAAGGAGCACAGATTTTGAAACAATCAAACCTGGAATTCAAATGGCAGCCTGTGCATTTGCACCTGGGTGAGGCCAAAAGTGTTGGTAGTGGCCTGTGATGCCTCAACCGGAGTCCCCACTCCTCTCCCTTACCCCACCTGACAAACTTGACCTCCCTGAGGCTTATTTTCTGAAACGGTGGGATAATTATATCTACTTTGTAGTCTTGTACAGGTGAAATGAAGGGACCTATTTGAAGGCCCTGGTGTAGACCTGTGTAAAGCATTGGTTTCCATCTAATGTGTAAAAATTTCAGTTGGCAGCTCCTGGGAAATAGGTAGCTGAGTGACTCTTAGGAGCCCTGGTGACCCGTTTTCCCCGTCAAATGCTGCTTTTCCTCAAACCCCTCTACAAAGTCCTTTTATTAGGGGTTGCCCTTGATATTGGTTGTAACCAAATTCATCTGCATAAAAATGTTAAATATGAGGAGTGGTGCTGGGAGATGTTAAGTCAAAGCATAGGATCTGAAAGTATAGGAGCTGAGACTCCAATTTTGTTTTAAATAGATACACAGGAAAGAGAATAGAAGGAAGGATGCCAAATGTTCTTAGTGATTTTCTTTAGGAGGTGGGATTATGAATGGTTTTAATTCTTTGGTGTATATTATAAACTTTTTCTATATTACCTAAGTATTCCACAGTGAGCAGGATTGCTTTTATATTTTAAAAAGGCAAAATAACCCACATTTACATATGACAGGGTGGTATGTTTCTGGAAGAGTACATAAAAAACCATTAACAGTGGTTGTCTCCAGGGAGGCCAGTTGGAGGGTCAGGGCTGGGGTGAGAGAGACTGCTTTTTTTGGGGGGGGGGTTTAAATATTGCACCATCAGTATGTATTACTGATTTAAAAGAGAGACAGAGGAATGAAAGGGGTGAAGAGAGGAAGGGAAGGAAGGGAGGGAGGGAGGGAGGGAGGGAGGGAGGGACTTTTGAGAGGAGAGAAGGGGAGGGCTTGCCCAACATGATTTTCCGTGGACTTGGTGTCTATGTGGTGGCGATCCAGGTCAGGGGGTCATGCAGGGGGCCCTTGCTCCAGAGGTGAGTGGGCATAGCACTCTGGCAGGTTGGCTTTTCTCCTGTCTCCTCAGGTCCAGATCAAGGAAGAGACCCGCTTGGTGTCTGTCATCGACCAGATTGACAAGGCTGTAGCGGTCATCCCCCGAGGAGCCCTTTTCAAGACCCCTTTTGGACCTATTCATGTCAATCGGACCTTTGAAGGTGAGGTCTCCAGGGCCCCTCTCAAGGGCAGGAGGGCGTCTCTTCCCAAGCATAATCGGACACATTTCTGGGAGTCTTGGGGAACCTGTCCCACTTCCTCAGAGAAAGACCAGCTGTGTCCAGATCACTTGGAAAGATGTGGTCCATGGCCTGGGATTGGCAGTTGGCATGGGCTGCTCGTCACTGGACCCTGACTCTTTTCTGCCTGAGGGTAGAAGAGCATTTGCCACCTAGGTCCCAGGGCTTTGTGGGGGTCTGGGCTCCCTGCCTCCCCCACCTTCTTCCTCTTTGGTGTCTCCTCATTGTAAGGTCTGGACCAACCCTGGGCTGACAGAACACAACTCCTTTTTCTCCCTTTAGTTCTCTGTCAGTATCTGACTGAGTCCTTTGCAGGCCCCTCCATGTGGTCCCCATGTGTGGAGAAAGGGGGGCTGTGGGGTTTGGGGCCGACCATCCCTTCCTACCTACCACCTCTTTTTAGGACTGTCCTTGTCTGAAGCCAAGAAGCTTAGTTCCTACTTCCACTTCAGGGAGCCTGTTGAGTTGAAGAACAAGACCTTGCTTGAGAAGGCTGACCTGGACCCCTCCCTGGACTTCATGGACCCCTTAGAGCATGACATCCCCAAAGGTAATAGTCCATGACTTGGAGGACATTGGATCTGTCCCAGGTCAGAGCAGTGGGTCATGCCACATGGCATTCTCCTTAGAGATTAGAACCAAGGGCCTGAGTGGGAGCTGGTGGTTCACTGGGGTTCCTTGAGGGTGGGGGCTTCCCCAGGGCCCGGTGTAGGGCTTGACTCATAATAAACAGAACTTGTCTGCAGACAAAAGGAAGCACTGTCTTCCCTGTGATTCCACAGACAGGGAACCTCGGTGCTTCTTTGGAATTCCCTACCAGTCTTGGAGGAGGCAGGCGGGAATCCTCTCCCCAATATCCCTGACAACATCCCTGAAAATCCTAGCTACACATCTATCCCAGCTGTTGGCTTTGGGGTTAGACCAGTGCTTGGCACATAGCCGGGGCTCGGTGAGTGGGTGCTGAGCAACTGCAGGGCAGACCGCCTGCTAAGGACACGAGTTCTGTACATTTGCTTCCTGCTGTGTGCACACATCCTCAGAGGTCTTCCTGTTCTTCAGGGCCTGTCTGGATGAGGTGGGCTCACAGGACCCCATGTCCTTCCCCCAAGCTGTGCCAGTAGAGAAGCCTGTGTCCTGCGCAGATGCTCTTGCTTGGAGGCTGTCTGCCAGGACAGGTGCCTGGTTCTGGACAGCTGGGGGCCGGACCCCGGGTGCTGACACAGTGCCCCTGCCTCGTTCCCTCCCCATGTTTGGGGTTTCTGAGCACTGCAGGGACCAGCTGTGGATGACAGCAGCGCTAATGACAAGGCTAATGATAGGAATGGCAACTCCTGAGATCGACAGTCCTGCTTGCTGTGCACAGGGTGCTGCGCTCAGCCCCTTCCATACCTTATCTCAGGTTCCTCCTCACAGGCACCCTGTGGTGGGGCTGTGGTGGTGGGGCTATTGTTGTCACCCCCGATTTACAGGTGAGAACCCAGGCTCAGACTCTGAAACCCAAGGACACAGTGAGCATTAGAGCCTTAGACTCCAAGGTAGATGGTAGATGAGTGTTTCCTTTTCAGTGGACAGTATTTGCGCCCCCCATGCGGGGGACCACTTGTGGGGAGCTGTGCACTCCCTGCCAGTGGGGGAGCGGATGGAGGAAGCAGGGACTCTGGCTTCAGACAGCCTTGGCTGAGATCCCGAATCCACTACTTCCTAGCTGAGTGACCTGCGGGGTGGGCCCCCCACTTTCCTCATGCCTCCATTCCCTCATTCCTAAAAGGGAATAGTTATTTTCTACCTCACTGGGCTGTTATGAGAATGGAGTGAGTTAATGCATATACAAGAAGTTTATAGCAGTGCCTAACACATAGTAAGGACTCAAATTAAAATCAGTAATTATTATTAGTGTTATATTTAGTGGCAAAAAAAGCCTTAGAGGGGAGTTGGGGCAGGCCAAGAGGACCGAGGATGCCAAGGGGTAGGAGGCTTACAGTGAGGCAGTGGGAGCTGCTGGAAGCTCTTGAGCGGGTCTGTGACAATAAGGTGCATGGAGGGATGGAATAGGGCCCAGTAGGGATCTGGAGGCCATTTCATGGCTACTGCAGTACCCCAGGGGCTGGGAGATGGTTCTAAGGGGGTACGGGCTGCCGGCAGGGAATGGCCACTCTGGCCTCTGCTCCATGGGGTTTACCCGAGTCAAACCTTGCTCAGCATAGAACGGGGCTCCTGGACCTGCTGGGGGGCGGGGAGATAAAGAAGGTTGGTAAGGGCTGGGGCACTTCTCCCCCATGGGACATGCTTTCCAGACTCCCATTATCTCCCCCAACTCTGTGCTCCCAGCCTGGCCAGAAGCCAGAAGGGCCTGCACACCCCGGGTGATACAGGAAGACAGCAACACTGTGGTAGTGGGACACAGCAGCAAGGTCTGAGGGGTGGGCTGAGGAAAGTTCTCTTCCTACCTCCAGTCTAGCGGCGGTAGCACTGCTCCCCTGAGCCTGGGTTTGCCTGGAAAGGCCACCTCCAGGCTGGCTTCGCTTGCCTGCAGCCGGATACTCCAGGGCCCGTGGGTGCCGCGCTCCCTCCACAGTGCCGGCTGACTGGGAGACTGACCCGAGAGGGCCTCCTCCCCCTTGGAACTTCATCCTCTGTGGTGGGAGCAGGGATTGGCCTGCTAGGGCCTTTGCAGACCAAAGCCGGCTAGATGGAGTGGGGGGCCCCAGCAAAGTCTACCTAAGGGAACCCCACCAATCCTGTCTGCCCTTTTCTTTTGGCTAAAGGGGACACAGGAGGCAGCCGTTTCTCCCTGCAGCTGGGGTTGTAAGATATGGAACTTTGTGGGGGGGTCTTCCTAAAGGATGCTGGGGCCATCCTGATGTGTCTGGTTAGCAAGTGAATTCATCAGGAGGTAAGAACTTGGGCCTGGGAGGTAGGGGAGCTGCAGTGGCCTGTGGCCCTAGGCATCCCAGCCTCAGGCAGGCCTTGGGGCTGCAGGATCAGCTGATGGTTCAGTCTGTCCAGGCGTGTGCTGTCCTCAGTGCTGCGGCCTTAGTGGCTGAGGGCTCCTGGTGTCTGTGTGTGGTCCTGAGAGGGGGAATGCCCCTGGCCTCACCTTGGGAAACATCAGAGCGTCTGGGCCTCTAGTTCCCTGCCTCCCAGAGCCAGCATCAGCAAACCTGCAGGCAGTCAAGCCCAGGTTTTCCTCAGGATGGTTTGGCTGGGGCCACGGTGTGGGGGTGGGAGTGTGGGTGGTCTGGGGAACAGCAGACGCTCAGGTTTTGCTCCCAGACTCCCTTCCTTACCTGCCAGTGAAGGAGCAGAAAGAGCTGCTGGGAGGCTGCCTGCAAGGCAGACAGCTGCCTCAATGGGCCTGGCTGCGAAGAGTGGCCAAAATTCCCAGGAAGGAAGGTTCCCTGGGACACCAGCACTGGCTGGAAGGCTGGAATTTGACAGTCGTTTTCTGCCAGGGGAAAGATCATTGTTTCCTTTCTGGGACTGAGGCAACTGTTCCGGGGGACTTTGTGTCACCTGTTAGCAGGGATGGTTTGGGTTGGGCCTGCCCCGGGGACTCCAGCTCTCTATGCCCATGGAGGTAGCCCAGCGCAGCATCTTGTTCCTGGGACAGTCTTGGTTGCAGACAGGACGGGGAGGGATGTTGCCTTGCCACCAATGCCCTCCTGAGCTGTCCTGCCTTTGCCCTGGGGTCTACAGAGTTTTGTGGGAGTGGATAGCTTTGGGGGCAGAGCCATCATCCTGGTGGATGACGGGCAAGGGCCAGTTCTCTGAGCCCGTCTGTATTCATGTGAGATGGAGCGCTAGCTAGGGCCAGACGTCTAGGCCGCACTCCGCCGCTCAGTGCTCCCCAGCCCCAGCCATTCAGTCTGTCAGCAGAGTGACTGAGCAGGTGCTGCGTGCTGGGGGCCCGGACACTGCCCTTGCTTCACAGACATTTGGGAAGATGAGCTGAAATAGGATGGGAAGTGGAAATGGGAAGTAGAAGGTGCCTCATGCACAGGGTCACTGGTGTCCTAGGAGGCAGAGCGGGGTGGGGGCTGGAGGGCAGATGGAGCCTCTCTCCTTACTCCTCAGGGACTGGAGCCCACAGGTCTGGGGAACTTCCAAGTCCCAGGGCTGCAGCGTTTGGGAACCAGGCAGCAATGCCCAGTTTGGGCAGCAGAGGGCAGCAAGGGGCCTGCCTGCCGACCTGGAAAGCTGTCTTTAAAGCGTAGTGGTTGGTGGTTGAGGAGGAGGAGGGGACAGGGACGACAGGTGGGGGACACAGTGTGGATCAGCTTTCTCTTGGGGTTGTGTGCAGGCGGCTCCTCCCACCCAACCCCCAGGAAGCCTGGCTGACAGGTGCTTAGCCTTCTGGACCAGGAGGCCCGGCCTTGCCAATCAAATAGGGCACTCTTCCATCGTCAGGGATTTGACCATGACTTCTAGCCGTGGCGAGGGGGGAGTGACCGCTTTTGAGAGAAGTGATCCATGGCCATTTCTGCGTGTGTGACAAGTTGTGTGGGGCTGTTCTGAGGAGAAAGTGTAAAAACATCTACTGTGACTGGGGAACCCCCATCCCCAGTCTGGCCCACTCCCTCAAATGTAATCTTTCTCCCAGGAAGGCAGGAGAATGTAATTCTGATTTGCATGCATACCTGAGGCTAGCAGAGGCTTCCACTGGCAAGGCAAGACCCCTGGGGCCCACACAACCCAGGAGGACTTCCTGCCAAGAGGCTCCATCCCTGATTTACCTGCTTGCCCCCCACCACATCCTCAGAACACGGCTTTTTAGAGAAGAGTGGCTGCCAGAGGGCAGAAGGGCAGTTTTGGGGAGACTTGGGAGAGACCAGGGCCACAGGAGGCTGCTTCCCCTGGAGTCTGAGGAGGTGGTGGCGGTGGCTGGGCCCGGTCTTTCCAGCAGTTGCAGTAAGTGGGTGAAGGTGACAGCGAGTGCCAGGCTCTCCAGGTAGACGCTACGTGACTCCTGGCACGTTGAGAGTCTGTGCGCGCGAGCGTGTTTCCTGGGCGACCAGCTGAGCCAGGGACAAGGACAGGACAAGAGTGTGACAGGAATGCAAGGGAGGGAGGCGGGGGTGCTGTTGGCTGGCTGGCCTCTCACATGCCACTTCCGTTGGCCGCCAGCACCCTTCAGCCTGCTTGGCCTGGCCCCCTTGCCCCAGTGGGGGTACTGCATTTCTCTCCCTGGCAGCCCTGTCAGTTTCCCCTTGCTCTAAGTGGGGGCTGGGGGTGCCTGGCTGATGAGCCTGGGCCCCTCCATCTACTGGAGGCAGGAGGTAGCAAGTGGCCAAGGTTGTGCGGGGGAAGGTCAGCTCTCGCCAGCATGTGCCAAGGTGCTGGTGACTGCGAACTGATGAGAGCCATCTATGCTGGGGGCCTCCAGGGGCTCATTTTTTTCCAGGCTTTCGGCCCAGGCAGGTTGTTAGCTGCCCTCCTGGGTGGGCAGAGAGAAGGGAGCCAGAGCCTGACCTGCTTTCAGTATGAGAGAGCTGTGTGACTGTGGGCTCCAACGGCAGGGACTGTCCCCCAATGATGCTATGGGCACTGGTGGGGGTGACTGGGTGGTGGGAACGTACCTTCCTGGGGTCTGTGCTTCTGGCCAAAAGCTGAATGCTGTGCATGGGGACACTTTGTTCTGTCACACCCTCACTCCTATTTCCCCCAGGCAACCTGTTTTCTATGAGTGACTGGGAGAGGCGGGCTAGGGCCTCTTGCACTCTGAGGGCAGTTCTGGCTGGTGGAGGACCTCAGGTGCCCCGAGGAAAGTTGTAGGAGCCAGGGGAAACACTACCCCACCTCTCTGACCAGGAAAGTGCCCCCTCTTCCCAGGCAGTGACCCAGCCGGAGTTCTGGTAACCCAGGGCCCCTCTTCTTTCTTGATGCCATGGTCAGCCCTGGGTGGGCCTGGTGGGGGAGGTGAAGGCCCCATTGTGGCTTCCCTGCACCTTCTGAACAGGTGGAGGTGGCACTTGGTGCTGGCCTCTCCTGAGCAGGCCAGCACCAGCTGACCTACATGCACCTGGAAAGCTCTGGCTTTGACTGGGGCAGGTGATGGCACCCCGAGCAGGGCTGAGCTGCCATTGGGCCCCTGGTGGGTGGGGACACAGCCATAAGGCTGTTGGGTGTGGAGTGACCGGGGTGGGCCATGGCTGGAGGAGGCCTGTGGGAAGCTGGGGTGGTGGGAGCCAAGCAGCCGAGCTAAGCTGGCAGCTGATGAAGGCCTCAGCGCATCACTGGCTGGTCCAACACCAAAACCTTCAAAGCATTTGCCTTTCTGGCAGGGCCTGGAGCAGAGCTGCGGCCGGGCCGGGGAGAGGCCTCAGCGCGCAGGGGAATAGAAGCTCTAGATCTACATCCAGAGGCGATTTTCCCAGGCTCCTTCCTCCCACACAGGGGCTCCCTCCCTTGGTTCTGGAGCTGGATCAGGCCCTTCCCGCCAAGTCCTCATGGCTGCACAACTCAGCCCCGGGCTGGGCTGCTCCTGTCTGGGGAGCAAAAATCCAGGGCAGAACCCAGCATAGACAAAGGCTCATTAGCTGCAGCCCAAGTCCCCTCCTGCCCAGCATGGCTTCCAGTCCACCAGCTGCCAGGCTGGGCTATTGAGCTGGGAGGCCTGAATCGGCCCAAGTTCTGTGCGCTCCTGGTCAGGTCTAATCCATCTCGGAGCAGAGGCTTCTGGTACTGGGGACAAGAGAGCAAACTGCGCCAGGACTGCAGGTCACTGGTGACGGGCTGCCCCTCGTATTGGGTGGGGAAGCCTGGAGGGAGTCTCTCCTAGCTGGGCCCCATCTCCCCCGGCCTGTGGACTCCGCTTCCTCCCCCACTCAGCCTTTAACTAGACTTGCTGACAGGAACAAAATGAACCGGGGTGTGCTTCACCTCTTTTCATTTCCTTTGCCCTCCCTCTGGAAGTGGTTTTAATGAGCAGTGAAATGGCTAAATGGCAATCAGGAGGAGTAAAGCGCCGGATAATTAAATTGTCTTCCCTTTCCCAGTGGAACCGTAGTACCCGGGCTAGGCTGCCCATGGGGCCAGCGGTGGGGGGGCCGTTTCAGTGTAGGGCAGAGCTCTGGCTCCATGGGACCCAGGCCTCCCCTCCTGCCTGCCCCCTCCCAGGGTCCTGGAGCATCCAGATGGAGAGGGGCAACGCCTTGGTGGTGCTGCGCAGCCTGCTCTGGCCGGGCCTCACCTTCTTCCACGCTCCCCGCACCAAGAACTGTGGCTACATCTACGTGGGCACTGGCGAGAAGAACATAGACCTCCCCTTCATGCTGTAGGAAGGGGGCCAGATGGGCCCGTGTAGGAAGCATCTACAATTTACTTTCATAAATGGCTGTGAACTTGGTCTCTTTGTCCTGTCCTGTTGCTTCTCCACACCTCCGCCTCCATCTGGTGTCCAGGCTCTTAGGACAGGCCGCTATGCCGGGAGAGCCAGCCCTAGAGCAAGCGGTGGAACTGCAATGTGCTCCTGAGAGAGATGGCAGTGGGTGGAAAGGGCTGGGGGAGGAGGGGATGGCTGGGAGTCCTCTGAGGAAGGCAACCCAACTCACCTCCTCACAGCCCTCGAGCCAAGGGCTGACGGCTGTCAACACAGGGCATGGGAACCCACCTGGCTCGGAAACTTCCTCTGGTGGCATTCATGCGGCCTATCACAAGCTAAGTGACTCAGTGCTCAAGAAGTGGCTAGAAATGGGCTCAAGCCCCCTGCACTTCTCAGGCAGTAAGTACACACACAGCGGCAGAGTCCATGAACCTGGTTTATGACATTCTTTTGGGGAGAGCTCCTATGCACCAGCACCAGGCGCTGCCCAAGGCAGTCATGAGACCACAGCTGCTGCTCAGGGACCCAACCACCTTCCCAGTGCTGCTGTCAGGCAGGCTGAGGGCTCTGAAGTCGGTCCCACTGCCTCCTGCGTCTGCCACGCCTGCCGGAGGAGCTGGGCTGCCGTGGTGCGACAGGGCCGGAGTGTGGGAGCTCTGGTCACGTTTGCAGGGAGCCCAGTCAGTGATATAACACCAGAGGCCTTCCTGAGTAGGAGACGTTGTCTTTCAGGAGGGGTGACCCCACAGCCATACGCACTTTGTTCCAGCGGTGGCCTTTATTATAGATGGGCTTGACAGAGCGGGGAGACCAGCGGGTCAGGTACCTGTGGAGGGAGAGCAGTGATGTGGCTGGGAGAGATGGGGGCCCATGCTGGAGCTGGGACGGTGGGTCATGTCTCCTTGGGCCAAAGCCTTTCACCAGTTTCCCTTCTCGTGGAGCAGGGACTTTTCCTGGGAGCAACGGCTAAGTGTGCCGTAAACAGATGGGCTGGGCTCCTGCTGCTGCAAGCGTGTGTGGCCAGGGTCAGGCAGCCCAGGGCCATGCGCTCCCTTGATCTTTATGAGTTGTCAATTTTTGTGTGTATACTTGCTGGGGGAGGAGGCGGAGAAAGAGGCTGTCCAGAAAGCAGATCATTCCTCTCTGGCCTCAGTCATGGGGAGAGGAGAGGCTGATGTAAGGCCTGGAGAGATCCGTAAGGCCTGGAGAGATCCTTCCCTCTTCCCTACTTGGCTCACTCTGACACTCCAGCCTTCCAGGAGCTCCCCTGGATGGCCATCACTGATGCAGGACCCCTGCCCCTCACCCTCATAATGGGAGCCAAGGGTGAGGGCCTGTGGCACAGACCTAGCCCGGGAAGGTTCACGTAAGCAGGAGGGGGATGGGGAAAGATGGCTGCCGCCCACAGTCCTTTGGCCTCCTTTGGGGATGGCCAGGGCCCTGACAGTTCCCGGAAAAGTGGCTCATGCCGGCTGTGACTGGGGTTTACTCCATCCAGAATGAAACTTGGATCCAGTCCAGAGAGGCCCACCCTTCGTCCTGAAAGCTCAGCCATGGCAAAGCCAGGCTCCTTCCCGGCCTCCACTCTAGGCTGGGGTTCAACCCAGCTGCTGCTAGAGACCCTCACATGAAAAATTTTATCATTTAAAAAATTAAACACCTTGGTTGAGAATTTTTAGATAAAACTGAAAAAAAAAAAAAAAAAAAAAAAGACTACTAATTCACACATTTCAACTGAGCTCCCCTTCCCTGGACCTTGGTTTCCTGCTCTTAGCCCTGTGCAAAGGGAACAGCTCTGAACAAAGTAAAAAGCTGTGGGAAGTGCTGCCCTACACTCCAAGTGTGATGTGGACAGCAGCGGTGGGGAGGTGGGATGGACACACGATTCTCTACATGTAACATCAATGTCAATGCCCCCAGCAGGAAGGCCTCTGTGCACTGGGTGGGGCCTACGGCTGGCTTTTCTCTGGTTGGTGGTGCTGGGACAACAGAAGCGTAACGGTGAAGGGAGGGGAACACCTGGCAGGTCCTGGAGTCAGCATCTCCGTTTTCAGAGGGAGTGGGGAGTAAGAAATGGGAGTGTGGGAGCAGGCTCCCTAAAAGGAATGTGCAATGAGATTATGGACCCCGGGAGGGCCTGAGGCTGACCAGCTTGTCCAGAGCTGCTGCCTTCAAGCCATTTTCCCCTGCCCTGGAGAAAGTGGAGGGATGCTGGGCTTCAGCTAGCCCCGGGCCTGATGCCTGTGCCACATGGAATAGCTGCTGATGGCTTGGGGGGGGTGGGGGCGGCGGCAGCGCAGCTACGTGGCCTGAGTGGCCTCCAGTTAGCTCTCTGGGGAACATTCCAGCTCTAGGAAAAACCAAGGTTCCTTCATACATCTCCTGAAGGGGCAGGAGGAGGAAGTGTGGCTCCTTAGGGCCCAGCAGGGCCTGGGCCAGTCCGAGGCAGCTCAAGGCCCTCTGGATGGAATCATCAAGTCCCTTGTTGCAAGAGAATCACGCTCCTCCTAGCCAGGACTCCCCCTCCCCCTAGAGTGGCCTTTTGCAACCCAAGAGCCCCCACACATCATCAATCCTGTGTCACGTTAAAGGACACCGGATATATGGGAGGGAGCCTGGCCTTGCTTCAAAGGCCTGAGGGCAGGATGGATTGTGTCCTTAGGCAGGCTGCTGTCTCTTTACAAGTCAGACAGGAGGGTGGGCTCAACTCCCAAATGGTCCAGAGCATAAGTGGGAAAGACAGGAAGAGGTTAATATGTCTTGCCCCACCAGGGCTGCTGGTGGCTGGCCCAGCTAGCCATGTGGGAGGCACAGGTGGAGATGGGCATGAGGCCAGGGCACTGCCAAGGTGTCAGTGAAGACCCAGCTCTGGCCCTGCGCGCCCCCAGTCCAGCCACCCGGAGCTGAAGTCACCTGGCCTCCCACCCTCCGCAGCTGCATTCTGTTGGGGATCAGCCTTGGAGGCTGGCTGTGGATGGGTGTCTTGCTTTGCTTCAACCATCTTTGGTCTCCTCCAGAGAGCACTTACAGTAGCAGCTGGACAGACTGAAGAGGGAGGGGCGCTGAGAGGGCAAACAAAAAGAAAAGACCAGAATCGATTTCCTAGACCTGGATCTACTCTCAGGCAGGGGCTACTGCAGATCTGGGAGGATGTGAGTGTAGTCGTGTCAGAGAAAGGGGAGAGGTCATCATAGAATGGCTGTTTTGAGGGCGAGACCGGAATCTGCTCCTACACCAGAGGGGGCCCCACTGCCTCAGCTGGAAGGCAGACTGGCTGATTCCAGGGTCTGGGGGTGTTCCTCTGTTCTACAAAAGCCCAGAACCTCCCAGTCTGCCCTGGGCAACTATCCAGGTTAACTGCATGACCCTAGGGAGCGACATGGAGGCTGAAGTTCCACAGTGCACAACGGGCACAGCGATACACAGTGGCTGCACCCCAAAGAGCCCTCCCCTTTCTCAGGCCTCACTCTGCCCTTTAATAACCCCAGTGCTGGGATACTGAGAAGTTTGTAGAAGTGCTCTGACATTCCTATAGCAACCCAGTATGATGTCATAAACAGGGGATTAGCACATTCTAATGCCCAACCGGCAGACCTTCTTACCCTCCCTGCCCCTGTGCGAGGTGCCCAGCTGGGATGGGAAGAGAAGCAAGGCCGAGGCCAGCAGGGGAGGCCACAGAAGTGTACCCAGGATCCCCCGCAGCAGTGCTGGGGCTGAAGGGGGTGGATGCTCACACGAGGAGGGATGGAATAGACAGCCAAGGGAGCACTCTAGCCTTCCTGAGCTGTGGGATGACCTCCAGGAAATGGCATCCCCCGTGGACAGAGCAGTGAGAGCCGAGGGCCTGCAAGGTGCTCCGGGGGGTCACGCCCGGCTTTGCTTACCGGTTGAGTTGGGGTTTGCTCTTCGGAACAAATCCTTCAGGAAGCCGAGGCCTGTGATTTGGGAACAGACCTGAGTGGAGACGAGAGCACATGTGGGATGGTCCTGCAGCTCCCTCTGCAGTTCTCGGGGCAGGAAGGAAAGCCCAAGGGCACGTGGGAGGTTGGCACTGGGGGGTGAGTTCAGCAAAGCCTCTGGATGTCCCTATCTCTTCCAAGAGGGGCTGGCCCAGGGGGCAGCCGGCAAGGGGTGGGATGGGGGGATGGCACCCAGAGCCCTCTGCCCGCCTCTTTGCCCCGAGAGGGCCTTCTACCTGCTCGGTGTGCCATCTTCACACACTCCTCAATCTTGCGGTGCTCTTCCAGGCACAGGCCTGTGATCCTCCGAGGTAGCAAGCCCCCGCAGGGCCGGATGAACTGACTGAGCAGCAGAACATCCTAGGCGAAACGGAAAGCTGTAGCCAGCCAGCCGGCAGGCGCTGAGTACGGAGCACCAGGGCCTTGCGGACTACACCGGAGGCCGTCCTACCCCAGAACCCGAAGGGGCTGATGCCCCCCCTGGGGAACCCACCAGAGACCACCCCCTCCACATAAAGCCTTTGCATACTGGTCTGCCTTTACCCTAACACAACTGCAATCCCAAGTTGGTAAGATTTCCCAACCCCAGGGGCTTCCATCACCTCCATGAGAATCTCTGAGAGATTAGAGAACAGACACTCCTCAAGAAGTATTCCTCTTTGGAGCCCAGGCAGCATCTCTCCGGGTAATGAAAGGTCTGTTAGTCTCCTTGGGTGAGGTAGAGGTGTGTCATAGATTTCCACTCAAGGGGGAGAAACCAGAACGTCTCTACCCCCACAGCCTATAGGCTACAGGCCGGAACACGCACACACAGACCCGCCAGCTCAGTTCCCCTACAAGCGCAAGGCAGCACAAGAGCTGGGGGGGAAAGGATCGGTGGTGAAGTTAAAGAGCCACATCTCTGAAGGCCCCTGTGGCCAGATGTGAATGGATTCTTGGGCTTCCTTTGGACCATCAGACTACTTTGGACAAGGCAAGGACACAAGGAGAAACAGTCAAAATCAAACCAAGAGACCACTTCCCCCTCCACCTTTCATTGGGTGGCTGAGGGGGTTAATAAAAGCCACTGCTTCTCCGAGGAGATGGGGGCCTGCCCACCGAGGGGCCTGCCGTGCCCGACTTCACCAGGTCTGTCCCACAAACCGATCTGCTGCCCTGGCAGGCGCCTCGCTGTATAGCCGCAGATTTGTTTTAATCACTGGACAGCTCCTGAGGGACCCGGGCCCCCAATTCCAACCCCTGTAATCTTGAGAATCTGGTGAAAAGAACTTGGACTGGATTATCCAGGACCAATAAACTGGGCCCGCAGCCCCAGCCCCCCACCGGAGGCTGCCAAGCAAGCTGACAGCTTTGTGGGGCTCAGGCTAATGGTGTCCTGAGTGGGAAGGGGTAAAAGGAAAACAACTTTAGCCTTTACCTCGGAGGGGATTGGATTTCGTCTGCTGGATAAACAGAGCCAAGTCCATTTCCTGGAAACGGCTGGTAGAAAGAGTGCCCCACGGTGGTTAGGCAGGTGTGGACTTCACTGCCCCATCTTCAGCTGAGATTCTAAGTACAACCAGGACCCCACTACCTTCTACGTTACAAGAAGCTGTGAACACTGCTCTGTGGTCTGCAGGTTTCCTATTACTCTGGGCGGCCATAAGCAGAAGGGCCGGGAGCGGAGTGGAAGGAGCGCCCCCCTCCCCGCTAGGTGGCCCGGAGCCAAGGCTCCCAGCCCTGGAGATTAGTTGGGTCATTCTGTTCCGATCCCATGGGCATGTGGCCTCTCCTGCTCTCACCACCTGACCGGGATCCATGCCCTTAGCCATCCCATTGCACGGAGCGGTACAGCAACAACTTGCAGGTCAAATTGGCCCAGAGCCTGCATCACCTGAAACCTAAAAATAGGGTGCTTAATGTCACCAACGGAACCCTGAAAGACAAGTATGGATTTCTCCAGGGCTGCGTCCTGCCCCCAAGACCACCCTGTTTCTAGAAACGATGGCCAGTGGTCGTCAGGATAGTAGGCTCCGCCTGGGTTTAGTACCCCAGTTTATGGTCTGGCTCTGATACTACCTGGGGGACCTGAGGCAAGTTCATCAACCTTTCCATGCCTCGAAGTTCCTTGTCTGGAAACCAAGGACAAAAAAAAGGAACTACTTCATAGGGCTATTGTGAAAACCAAGCGAAGGAAGGCCTGGCACAGCCCAGGGCCTGACCCGGAGCCTGCATGCAGTGGGGGTCACCTGTTCTTATTCAGCACATCATCTTTCCGTGGAGAGAATGGCTCTCGAGGAGCTGGAGCCACCAGGGGTCTCTGCAGCTCCAGTACAGATGGAGACAGTAATGTGTCCCCAGATCACAGTGAGGACTCCCTGAATACACCCTCCCTAAAAGAGGAGGAAAGTCAAATCCAGAGCCTGATTCCATCTGTTGGGAACACACATGGTTACAGGGCCCTGGTGGTCTGAACTGCATGCAACCAGCCCATGACCTAAATTAGTGACTCTTCAACCCTGATGACACTGTAGAATCACCTGGGGAGCTTTCAAAACTAACCATGGCCAGGCTCCACCCAGACCAAATGCAGTCCACGTCTGCGGGTGGGGCCCGAGTATGATCGTAAAGCTCCCTGGGGCAGCCAGGGTTGAGAGCCACCGTCTTTGGCAGCAAAACGAGATGCAGCAGTGGCTGGCGCTGGGGCTGCCGCTGAAGCGAACCAGCGACCGCGGCCCCCATGGCAAGCAGAGCTGGGGTCTGCGCACAGCTCAGCTCACCTCGTAGCCATACTTGTGCTTCAGGTTCCACCGGCAGATGGGGCATTGGCCAGAGGGGTTAGGGGGGTTTGGGCTTTCCTTGGGAGTCCCTGTTAACCGGCCTTCAATCTAGGAGGAAGAGAAAGAGAGCCAGTGAAGGAGAGGGCATGTGGAGCCTCAGATCCTTGAGCAACCCCCCCAAATGGTGAGATGCCAGGGAAGCTCCTCTCTGGGGGCCTCGTGAGAGTAGCTAATAGGTCTTTCCACCTCAGCAGTGGCGCTGGTTCTGCAGCTGCTGCATACTGGACCTCAGTGGGCCATGGAGATGTGATCTGGTGGCACACGAGACTCGCCGCCAGTAGACAATGCTGGGGGCAAGAGGGAGGGGTTTGTTCTGTCAGCCGAATGCTACCTTTTCTTCACTGAAACAAAACACCAGAACATTACGCTTCCCGCTCTGGGAAAAAGTGATACACGCACACGGTAAAAAGTTTCAAACTGTGCAGGGGTACATAGTTAAAAGAAGTCTCCCTCCCACCCCACACATTGTATCCTTCTCAGAGGAAACTGCCCTTCAGCTTCATCCAACAGAGGCAAGTCTGCTGGCCGTTCTCAACCAGGTGCCCCGGGGGACACTGGACAATGTTGGAGACATTTCTGACTGTCACAGCTGGGGCCTGGGGTGCTCGGGACATCTAGCCGGGAAGCTGGTAACCATGCTGCCAGGTCCAGGACAACCCCCATGACAAAGTCCTAGCCAGCCCCAAATGCCACCAGCGCCAAGGCAGAGAGCCTGCTCTGTGCCTTTACAAGCGGGGACCATGCGCACTCTTGCTGCCTTCCTCTCTCTTTTCGAAACACACATGGGAAGATCTATTCCCCTGCCCGCCTCCTTGCTTTTATCATTTTGGATGTCACCTTTCAAATCCTGCTGAGGCCACGTTTGCAGTGACCTCTGCCACTGCTGCTGTATCCTGTGACACAGCCTTGGAACTACCAAGTGCCATAAGCCAACGATCTGGGAGGCAGCTCTAATTACAAGAGGGGGAGTGCAGAAAGCCTTGCTGATTGAGGCCGTGGATTATGAGAGGGAAGTAGGGAGAGGTCTGAGGCTTTGGGAGGGAAGCAATACTGTCTCCTGGGGCAGAAACTGGGAAAAGGGAAAGCGGGCTGTGCAGGGCATTGCTACCTGACTTTCTGCCAAGGCCACTGCAGCCATGCCAGAAACGGAGACGTGCACTAGGGAAAATGTGGAGGTGCATGCTGGGTCTTGGGAGGGGGTTATGGTGGGCTTGGCAGGGGGCAGGGTGAACATTTATTGACTCCCCTGTGCCTGGCTCTGTGCTAATAACGGCTCAAACGTATCACCTCATTGTACCCCTAAGACCTCGTGAGGGAGAATTTATGACCTTATGTTACAGATGAAAAAAGTGAGACCCCAGAAAGTGAGCAATGCCCAATTAGCTGCGGTGGTGGCTCTTCACGGAGGCACGGATGGGCTTCCCTCCTCCCAGTGGGTCTTACGGTGCCATGACGTCTCCATGTTCATTTTGTAAATAGCAGATTGATGCCCCACATGAGAAATACTCCATACTCAAAAGCCAGATCTATTTCTCTCCCCCAGCATGGAGTTCCTCGGGTGAATGCTTGTTTTGGCTTTGAATAAGGGAACCAAAAGAGGAGCCCAAAGGGGATGGGGGCCCCCTAAAAAGAACTGTTTTGAGGCTAAGCAGTGAAAAGGCTGAGGAGTACTCTGGGGAAGACCCAAAGAGAAAACCCTAAGGGCTCATCCTGGGGATAAGACTGCTTTGGGAAGGACCAAGCTTGGCTGGCTGCCAGAGGGGTTAAACCCCTGGCTGACATGGAAGTTATGGAGGCTTCTGGGAGCTCTGTGGAGTGGCTGAGATTACTTGCAAGCATGGAAGGCCGTGTGAAAACGTTGTTTTTTAGGGATTATAGGATAATCTAGGCCCCGTGACTCCCCAGGAAAGGGAGGTGAGATGGGCCTGACCAGGGAAAAGGGGGAGTGAATTGTTCTAGCTTTTTAACCAACAGACAAGCTGGGGTGCTGGCTAGTAAGCCCAGGGCCCAGAGAGTGTCACCTTTTAATGGTATCCCTTAAGGAGTAGCCTGGTCTTTCTAGGCAGGCAAGAAAGGAGCTGAGATCCAGGCTTCTGGCCATGGGTCAACCTCCTTGGGCTCTCTACTCTCACCACTGCCTTGGCTTCCCCTTTGGAAAACTGATTCATCCCCAGCAAAGGACGTATCAGCAAAGACCTCTGAGACCTTATCATACGAAAGGCCACTTTGATCCAACAATGGATGCCTCAGTCCAGGCACAATGATTGTTCCTGATTCAACCACATGACAGCACAGCTTGAAAAACGTTAAGACTCTGGATTTATGGTGACAGAGGGAGCTGCCCCTGACGCCAGGAGTCCAGTTTGGGCTGGCCTCCCTTCCTCCCTCCCCCCTCCCAGGCAGCTCCAAGCGTTAAAGAGGTTGTAAGTGGCCAATTCGATGATACTTACTATAGTTGTCTTGCCTTCTTGGATCTCCACCACTACAGAGATAAAGGGGAAAAATCAGGTCAGCCATTTAATAAGGAACAGGGAGTTTCAAATAACAGCTCAAATTCTACAAATGCAGAAAATCAGAGCCTTCGGTCAGCACTCTCCCACGGTCCCCACCTGGGAAAGAAAGCGTGCAGGGTTCATCTCCGAGTGTCAAGGCTCTCTGCCCTCGAGGCTGGGTCGGGGCAAGCCCAGATGCCCAGGTAATACCATCTCTCTGGGATTAAGGGTCTGCACACTGTTTTCCTTTCTAAGCCGAGATTCAGATTCATCCTGGTCCTAAACCAAGGGAATTGGTAAGATCCGGCCCTCCCGTCGCTGGCAGTAATGACCTCAGAGTTGGGCTGGGTGGGGGCAGAAGCATCTAAAAGACCTTCAGAAGTACCTATTGCATGTGTCCTTTCATGACGAGAACCAGACAAACATAGCTTCTGACCCTGAACAACGTGCAGTCTCCGACACATGCCTGAATCAGGACTGTGCTCTGGAGGCCCCAGGCCAGATAAGGGGTAAGACAAGCTCACTTGCACAAGTTGGCCAGGGAAGCCGTGCTAAAGCTCTGAGAGGAAGCTGTGAGGGTTAAATCCTCAGCCATTCTCCACACCTTCCCTGCAGGGTTGCACTGAGCTCTGTCCCTGGGAGCGAGTGGTGACAGGGGTGGCAGACAGGGGCCTGCAGACGTTGGCCCGGGCTAGTTTTCAGGAAAGCAGGGCAACTACAAACAGAGGGGGGCTCCCTCAGCGCCCTACCCAGGAGAGGCCTCAAGGGCAGGATAGTAAAGTCGCACACATCCCTCAGGCTGTATGTATATCCCAGCTTACTCAACCAGGAGGAAGAATGACAACTTCAAGAATATTCCAAGGAAGAACCAAGCCAATGGCACATGCTTGGAAAATGTAATCAAACAAAGTTCTTAGAGAGTCCCCCCTTGTTCTCTAGTTTCTTCAGAGAGAGGGGAACCGCTGCGGTCAGTGTGGGAACCGGCACGCAGCAGAGGCTGTCAATGCTAGCTCGCACCAAGACCACGAAATACTGGTCACTTCTGACTGCTAATCACTGAGACGGAAAACTCGGGTCTGCAGAGCCGGTGGTGAACTTGTCTCATACCAGCATACCAGCATACCAGCACTGTACTGAAATAGCAGCCGGGCTCCCACAATTAGTTTTACTCAGCTTCAGCCGAGGAAAGAAGTAGTACAGCTTAGAAAGAGTCAAAGGTTGGGGGAGGGTGGGGACCTGGGTGGCTCTGTCAGTAGAGCTTTGGACTCTCTCGGTTTTGGCTCAGGTCATTATCTCAGGATTGTGAGACCACGCCTGCGCCTCACTCCCAGTGGTGGGGAATCGGCTTGGGTTTCTCTTTCCTTCTGCCCCTCCCCTCCATGCTTGCTCTCGTTCTCTAGAGAAGTCTTCTTTAAGAAGGAGCCTAAGGTCCTTAGTGTTCAGAATCCAGTGAAAGTTACGGACCTTTTCCTGGAAACACGCTCATGAGCACACACACAATCAGAACTGTGCACCTAAATGGTAACGCTGGTTTCCTCCCAGTGGTGGCAGTACGTGATTTTTCTTTTGTTCTTTATGCCTGCCTGGGTTTTAAAAATAACATGTACTGCTTTTGCAATGAAAAATAAACAGCAAAAAGAGAGAAAGAGAATGAATATCTAAGAAAAAAGTGAGGCAATTCGAACCCAACCGGAGGCCCTCAGCAGCATCTGTGATCACTGAGCTCTGCGACCAACACCTAATTGGACACAGACTGCCTGGAATTGTCCCCCATTTGTTTTCTGGGCAAGGCCATTCATAAAGCCTCATTACTCCAAACAACCAACCTGAGAGCCCCTCAGTGTTCCAAGTCCAGATATACACAAAGGAGCCACGAAGGCCAGAAAGGCCCTGAGGCTTTCTCCAGAACACTGCAGTTAACTAATCAATTCAAAGACAAACTAGTTCTCTCCCTGTAAAAGAAAATGCGTCACCTCACACACGGATCTACTTGTTCGGAACAGAGACCAGCCTGAACGGGATGTGGGTGAGACTCAGCCTGGTGCTCAGTCAGGAGGCCAGCACAGCTGCGGGGCCATGGTCCCAGGATATGTCAGTGTACCAACACGGGGGCGCAGAAGCGGGTAGAGCCCCGGCTCAGCAGGACTTCTGGGCACCCCAGGAACTTTGCAAAAACCCAACCTGGGAGAGGGATGGAAGGCAACCAAGTAAGCATCAACAGGTGAGGGCAAAGTTTCTAAGAATCCGGGGAGGGAACAAAAGACGAGACACATTCCTGGTACCCCCCTAGCCAGCAGGAGAATGAAGGCCCGAAACACAAAGCGGATAAACATGTGGTTCCCCTCTCCGTGGAGGCACTTGGGTCCTAACCATGAGGTAAACAAATCTAACAAAACACACATCACTCCCGGCAAAGAACCAAACCCTGAAGTCATCCCACTGGCCCCTGGAAAAGAGATCAAAGCCTGTGGCCAGCTCCACTTTTCGCTAGCTCCCCACACAGCAACGCTGAGCCAGTGATTCATCTTTCCCCACGCCCGCCCGTGGGTAAAACAACAGGCAGATGCTCACCTACTAGAGACAATCTGTCAAGCCAGAAAGAAGGACCTGAGAACAAGACTGAGAGTGATCAGGGCAGTGTCTCAGGAGGCCTGGCTGGAACCTCGAGAAACCCCTAGATTTTAAGCCTCTGAAAACAGGAGATAGTAATCAAAATAGTATTGCTTTCAGTGTGCATACAAAAATAGATCAAAACCAAACAGAACCTGAGATCCATTTTGCCCCTGGCCTCCTCACCACTCAAGACGGGAGTAACCATGAAAAACTGTACTAAGACATTTAGGTAGTACCACACACCTGGTTTAGAAAAAGGGAGAATCGCTCTAGTGTTCTGAGATACAGCTATTATGAAGTAGACGAAGGAAAGACATGAAACTGGAGTTTCTGGGGTAGAGTTAGGGGCAAATTTTCTACGACGGGCACTTCTCTCGCACACGTCAAATAATCCATCCCACGTGAGGCAGCATGTTTGCTGAGCACCCAGGGAGAGCACAGCCTGGTCCCACACTGTGGAGAGCTGCAACAGAACAGGAAGACAGTCTCTGCCCTAGAGGAGAAAAGGGAACGAAACCAAGTATGGGAACTTCACTACAATAAAATTCCATGCCTCGTAAAGAGGCCCTCTGAGTACTTCAGTAAATACTCACTTAGGATGGGGTCCAGGACGACTGAACTGTAACAGTCTAGGGCACACAGTGCTGGGGGGAGACTGCAGTGAACGCAGAAAGACCTCGATGGTCACACAAACACAGACTCGGTGAACTGCAGCAGTATGAAGACCCAACTGTTTTGGGAAGGGGAAGGGGGGACCCATGAACGATGTGGAGGGAGCTGCTGCAGGAGTGCCCAGAGACCAAGTCCTTCTTGGAAAAGATCCATGCAAACCAAGTCCCAAGCAGAGTAGGACAGAATGGAGCCACTGATGGCTAAAGGGTAGCACTCACAAGTCCTGGGGGAGAGGCCAAGGAGTGGAGTATCTGTTTGGGACCAGTGACTGCTCTTCTGGCCCTTGACTACTTTTTTCAAACTCCTTCCCTACTCCCCTTGTGCTCATCTTCAATTCTACTACAAGTTCTCTGAGTCTCTCATCACCTACCCCGTTCTTTTCCCTGGACCTCTGAGGGAATCTCCCTCTGCACTAGGCTTCACCGGGCTTTTTCCACTAGAAGGTTCCTCTGGACTATGTCCCTTTTAGTCTTTAAAACCCCAACTCACACACTCCCCTCTCAAAGCTTTTAGCTACAGGGCTGCCCATCCTGTCAGGCTCATCCTTGTCTGAAATGTGAGGTCCTCCAGAAAGCCCTTCAGCTAACTGGAAAAGCCTTTACTCATTTCAACATGCTCTGCGCTAGCTTCTGATGGATGATTCCTGTTAATTCAGAGAGTCACATGTGTTTCTGTTTTAAATACATTTCCTTCCCAAGAGCGATAAGGCAGGAATGAGATCTAACACAATCTTTCCCATAAAAAGCACTACATGGACTTCAGCCAGTGAACTGAGGAGATCTTTCAGGTGGGAGAACCACAGAGCAGCCCTCCCTTGGAGCACCACAGCAGTCTTCTGCTTCTGATCTGCATCTGCTTCTGATGCCACCATTTATTGGCAGGTGATCCCGGGTGGCTACTGAACACCTCTAGGCCAGATTTCCTCATGCGGAAAAAATGTCAATAATATCCGTCTTTAAAGATTGTTGAGAATATGGAATAGATGTATGTGGAAAGCCTAGCACAGTGCATGCAACAGGCACAGACTAAACCATGATTTCCATTTTTGTCTGCCTGCACCTCTCCTTGCCTTTGTGTGTCCCTCTGATTGAACTTTTGACTAGGCTTTCTCAACAGCAGCATAACTGGCATTTCAGGCCAGGTGGTCCTTTGATGGGGGGGTGGGGTAGGCATCTTGCACACATCCCTGGGCCTCTACCCACCAGATGCCAGGAGTTCCACCTGTGACAACAAAAATGCTTCTAGACATTTCCAAATGTTCGCAGGGACAAAACTGCCCCCAAACGGAGAACCACTGCTTTAGCCTAAGAGTCTCTACGGGCAAGAGCACAGAATGCGGGGCACCTGGGTGGCTCAGTTGGTTGGGTGACTGCCTTTGGCTTAGGTAGTGTTCCTGGAGTCCCAAGATTGAGTCCCGCATCGGGCTTCCTGCTTGGCAGGAAGTCTGCTTCTCCCTCTTCTCATGCTCTCTCTCTCTTTCTCCCTCCCATTCTCTCTCCCAAATAAATAAATAAAATCTTAAAAAAAAAAAAAAAGGGCACAGAATGCTGGGTGCTCATCATCTGACTAAAATTAAGTAATACTACTTGATACCCTGAAAAGTAGGATGCTTGAATATTTTCAGCAAAAAACCCAGCTTCCTGCCCACAACTTCAAATTCTGTGTGTACAATACTGTTTGGGTGTCAAATATACCAGCCGGGACCAGTCAAAATTAACTATATATGGAATATTTTAAACCTTACACATAGCAGGTAGTATATTAAGACAAAGTTTTTTTCATTTAAAGGCTCTGAAGACAGGTGGTTCTCAAGCAGAATAAAGAATACAGTAGTGCCTCCACGTAAGATCCCATCAATTCAATTATTTAGCTTTTAGGTCTGACAGCAAGTAACAGAAAAGTTACCAACCCAGGTACTTATGGAGAGAGGTTCCAAGACCTATCTGATTATAGAGTCCATCATTTTACAAAATCTCTAACTGAAAAAGTTCTAACCTCAAATACTCTTTTGAAAACAAACAGACAAAAAACTATTCCTCTTGCCCATCCTCTGGGAACATAGCGAAGAATTGTTTTCAGCTCTGAATTTCACAATGGATATGTAAATTACAGCTATTGGAGCCTGACACTTCGTAGAGACCCTCAAAAATGTTATAGGTATATGCTTATTTTGCAGCAAGGTACAGATGAACCATCTTACCATGTCCTTCCTATTATCAGCATGATTTTTTTTTTTTTGGTATCTTTATTAGTGGATTAGTTTATCTAATATTAACCAGGCAGTATCTCGATTTTGTTGTTCTTTCTAGTATACACTAGATTCTAGTGTACACTTTCTAGTATACACTAGATTCCATCTAAATTCTTCCAACATACCTATTTCCATTTCTTCATGAAATACCTCTTTGATTTCCCCAAGCTGGGACCCAGACCTCACTTCCCCTGTATCTTCTGGATGGAGGCCAAGTCCAGCTGGTTGTGGCTGGGCATGCCAGGAGCCCTGTCTGCCACTGCTGTTTGAGAGCTAAAACAGCTTTCTTTCTGAGACAAATCCAAAGGACTCCTCATTAGGTTCTTCTTTTTGGACTTTTCTGCTCCCTCTGACAACAATGATCATTCTTCTCCTCTTGGCACCTCTCAGCTTTAAAGGATACGTTGGGCAATACTATGCCAGAATCTTAAAAACATACCGATGTCACTTTTGCACATCACTCATCTCTTTTGGCTTCTAGCACTGCACAAAGGAAGGCTATGTCCTGACATAACTTTTCACTCCTTGCCAGATTTCATCCTCTTATAAGCCTGTTCAAGACACATTCCCCTCATTAAAACTTCCAATTGGGTTTCTGTTTCTGGTAACCAAATCTCCCTGTAGTTAATCATGTAAATACCTCACTTGCATTTATTAGAGCGTATGCATGTCACCTCATTAGAACCTTACTTCTCAGGAAAAGGGCTGTATTTTCTCTTTTTCCAGGATCCTCTGACAGTCAGAAGTACAGTACTTGGCCTTCAGTAAGCTCCCAGTTCAAGGCTAGAATCAGGCTGCCTTTCCAGGCTTATGACTAATGAAACACTATCCAGCATCTATCGCTGCTTCACCTTAGCTTCTATCTCTCTGGGAGACTAGCGGCACGGGCAGAAAAAGCCGCCATCAGAGCACAGCATTTTGAGAAACTAGAAACGGAGGCCCTGGGGAGGATAGCTACACGGTCCTCATGGTCCGTGGGGATACCTCTACCGAAAGCTTTCTGAATCCCGGGACAGGTTTCTTCCTGCTCCTGCTAACTAAGCAGGGCTTCCCCATCCTTCCCCGCCCCCACCAGTGAGAACACTCCCGAGCGTCAAGATACTAACCAAGGTCTGGAAAGTGCTTTCAAGCACCCCCGGCGCGCTAGCCTCTACCGCGTTTCAGAACCGCGCGAAGGAAAGGGAGGGAGGGGAGCATACGGGCTGGAGAAAGCAACCTCCACTGTTCTCTTCCTCAGCCTTGGGAGGTAGCCGGAACCCAGGACTCACCTTCCCTGAACCCGCGAGCTGGAAGCCGCGCCCAGCTGGTTGCGATCGGGCCAGCAAGGAGCCCCCGGAGCAGCCGTCTACAGGTGTACACGAGCACATTGAGGGCCGCCATCTTGAAAAACAAACGGTGACCTCTTGTGCACTTCCGCTTCCGGAACGGCGTGTGCGCAGCCGCAGTGGTGAGCAGGAAGTGTGAGGTTATAGGCTTCACGCTCCGATGCTCTTGCGCTTCCATTTCCCTAGTCTGTCCTGTTAGGGTTAAACCTAGAGATCTCTGTGTTAGGCCCGTGTTTTGTTCTGAGGGCCTAGCGCAGGTGTTCTAGCTCTGGTCTGCCAGTCCTCCGAGTGTGTCAGGTCGCTTTCATTCCCTCACAGGCTTCCTTTGTAAAAATCACATACACCACCCCTATTTACTTAAAAGCTTTTTCTTCGACTCAAATACGGATTTTCTGCTTCTTGTGGCTAAGGCTAGACCTGTACACTAGAGCTTGAAATTGTTGGGACGCTGGTTCTTGAACGTCAGTTATCAGGCCGACCTGGCATAGAATTAATGCATACCTTCTCCACCCATCTCCTTTTCCCCACCCTCGAATATGCACTTGTCTTTAATTCTCCTATACCTAACACTTCCCTTTGGTCCCAGGGCCTTCGCATAGCTATTTCCTCTACCTGCTCTTTGGCCATCTGCTAAACACCTACTTACTTCTCAGAGCTCAGCTCAAAATTCACTTCCACAATAGAGTCTTCCTTAACTTCGCTGTTACTGGCTCTCAGCGCCAGATAACTCTCCATTTTAGTACTTGACATAATGGTGTTTTACATCTATTTGTATTTTTGTCTCTCCACCAGACTGTAAACTCCGTGAAGGCAAGGGTAGTTTTTTTTTGTTGTTGTTAACTTTTATCTCCAGCAATTAATACTGTGCTGACACTTATATGTCACTTAAGTGCAGTATATAGTTGTTGAATGAGTGGAATCTACTTATAGGGTTGTTGGGAAGATTAGATAAGACTTAAGTGCTCAATAAACAAAAGCTAATTAGTAAGGCAATTACTGAGACGGCCCTTGTGCTAGGTACTTGTCATAAGTTTGATGTACTTTCATAATGAGAGGCTTGTAGTACTAAAAAGAGAACACAACTTTCCTCTTTTGGATTTGCAGAATATATAGGATGCTCCCCTAGATCTATATAAGAAACATACGCAGCTCAATTCTTCCACCTTCCGTAATATCCTCCATATTCTTTTCCACCCTCCATAATAAACCCGAAAGGGGATTTTCTAGTTATCCCACTCTGATTCATAGATGGAAAAATCAGGCTCATTAAATGGCAGAGTATTAAATGTTTCCTGATAAAGGGGAGTGAAGGAGTCCCGTCTTCCAGTTGGGACTGCAGAACAGCTGCTCCATGGGGAGCTTGAGTGGTATCACCATAGACAAGGAGGACAGTAGAAATATGGCTTGGGTTACCATAAAACATCACATTCAGCAAAGGCAGATCCTGGAGAAAAAGATCAGTCTGGGTGAATGAGACAGACATGTGAATTAGGAGTGGAGGAGAGGGTTTTGGTGGGGGTATTTTTCAAGATGTCCTGGCTAAGATCAGGAAAACCTTTGCTTTCTCTATAGCTACCACTTTCCTTCTGTATGATGACATTGAGCCCTTCCTGCTTGTATCACATCCCCTATTTCTTTACAAGTCCCCAGCTTCTGGTGATTCAGTAGCAACAAGGGCAGTAAGAGAGCCCCTACCCAGAGCTTATTTTTGGACACAGTGAGCTAAAGTATTTGAGTGTCAACCCTCTCTTCATTATCTTATCCTGACTTCTTATACTCAATTTTTATTTTAAGAAACAACTTGTATTTTGGGGTGCCTGGGTGGCTCAGAGTTAATTAAAGCCTCTGCCTTCAGCTCAGGTCATGATCCAAGAGTCCTGGGATCGAGCCTGGCATTGGGCTCTCTGATCAGCAGGGAGCCTTCTTCCCCCCACCTCTCTCTGCCTACCTCTTTGCCTACTTGTGATCTCTGTCAAATAAATAAATAAAATCTTAAAAAAAAAGAAACAACTTGTATTTTACACAATGACAAGTAATGTCATTATTGTAGAAAAGAGAAAACAGTAAAGTAACAAGAAAACATATATCACCATTAATGCAGAGATAAACACTATTTACATTTAGCAAAATGAAATAATACTGAAAGAATACTTTGCTTTTCAATATCTTAGTTTTCTGGACCTATTTATTATTAGTTCCTACATGAAAAAAAATTATTTGAGACCAGATTTTGCTCAGGAGACTAGTTTAAAAATTTTTTAAAAATAAAGAATAACCTGTATAAGAAAATACACAAATTATGGGGCACCTGAGTGGCTCAGTTGGTTGAGTGTCTGCCTTCGGATCGGGTCGTGATCTCAGGGTCCTGGGATCAACTCCGGGTGGAGCCCTGTGTCAGGCTCCGAGTCTGCTTCTCCTTCTCCCCCTGCTCATGCTCTCTCTCTCTCAGTCTCTCTCTCAGTCAAAGAAATAAATAAAATCTAAGATTTTATTTGTACTATTTGTGCTAAGGAGTACAAGCAGCCAGAGCGAGGTGGAGAAGCAGGCTCCCTGATGAGCAGGGAGCCCAATGTGGGACTTGATCCCAGGTCCCTGAGATCATGACCTGAGCCAAAGGCAGACACTTAACCGACTGAACCACCCAAGTGCCCCCCCCACAAAAAATCTTAAAAAAAAAAGTATACAAATTATCAGTTTGTAGCTTGATGAATTTTTATACAGGGAACACACTATCCACACCACTAAGTAGAATATTAATAGCAATTTGGAAGACCCCCTGGTGTCCCGTCCCAGACATTATTTCCTCTTCAAGGGTAATCATTATCCTAATTTTTAGCATCATAAATTACTGTTTCCTTATTTGAACTTTGTATAAATAGAATCTTATAGAGCATGTACTCTTTTGTGTCTTCTTTCACCTGCTCATCAACATGTTTGTAAGATTCATCCATATTGTTATGTATACTTGCCATTTATTCATTCCCGTTGCTATAGAATGTTCCACTGTGATTATACCTGCTGTTTCACCTTCCTCTTGTTAATAGGATTTAGATACTTTCCAGTTGGGACCACTACAAATAGCGCTGTGATGAACAATCTTCTGTATGATTTTTATGAACACAGGAACAAGCATCCCTCAGGACTTTATCTAGAAGCGGAACTGTTGGATCATAGCGTATGCATGTACTTAGATACTAGATAGTAGATACTGCCAAACAGTTTATTCTGGTACCATTTGTGTATAAGAGTTCTAGTTGCTCCATATAGTTATCAATATTTGATATTTCTTGTACTTTTCATCTTGACCATTCTGGTGAGTATGTCATAGGATTTCATTGTGTATTTAATTTATATTTCTTTGATGCCTAATGAAGATGAGTCATTTTTCATATGTTTATAAGCCATTTAGATATTTTCTTTTGTAAAATGTCTGTTCAAGTCTTTGGCCCATTTTATATTGGGTTGCCTGTATTTTTCTTTTCTGTTTTCTTTTCAATGAAGCAAGTTAAAAAAAGATTTTTATTTATTTATTTGTCAGAGAGAGAGAGAGGGAGAGAGTGGAAAGCAGGGGGAGAAGGAGGCAGAGGGAGAAGCAGGCTCCCTGCTGGGCAAAGACCCTGATTTGGAACTCCATCCCAGAACTCTGAGATCATGACCTGAGCTGAATGCAGATGCTTACCTGACTGAGCCACCCACACATCCCTTCCTGTATTTTTCTTATTGATTTGTGGAAGTTCTTTATATATTCTGGATACTTGTCCTTTGTTGGACATAACTATGGCAAATGTCATTTTCCTTCTGAGTTGCCTTCTGTAGTATTTTTTTTGATGAGCAGTATTTTAATTTTTAAAAGATTTTATTTATTTATTTATTTATTTATTTATTTATTAGAGAGAGAGAATGAGTGAGAGAGCACGAGCAGTGGGGAGTGGCAGAGGGAGAAGCAGACTCCCTGCTGAACAGGGAGCTCAATGTGGGGCTCTATCTCAGGGCCCTGGGATCCTGGCCTAAGACAAAGGCAGACACCTAACTGACTGAGCCACCCACGCACCCCTTAAATTTTTTTTTAATTTTTAATACAGTGTAATTTATCAGTTTTTTCTTTTGTAGTTGGCATTTTTGATATTTTAAGTAGGCTCCATGCCCAATTTAGGCTTGAACTCATGACCCAGAGATCAAGAGTCACACACTATCAACTGAGCCAGTGTGTGTCCCTTTGGTTTCTTATTTAAATTTTTTTCCTCTTCAAAATCATGCAGATGTTCTGTTTTTTTTCCCCCCTCAAAACTGTATTGTTTTACCTTTAAATTAGATCAAAACTCACCTGGAATTGTTTTATTACATGATTTGAGATTGGGATTAAGACTCATTTTTTTTCCCATTAGCAATATTTAACTGACCTGGCACCATTTATTAAAAGCATCACACATTCCCCCATTGCATTTTATCTGGTCTAGGATCTGTCTCTGGAGTTTCTATTTGCTCTCTTTTTCTGTCCGTTAGCATTATTTTAAATGGCTGTATACGATTTCATTGTCTGAAAGTGTCATAACTTAATCAGTCCCCGGTTGCTAGGAATCTAAGTTGCTTTTACTTTGAACATATTTTCTAAGACCTATCTCCCTACTCCAAAAAAAGCATTTTCTATTTCATCAGTGATTCTTACATACTCTGCTACCCAGTTGGGTGTGTTGTGGAATTTTTAAAAAAAGATTTTATTTATTTATTTATTTATTTATTTGAGAGAGAGAGAGAGAGAGAGAGCTCAAAGAGGGGTGGAGGAGGAGGAAGAGGGAGAGAGAGAGAAAAATCTCAAGTACACTGTGCACTTAGCTTGGATCCAGATGCAAGGCTCGATCCCATGACCCTGAGATCATGACCTGAGCCAGAACCAAGAATTGGATGCTTAACTGACTGAGCCATCCAGGTGCCTGTGGATTTTTTTTTTTTTTAAGTAAAACTGTTGGGGGGCGCCTGGGTGGCTCAGTCGTTGGGTGTCTGGCTTCGGCTCAGGTCATGGTCCCAGGGTCCTGGGATCGAGTCCCGCATCAGGCTGCCTGCTCGGTGGGGCACCTGCTTCTCCCTCTCCCATTCCCCCTACTTGTGTTCACTCTCTCTCTCTATCAAGTAAATAAATAAAACCTTAAAAAAAAAAGTAAAATCGTGGTTTGGAATAAGAGGGAGTGAGGGCCCTTCTCTGGGGGCTGCAGAATGATAGCTGCTATGCAAAGGAAGGGTCTTTTCAAGAGCCGGAGTCTCTGGGGCTGTTGGCAGAGTCACTCTGGTGCCTGGGTTGGGCTGTTTGTAACTGTATTAGCAGTCCTGGACCCTGAAGAGCAGCAGTGACCCTGGGATGCATAGAGATGAGATAAGGGAGGCTGCTGAACCAGCCACTCCTTAGCTGAACAAAATTTCCTATCCATCCCTTCTTCTGAGGAGCCCAGATCCCTTGCTTCCAACCCATTTGCTAGGGAAATCTTCCTTCTTTTGTCCATTACTTGTCCTGGATCCTATATCTTAAATCTGGAGATAACTCACATCCCCAGTAAACTGTCCTAATAAAGGTGTTTGGGGAAACGTTCACAAGGGATGAGACCAGAAATGCTCATTTTGCCAAGAGAAACTTAAACTAGCAGCAGAAACAATCTGGTCTAGAGACTTGCTCCCAGCCACCAGGCCAGCCAGATGGGGCCAGAGCAAAGACAAAACACTGGGAAGCCATGGGTGGGTCAGCCTGTCTATGGCCTCGGGGCTAAGGAAGTTCTGGTCCCAGCTGGGGATGAAGATGTTCTTCCTGCCTTCCTCCCACCTCACCCAGGAAGAATGGGTTGGAGCCAAGAGCCACACAGATGTTCTCCCGTGAATGACAGAGGCAGTGAAAAGGCACAGGAAGGTGGAGAGGGCTGATCTGCTAGAGACCAAGGTGGGAGGGGGCTGCAAGAGAAGCCAGGGGAAAGGGCTCACAGAGTGAATGACTGTCATGTTTGCTTTCTCCTAATTAATGTGGTTTCCTTACAAACCCCTGCTGATTCCCAGCTGGTTGACTCAACCATAACAACACGTGGCCGCCCAGCCCAGGCCGGGAGCCCAGGCTGTGAGCCTCCCAAGAAGGGTCTGGTTTCATCTGCCGCAGCTGCCCCTCCTCCCCAACTGGCTTTGTGCAGCTGAGGGAAGGGACAGCCCCT
The DNA here is from genome assembly GCF_010015895.1 of Lontra canadensis. Classification (NCBI taxonomy): domain Eukaryota; kingdom Metazoa; phylum Chordata; class Mammalia; order Carnivora; family Mustelidae; genus Lontra; species Lontra canadensis. The sequence goes on along the minus strand of NW_022631017.1, from coordinate 5,183,567 downwards.
CAATGGGGGAGCGTGAGAAGTTGGGAGGGGACAGCCAGAGAGGGCTTGCTTTGGGCTTGCCTCGCTGCTCACCTGTGTTTCCCATGCCTTTAAAAAAGGGCAGTTTCTTGCTGGTCTGGCTGGAGTGTTGCCTCCAGACAGGTATGAATGGGGGTGAGTGAGGAAACCTTGGACAAAGAACCCTGCACTTAGTGGTGACCTTTCCAGGGGTGTGCCCTGTTTGACTCAAGGAGCCTAGAAACAACTAGGCTATGTCTAGGGCCCTGGGCAAGTCAGTGTTTTCCATTAGTTTTTCAGAGTTGCGCCTCTTCCTCACTGGGACTTTTATTCTGCCCAAGTTATGTGTCTTAACCCCTCATTTGTTCATGGATTCATTGGGCCAGCAAGTATCCACTGAGTGCCTACTATGTGCCTTTTGCAAACCAATGATTACATACACCAGGGGAGACTCTCGTGTTGTGAAAGCTCTTGTCTGACAAAGAAACATTATGTGACCTGGATGATTGCCTTGGGACCTATTTGCTTCCTCTCCCCTTCCCCCGCTTTTTAAAAAAGCATTTTCTACTAGTAAAATAAAATATGTTCAGAAAAAGCATGTAAAACTTAAACGTACCATGGATTAATTACAAGGCAAAACGGATTCGTTTCTAGGCTGGATCTCTAGGGCTCGCTTCTGTCTCAACAAGAGCTGGAGGGAGTGGGTGTATGAAAGAGAAGTGAAATTGATGAGACGTGGCTTTAGGAGCCTTGAGGACCCCAAAACCTTTCAGGAAATTCCAGAGGCCAGAGGAAGGAGGTCCCAGACCAAACTGCCAGAGGAGACAAAGTCTGCCGAGCCCTTTGAGTGTATCCCCAGGGCACAGGCCAGAATCTTCTCTGAGAGAGTGCACCCTGGTAGGGATGCCCAGAGCTCAGCTGGCATTGGCCTCACCGCAGCTCAGCTAATGGTTGGGGCCAGTGAGACCCGCTCAGCTCAGTGTCCTTGCAAATTAAGCCATCCTGGCTGTGGCTGGAGCTTTGTGCAGAGGGCTGGGTGCCCCTTCGGAAAGGATCTTCACATCCCTGTCAGGCTGAGGAGCTCATCAGATTTCTTTCTCTTGGTTCCTGAATCCAGTTCTTGCATCAGGGGGAGATTTTTACCTTTTAGAGCACTTTGAAACTTGGCATATTTTTGCGAAGAGAGACAAAATGGTGCCCTGGGTAGATGCTGTCCCTTGCTTGCACGTGGGGGACACATACAAAAGCAAAAGGGAAGAGCTGCAGTCTGAAAATGAGGCTCTGCTCTACCCACTGGCCACTTTAAGTCAGTAATGCTCTCTAGGCCTCAGTTTCCCCCTCAGTTAGGAGTTCAGTCTGGTTCTAGAATTCGGATTCCATAAGGAGACAGAATGAGAGAGTCCAGTCCTTAGCTTGCTGCTCCCCTCTCTGCTCCTGTTCAGAGCTCTCACTCTGACTGGCTCCCAACTTGACACTGGTAAGTCCGAAATCGATAGCCCTGCTCCAGCCTGAGCTCCAGCCTTTGTCTCCAACTGTCCACAGAGTCTCTTTTGTTCTTCCGAAGGAGTGTCAATGTGCACCATGTCCAGGTGAGGCCACCGCCACCTTCTGGATAACTGCCAACACGTCTGTCAGTTAGAGTCACCGTCTACTGTCCCCATCCAGTCGCCAAAGTTTTCATACATTCTTACATTCCAAAGTTACCTCCTGATTTCCCCTCTTCCTCACCATTTCCATTTCTGTCATTTTTCCAGTACCACCATTTGTCTCGCCCCTTGCCCTGTTCCTTTCCAGTCTACATGACTGTCCCTGTCTAATTTTCCCAAACACTCCTGATCTCTTCCCTTCTTGACTGCACCTTGTCACTCGCAACTGGCTTCTGAATCTGCATTTTTAAAGAAGTCCTGGAATACTACCATCTGAGAATTGCTGACCAAGGGAACTAAAGTCCCAGCTTGACATACGGGGCCTTTCACGAGGTGGCACCCCATCTCCCCCTTCCCACCCTTCTCCCACACAGACTCTCAAAGCCTACCCCCAACACATTTCCGCAGACCCCCTTACTCTCACTATGTTCCTCTTCAGGGGTGCCTTCTCTTCTTTCCAGACCCGGCCCACTTCTCCCCTCCTTCCTCAGGACTTCCTGCCTTTGAGCTTTCTGGGTATTCTCTCTTGCCTACCTGCCCTTCCAGTGCTAGGCTGCTCCCACCTCTGGTGACGTGATTCCACGTTATTCCACAGAAGCCAGGACTCTCTGGGCTGTAAGTGACAGTCACCAAACTTGCAGGAGGACATTGGCTACTTTTTTTTTTAAGATTTTATTTATTTATTTGACACAGAGAGAAAAAGAGAGTGTAAGCACGAACAGGGGGAGTGGGAGAGGAAGAGGGAGAGGGAGAAGCAGACTCCCCGCCAAGCAGGGAGCCCAACATGGGGCTTGACCCCAGGACCCTGAGATCTCAGGCTCTGACCTGAGCCAAAGGCAGACGCCTAACCAACAAAGCCACCCAGGCGTCCCCATTTGCTATCTCTTATAACCAACACAGGACAGGCAGATTTCAGTGGGACCTCGGGGCAACTGGAACAAGAAACTCAGAAACATCAGAAACAGGTGCATCCTCTCCTCTCATCTCTATTTCTCTCTTCGTTGGCCCTTATTCACTCCTTCTCTCTGTAAGGCTGCTGGTGGTTCTTAGCCTTGAAGCAGGCGTGTAGATTCTAAGATTGCCAGACCCCGGGGGAACTGTATGGAGAAGCTGTAGAAAAAATAAAAGAAAACATGTTTCCACAAAGAAGGGGAAGTACTGTTTCAAGAAAAAGGGAAAATGCTGGACAGAAAAATGATCAATGGTCACCCATTTGTCCTAGTAACTGTGTTACTTGGGATTCGGATCAGCTATTGTGTGAGGAAAGCCCCCAAGAGCAGTGACTTAAATAAGATGCAAAAGACTCTGGAGAGAGAGACCCAGGCTCCGTATAGCTTGTTACTCTGCCATCTTGTAGTTCTAGAAGACTTCTTGAGCACCAGCCACTCCACCCATATAGTCTAGATAGCAGAAAGGAGAAATGAATAAAGAACGACCTGACTTGCCATCTTTTAAAGATGCCTTCTGGAAGCTGCACAAAGTTCAGCTTATATCCCTTGTATTGACAGGATTTAATTAGTTCTACAGCTATCCTTAGCTGGAAGAGCTTCTGAGGAATCCCTTAATTCTGGGCAGCCGCATGCACGGCTAAACATCAGAGTGCTATTACATGCTGAGGAAGAAGGCTGGGATGGATCTTGGACAATTAGCCTGTGCAGGGACCATGATCCTTGAGGTGTTTGAGGGACATTTCCAGCTGATGGGGAACACACTGCTATGCAAGCTGACCTCCTCAATTTTTGGACAGCTCGCATTCACCCCTCTGTGACTGATCCCTGCCAGTTCTTGCTCTGCCCTCTAAATCCTTTCTATACTATGGTATTTACATTTTTAGAAGACAAAACTGGCACCCAAGTCAGTTTTGGTCCTATCACCCTTAACTTTTGTTTTTCTCTTCTAAGTTTGAGACCCCGGTGTGCAGCTGAGGTTGGTCAATATTGTCCTTAAAAACGTGAGTCCTTGGGGCACCTGGGTGGCTCAGTTGTTAAACATCTGCCTTCAGCTCAGGTCATGAGTCCAGGGTCCTGGGACCGAGCCCTTCATTGAGCTCCCTGCTCAGCAGGAAGCCAGCTTCTCCCTCTCCCTCTGCTGCTTCCCCTGCTTGTGTTCTCTCTCTCTCTCTGTGTCAAATAAATAAATACAATCTTAAAAAAAAAGTGAATTCTTCAGCTGGGCCCAGTATCCCAGGTGTTCTGTGACCTGTAGAGGATATAAATTGGGCTTTTGGTACCCCCATCTCAACACCCTACATCTGCCAATGTGCCCAAGATTGAGGGAGAATGTGCTATCTCAGGTGTGGTGGGCTAATTGCCAACTAACTTCCCACTTATCCTCATGTGGTCATCATGCTGCCAGAATGCTCGCCTTCTGCCATCTGCTCCCCTGGCCACCTGAGCCCACAGTGGGTCTTCACAAGTGTCTAGAGCCTTCACTTTATACCTGGACTGTCCACTGGTGGATTTGCTCTTCCTTCTGACTTCTGCCAGGGTCAGCCATCTTCCATGTTCCCCATGGAGCTGTTCATTTTTTTATTTTTAATTTTTAAAAAAAGATTTATTTTATATATTTGATAGAAAGAGAGAGAGAGAGGGCATGAGCAGGGGGGAGGGGCAGAGGTGGAGGGAGAAGCAGGGTCCCCGCTGAGCACGGATCCCAACTCAGGGCTCCATACTAAGACTCCGAGATCATGACCTGAACTAAAGGTAAATGCCTAACCGATTGAGCCACCCAGGCACCATGGAGCTGTTTATTTTGTGTCTTCCTTTGGGTAAGGTTATTTCCCTAAGTCAGGTGCAAGGTCTCTCAGAACAATGGAAAACACCCAGATTTCAGAGTATGTTGCAGACTGGGCTCCTTAGAAGCGGACTCTGAGGTGGAAGTTAGCATGTAATGGGCTTTTTAGGGAGTGCTCTTAGAGCCGGTGTTTGCTAAAGGAAGGGAAGGAAGGAGGATCGGACAGAGGGAGGGGTCAAGCTGCAATGGAATCTCAGTGAAATGTCCCAGCCTCCCATAGGGAGCTCTGAAGCTGGGATGATCCTTCAGGATTGTCTCAAGTAGGGACAAGAGGGCCAGGCCTTTTATTTATTTATTTTTTTTGGTTATAGATTGTATTTATTTTATTAGAGAGAGAGGATGGGGGAGGGGAGGAGGAGCAGACTCCCTGCTGAGCGCAGAGCCCAATGTGGGGGCCTGAACCCAGGATCCTGGGATCATGACCCAAGCTGAAGTCAGGCGCTCAACTGACTGAGCCACCCAGGCTACCCAAGACGGCCAGGTCTTTCTATTCGAGTGATGATGAGCCGTTGGATGTGGGGTTCCCGTCAGCTAAACATTCTCCACAGGAGTTGGCCGCTCGGGGCTTTGGGCCTGCACCTCTCTAAGCAGCTGGAAAAATAGGTCCTTTATTTCTGAAATGGGGTCTGAACAGTGCCTTGTGGCATCTACCACAGAGTGGAAGAGCTGGGGGCTCTAGAACTGTGGCTGACCAGTCCCTTCACCTTGCTGAGCCTCAGTTTCTCCTCTCATAAAAAAAGCTGGCTGGGGAGTCACCAGGTGGGATGGGCTGAGGGTGGGCCAGCTTCCAGCTGTGGTAGGAGCTCTGCTTGAAAGGCCTGCTCTGAATCCGGAGGTGGCTCCCATGCCCTCCCCTAATCTCTGGCTTTATCTGGTTTACTGTGGGCATTATTCGAGAACCAGGGGGTCACTAGGGTCTCAGGCCAGGGATGGGCATCGAGGTGAGAGGGAAGCTGCCTGAGGGACCAGCTGGCAGGGGCCCCTGGGATGCTCTACTCTTTGGAATGGTTTTCCTCAGAGTCCTGGAAAGGCCTGGCAGGGGACAAAAGTCACAAAGTGGTTGTCAGGGACTGAATTTTGGGGGCCCCTTCCCAATTTGTATGTTGGAGCCCTAACCCCCGGTATGATGGTACTAGGAATTGGGAGCCTTTGGGAGGTGATTTCGTTTAGATGAGTCTTGATGTTGGAGCCCCAGTGTTTGGATGAGAGCCCTTAGAAGAAGAGGAAGAGGCACCAGAGCTTCCTCTCTCTGCCTTGGGAGGACCTGGAGAGAACGGGGCCATCTGCAAGCCAGGAAGCAGGCCCTCACCAAGAGCCGGGTCTGTTGGCACCTTGATCTTGGGCTTTCCAGCCCCCAGAACTGTGAGAAAGGAACGTCTTGTGTGTGAAATCGTCTGGTAGTGGCAGCAGGCCTCACTGATGAGGACCCTGGTGGTGGGAGAGGAGGAAGGAAGCTGCCGAAGAACCCCTCGGGGGTCACCACTGAGGAGTAGAGTTGGGAGACCTGAGTATCCATGACAGGTCTGCCCCTCACTGGCCCTGTGACCTGGGGTGTGTCCCTGGATGCTGTGGACTCCAGTGACCTCCTCTGAAGAATGAGATCAGGTAAGAAGTCTCTGAGCTCATCTCTAACTTTGTGGTTCAATCACTTGAGAGCTAAATGCCCTTCTTGGGCTCCTCTGTTGCCCTGGCTAGGATGGGCAGAGGGGAGAGACTGGGAGCCATCGAGGCAGGCTTCCTTCTCTTTTCTTCACTCTGGCCCTGCTGTTTGTGCAGAAGCCTTTCCAGGAAGGCTGTCTTTGGGTGGGGTGGGTAGGGGTGGGGTGGGAGGGTGGTCCTGGAGGTGAGAAGAGGACAGGGCCCAAGATCACAACCTTCCCTCAGTACTGTCCTTCCTGGCTAGGGGCAACTTCTGGGAGCTTTGGATCTGACAGTTTCAGGGTGAATTTATTAAAGTTCAGGGTACTAATAATAAAAGAATATAAACTGGATTTTATCTGTGACATGGATACTCATACAATATGGCATGTGCTCTGTGCATGACTTGTATGTGTGTGTGTATGTGTGAAGAATGAAAGAGGGAGAGCCATCATAACTTGATGTTTGGGGGATGCCTGGGTGGCTCAGTCTGGTTAAGCGTCTGCCTTGGGCTCAGGTCATGATCCCAGGTTCGTTGCTCAGCAGGGAGCCTGCTTCTCCCCTTGCCTGCTGCTCCCTCCCCCTGCTTGTGCTGGCTCTCTCTCTCCCTGACAAATAAATGAAATCTTAAAAAAAAAAATAACTTGATGTTTGGAAAAATGCCACTTTTCCCCTTTGCTCACAGTTTCCCTTTGACCACTGAGAAGATTTTTGGTTGTATTTATCACCACACAACTGCCTGCCAGCCTTGGAACGTGAGAACCCAGGGGAGGAAGTGGAGCCAACCTCTGCTCACCCTTCTGGGTGACTGGAAGGCACCGAGCAGAGCAGCCAAGCAGCGGGAGATGGAGACTTCTTTCTTTCCTTTCCCCTTTCTAGCCCATCTGACCCTTCAGTGGGACCTATGTCCTGCTCCCCTCCTCTCTGATGCCCTGAGGAGGGGAGGAAGGTAGATGGGATGCTCCCTGGCAGGGGAGGGAGGGACCATGGAGCTCATGCCTTCCAGGCCAGCTTGGTCCTGGGGTCTGGGGGGGCAGGGCATGGGGCCATTCTGTGACCCTTGGCTTCCCCTGCCCCTGCCCTTGCCCCTGAAGTCCTGTGCATATTGTCCATCTCAGGCTTCCAGGCTTCCAGTGGCTCTGATGGCAGGACCACTCCTTGTCTCACACCAGTCCTGGGAGGCAGGAAGTGGCAGGCAGAGGGTGTTCTCCTTTCTGGAATGACCTCCCAGCTCCAGATAGGACAAATGACTTGCTTAAAGTGACGTAGTCGCCAGTTAGAGTCAGAGTCCTAGTCAATCAAGTGACCTGCCTTCTAGAAATAGATTGTATTTCTGCTCTCTGATTGGGAGGTGGGAGGGGCTGGAAAAATTGGGAGGTGAGGGGCTGGAAAAATTCTGTCTGGCTGGTCAGGTAGTCCTGTGGGACTGGACATTCCAGTGGTCCTGCCCCCCGGGCACCTCCTGAGATTCAGCAGGGCCTGCTCCTGTCCTTCGCCCTGAGTCTGCCTGGGAGCTGGGGACCTAGGGAGCAAAGCCCAGGAAGGAGGGAGGGAGAGGCTGGGATGGGGGTGGGGGGCAGAAAGGGAGGGAAAGGGCTTGGGGACAGAGGGAGCGGAGAGTGAGCAAACAAACAATGTCCTGGAAAACAACTTGCTTCCCCTTTTCCAGGCGCCCTGCCTGGTTGCCTTCGCCACTAGAGAGTATAATTTAGAATAACGAGTCATAATTTGATTACATTCTCTTCCAGCCTCGCAGGGTAAACAAGGATCTCTGTGGAGGGAAGGAACAGCAGGACCCAGGTTTCTGTCATACCCCCCTGGGCCTTGACAGGGCTTTCCCCTCCTGTCGCTGTCCCTCTTTTCCTGGGTGCACTTGAAACATGTTTGGGCAGCTTCAATCCCCATTTTTTACCAAGCCTTCCACTGTCCTTCTGTCTCCTAACCCTTCCTCCCCCTCTTCCTCTCTGCCCTTCCCGATCATGTCCTCACCCAGAAGCCTGTATGCCGTGTAAATATTTAAACCCATCTATTATTTCCTGTTTAGTAGCCATGTAAATCCTGGGTTCATTCACTGTGCATCTGTCCTGCTGTATCCGTGTCAGAAGGGGAGGCCCGAAGAAATGGCCATGTGTCTGCTTTTCCCCTGGGATGGTCCTCCCTCAGGCCTGTAGTCAGCTGTATCACCAGTTCTGATTTGAAATGTTCTCCCTCCGCATTTTATTTTATTGTGGTAACGTATGCATAATGTAAAATGTAACACCCGAGTGTAAAGCTCAGCTGTATTAGATATATTCTTTTTTTTTTTTAAGATTTTATTTATTTATTTGACCCAGAGAGAGAGAGATCACAAGTAGGCAGAGAGGCAGGCAGAGAGAGAGGGGGGAAGCAGACTTCCCGCTGAGCAGAGAGCCCGATGATGCGGGGCTCGATCCCAGGACCCTGAGATTATGACCTGAGCTGAAGGCAGAGGCTTAACCCACTGAGCCACCCAGGTGCTCCTATTAAATACATTCTTAATGTTGTGCAACCATCACCCGCATCCATCTCCAGAAATCTCATCGCGTAAAACTGAAACTAGGGGCGCCTGGGTGGCTCGGTCGTTAAGCATCTGCCTTCAGCTCAGGTCATGATCCTAGGGTCCTAGGATAGAGCCCCACATTGGGCTCCCTGCTCAGCGGGAAGCTTGCTTCTCCCTCTCCCACTCCCCCTGCTTGTGTTCTCTCTCTTGCTGTGTCTCTGTCAAATAAAAAAATAATATCTTTAAAAAAACAACAACAACTGAAAATATCCCCATAAATATTCTGTATTCTGCTCTCCTCTTGTTCCTGGTGGCCGTCGCTATGGTGTTGATTACTCCAAGTAGCTCGTATGAGAGGAATCACACAGTACCATTTGTCTTTTTGTGACTGGCTTATGTCATTTAGCATCGTGTCCTCGGGGTTCATCCATGTTGCAGTGTAAGTTAGGGTTTCCTTCCTTTTTAAGGCTGAGTAATATTCCGTCGTGTGTACAGACCACATTTGGCTCATCCATTCATCTGCCAGGGACATCGGGGTTGTTCCCATGTTATAACTATTGTGACTAATGCTGCTATGAACCCAGATGTACAAATAGGTTTTTATTTTTTAGGGAAAGGGCTACCTTGTATCACCTGCTTACCACATACTCAAGAGTGTGCAGAGTCAATCACTTAATTATCACAAGTACTTGCCAGGGGACGACTATTCTCTCTTTCATGGACGAAGAAATCGAGGTTCTGAGAAGCCAGTTTGCTCAAGGCAGGGAAAGGGGGAGCAAAGACCCGAACCTGCCCACGCTTCTAGCCACAGCCTGTCACTGCACTGCACTGATAATGGACTTGAAGAAGGAGTCTCGGGGTATATATATCCTGCCCTGTGGTCCCAGGAAGGGCAGACTCTTTCCATGACCCTCTGCCTATTGAGAGAGCCCATCCTCCTGTCTGTGCCGGCCCTCCACACAGGACCCTGTGGGGCCCCGGATGGGCCTATCAGCCCAAGCAGACCCCAGAATGAAACACTGTGACAGCCTTCAGGGTACCTGCGTTTCTGTAGCTTCCCCATCAAGGGTAAGGGCAGTGAGGTAGAGGGCAGGGGTCAGTGCGTCATCAGGAGGGTGGGGAGCGGAGGCAGTGGGGAGTCCTTGGGCCCCACAGGGTGGGGTCAGGGCAGTCATCATCCATCTCCACCCCCAGCTCTCCCCTGTGATTATAGTGAATCTCTGCTTGATGTCCCTGCCCCAAGTCCCACCCGTTCCCCCTCACCCCCCGTTTCCCTGAGGGCTCCTAAAATCCAGACTGGCATCTGGGCCTAGAAGACTTCTAGGCTGGGCTGTGTCCTAAGGTATCCAGCCTCAGGGACTGCTTGAGGGAGAGCACACTGGGGTGAGGGGACTCTGTCAGCCTGTCCCGGATTCCTTCCTCTGAGCCAGCCTTGAGCCAAGAACTCCAAGGTCCCCGTGGGAGTAGCAGTGGGGCAACTCAGTTCCCATGGCAACGTCCAGGGTGGGGGCAGGGCCCCGGGGAAGGAGGCCTGACCTGGGCCCTGGGAAACAGGTTAGTTGCTTCCTGGCTGTGTGACCTTGGGCAGCTCTCCTCCCTGGGTTAGAAAGGGCTTGGTTCACACCACTAGTTCTCAAACTCCGCTGCCCTTTGGAATCCTTTGGAGAGCTTTAAAAACTACTCTTGACTTGTTTTCAGCCTCAGAAATGCTGATTTAATTGGCGTAGGCTGTCGCCTGAGACTTGGGACTTTTTTTGATGATCCTCAAGTGATTTGAATTTATACCCAAGTTGGAGAACCACTGTTCTAGATAACTGCTTCCTGACCATGGTCACATCATGACACCCCTAGAATGAGATAGTATTTGAATAGTACTGCTTTTTGTTTTTTAATTTTATTTATTTGTTAGAGAGAGAGCAGGAGTGCATGACAGGGGGGTGGGCGCAGAGGCCGAGGGAGAAGCAGACTCCGTACTGAGCCAGGAGCCCAAGGCAGGGCTCCATCCCCGGACTCTGAGATCATGACCTGAGCTGAAGGCTGACGCTTCACCGTCTAAGTCACCCAGGCACCCCACGAACAGTGCCCTATTAACAGAGGTAACCGCAGAGGGGCTCCAACTGCCCCTAGGAACTGCAGGGCTTAGTGTCTGTACCAGCAAAAAGCTCTCCTGTCCCTGCAAGTATTTCCTCCCTCCTTGCTCCTCCAGCTGACGCATACACGAGGTTCCTGCTGAAATGCCAGGTGCTTTACAAAGTTGCAGGTTAAATATGGGGCATCTTCCTGGAGCACCAATTTCCTGGAAGATTTTAGGAGAAAAATTATGATTCACATTGTAAGTAACTTAAGATGTTTTTAAAGATCTAATAAGAGATTTGGCTATATCCTGGAGTAGAATGCAAAGCCCAAACATATTGGGGGGGTGGTGCCTGGTGGCTCAGTTGGTTAAGTGTTTGCCTTTGGCTCAGGTCCTGATCTCAGGGTCCTGGGATCCAGCCAGGCGTTGGTGTCATCAGACTCCCTGCTCAGCAGGGAGCCTGCTGTTCCCTCTCCCACCGCCCTTCCCCGCCCTCGTGTTCTCTCTCTTGCGCATGTGAGCTCTCTCTCTCGTAAACACAATCTTAAAAAAAACAAACAAACAAAACTTAATATATATATTTGAAGGTTAAAGATCAGGTATCAAAAAATTTGACCATTGTGTCAGGAGGCATGAACCTGCACTCGAGAGAGGGTCATACTCCCTGACTTGGACGAAGGTTTGAGAAGAACGCTGGAGAAGCCCTGAGCCGGTGTGTGTATCAGCACATGGATCAGAGGCAAGGAGAAGCATTAACTCCAGTCAGTTCAGGAGGGCTTTTTGGAGGAGGCAGCATTTCAGGGAGGTTCTTGGGCAAAGGGAGGAAAGGAAGGAACCGGGTGGGAAAAGAACATGGGCTGGGGGGGGTCTATACAGCCTGTAACAGGAATATACACTCAGACAATGTCTTTCTTCCCCTTGGCCTGTGAATTGAAGAAGCCCCGAGATCTCTAACACACACCTGTCCTAGTCCACGCTCTTGAGGCTGACCTAGTCCTCAGCCCACCTGCCCGGAGCAGCTGGAGCAAGATGGCAACCCCAGAGCCCTCTCTCCCTTGCCCTGCCTTTACCTGCCTGCCGCTGAGTGGCAGTTGCAGAGGTCGCTGCTAACCACCCAGGCAGGAGAGCAGCCCAGCTGTCCCAGTGTCCTGCCATTCTCCCCTCCCTGCTTGCTCTGGTCCCCCACTTGTGAGAGAATTACAGGGTCAGGAGCAGGCTGGGGGAAGGAGAAACTGAGTCACCCTGTTTTCTCTGTGAAGTCTGCCTAGCAAACCGTTCTTTGCCTTTCTCATTCCCTGCTCCTCCCCAGTGGCCTCTAAGAGACTGGGTACAGCCCAAGGAGACCATTGGAGGGGCGCTCTTTCTGGTGGTGAGGGCACTACAGGGCCTAAGCCTTGGGTTCTCCATCCAGTACTTTAGCCATCAGATAGGGGTCATGAATTCCAGAGCCCACCAGCTTCTCAGCAGAGTAGCCACTCTTTTTCACTGGTAACTGGGCCAGTAATGCCCTGGGGTACTGAGCATCCTCTCCAGCCACGAGGATGACCCTTGCTTCTGTCCACACAACCTCAGGGAGGTAGTGCAGCCTAAGTGTTGATATCATGGCCTATTTGTCGATTTACTATCTGTCCACTGTTGTATAAGAAATATTTAGACTGTGTCAGGTACGTACTAAATACTCAGCAAGTATTTATTGAATAAGCAGAAAGAGCCAGACTCCAGGTTTGAACCCCCACAGGCAGACAGTGTGGGACCTTCCTGTGCTTTACTAGCTTTGTTCTGCAACATGGGGACAGTAAATAGATCATAGGATCAATATGTATGAAGCCCCGAGACAGTGCCTAGCATATGTGAAGCACTCAGTAAATGTTTGCTGCCATTTTGAATCTCTAACCTTATTTCCTGGCCCCACCTCCCTCATGAAAGGCTCTCTTTTGCTCTCCTCTGAGCCCCTGCTGGGGTTACAGCTGATACTAGTGGGGGCTAGCTGGATCCAGCTTTGCACATGTTTGGGGTCTAGGGCAGTGTCCCGACCAACTTCCTTTCCCTTCCCTTAACATGCTTATGGGCATAAACATGGTTCAAACACATGCAGACAGAGTCTTGCTTGGAGGGAAGGGCAGGAGGGGCCTATAGACCATGAAGTTGACCGACAAGGACCAGAGTTCTCCCTTTCAGATCCTTCTTTGTCCTGCCAGCATGGTCTTTCTAAACCAGAAAGAAGACCACGTCACTCCCTTGCTTTCTACCCATCCATGCTTCTCTGGTTCTTGCAGTGTGAGCCTGGGGCAATGCAGGGGCCTGTGTGGCACCCAGCCTTTTGTCTCCCTCCCCTCTCCATTTCATCTGTGGCTGTTAATCTTGGGCTTCCCATGCCAGTCAGCCCAGTTGATCTCCTCTCCTCGCCAGCTGGCCCGCAGTCACCCACAACAGGAAATATTCTATCCAGGGAGAGGTGGACTCTGACTGCTGCCTGGAAAGCTCATGCTCCCCTGCCCTCATTCACTTTTCTTCTGCACAAATGTTACCTCTTTTAAGAAGCCCTGGGGCGCCTGGGTAGCTCAGTCGTTAAGCATCTGCCTCCGGCTCAGGTCATGATCCCAGGGTCCTAGGATTGAGCCTTGCATCAGACTCCTTTCTCCTCCCTCTTCCACTCCCCCAGCTTGTGTTGCCTCTCTTGCTGTCTCTCTCTCTCTATCAAATAAAGAAATGAAATCTTAAAAAAAAAAAAAAAAAAGGAAGGCTTTGCTGACTCCTGCATCAACTGGGCTCACGGATTATTTATTTATTGCATTTCCTCATTCAGGTGCTGCTTTTCTCCACCCGAAGGGTGACTGCTAAGTGTGCCTGCATCTCTGGTGCCTGGTGTGGGGCTTGCAGCTTCATGAGCTTGCTGGAAGTTTGTGAGAGGAAGGATGGATGGGTTTGCTGGCCCGCGGACTCACTGGTACATTGGACAGCTGAGGGATGTTGCATCCTCAGGGGATGTGGGGTGTCTCTGCTTGGGCCAGGACTTCTGTGTGGAAACACTTGGGAGCACAGGCAGTGGAGAAGGGGGCTGGACCAACTTTGAGGTTGGCTGTCTGGGAGCTGGAAATGCCCTGCCTTTTTCTGCCTCTTGCCTGCTTCCTGGTCGCCTCACCGGGGGCTTCTGACTGCTAAGCAGGGATGGAGTCAGATCAATATTTGTCTTTCTTCAGGAGCAGCGCTGCTCCCTCCTTTGAACCTCTGGCATTGGCAGTGGCTCCCTGCTGAACCCTGTGAGGGATGCCATATGTAGACTTCTGCCATTAGGGCTCACGGTGGAGGTGGGAGTCAGAAGACAGTGAAAACCTTGCAAGGTGATCTTGTTCAGCCTCCTGCTTCCAGGCAGTCCTGGACTAGGAGTGGTCTGCCCTTCCCTTCTAAAGATTTTTATTTATTTATTTGACAGAGAGAGATCACAAGTAGGCAGAGAGGAAGGCAGAGAGAGAGGAAGGGAAGCAGGCTCCCTGCCAAGCAGAGAGCCCGATGCGGGGCTCGATTCCCAGGACCCCAGATCTTGACCTGAGCCGAAGGCAGAGGCCCAACCCACTGAGCCACCCAGGCACCCCCGCCCTTCCCTTCTAAAGTCTCTGGAGGCGCACCTGAGACTAAGGTGACTAAGAGTCTGACTCTTGATGATCTCAGGGTCGTGAGATCAAGCCCCGCGTTAGGCTCCACATTCAAAGGGGAGTCTGCTTGAGATTCTCTCTCTCCCTCCCTCTCCGCCCCTCCCCTGTGCTCTCTCTAAAATAAATAAATAAATAAACTCTTAAAAAAAAGTATCCAGGGGTACCTGGGGGGCTCAGTTGGTTAAGCGTCTGCCTTCGGCTCAGGTCATGATCTCAGGGTCCTGGGATTGAGCCCTGCATCGGGCTCCCTGCTCAGCGGGGCTGTCTCTTTCTTCCTCTGTCCCTCACCCTGCTCGTGTTCTCTCTCTCTTGCTCTCTCTCTCTCTCTCAAATAAATAAATAAAATCTTAAAAAAAAATTAAGTGCACAGAGGTGTACAGGTTTAATAAAAGGTCTCCCTTCACACCACCCCGGGCCACTAAGCTTACCACCAGTTTCTTATGTGGCTTCCCAGAGATCTTCTGTGCATACAAGGCAACTGTATATAAACATATTTTCCTTCCTGCTTCTCCCCTTTCTTTTGCAAATATGTCATTCACAGCACCCTGCATCTAGTTCTGTATTTACCCAACATTTGCTTAGCTTTGCATTTCCTTAGTGATCAGCCCTGGAGCAACAGAGCTTTCTGGTTTTCTGACGGCTGGGCAGTGTTCCACTGTGACTGTGTACTGAGGTTTATTTATCCAGATTCCTACTGTCTCACCTCCACGGTCAAATCTCTTCCTGCTCTGTGCTGTAATTTCCCCTTATACTCTTGAACCTTCAGGAAAGTTGGCTACACAGACGTGGGCCTGGTGAGGCTTAGGAGGAGATCACTGCAAGGCAGAGGGCTTTGCGAGGAAAGGTTTGAGAGAACGCCCCATTCCCAGCCCTCAAAGATGCTGGGAAGGGCTCTGACTTCCCACAGTGTGTGGATAGGGGCTCAAGGCTTCCCCCAGGCTGTCATAGGAAAAGGTAGGTCAAGGAGACCCAAGGCCAAGCAAACATTCAGATTTGAGATGCCCAGGTTACTCAATGGTCACATAATTAGAAATGGCAGACAAATAAGACAGCATGGGGTGAATCACAAGGTCATAGAATGCCCGAGCCAGAATGGTCCTTGGAGACCACTGAGCAACTCCTCCATTATGGTCATAATGACACAAACACCTAACATTTATTGAGCCCCTACTCTTCCAGGCAACATTCCAAGTGCTTTGTGCTGATTAACCCATTAAATCCTCACTCTAACCTTTGAGGTGGATGCTACCACTATCCTCATTTTATTGTATTTTATTTTTAAAGATTTTATTTATTTATTTGCAGAGAGAGAGAGTGAGAGCCAGAGTGCATGTGCTGGAGAGAGCCCGCAAGTGGAGGGAGCAACAGGCAGAGGGAGAGGGAGAAGCAGACTCCTTGCTAAGCAGGGAGCCTGATGCAGGACTCCTTCCCAGGACTCTGGGATCATGATCTGAACTGAAGGCAGAACTGGAGGCTTAACCGAATGAGCCACCCAGGTGTCCCAGTATCCCCATTTAAAATAAAGTGAGACACAAAGAAGATACAGAACATTCCCAAGTTCACAAAGCTAGTAAGTGAAGAGCTGGAAATCAAAACCAGGAAGTCTGGTGTGGAGCCCGTGCTCTGAACCCTCACACATTCTATCTCTTACACAGAGGGGAGACTGAGCGGCATAGTAGTTGTGAGGGGTGCTGCACAGCGAGTTGAGGGCAGAACAAGGGGTTCTAGAATCCATGACCCCTTTTAAGACCCTCTCTCCAGCACACTGCCTCAGTTTACCTGATGAACTGGGGAGCAGGGTGGTGTAGGGAGAGGGCCAGCAGGGGCGTTAACTCCATGGGGATGAAGAGAAAGGCTGAGACTAGTTCTGGGTGGCGGTCAGGGGGACATCCTGGTGCTTGGGGTCATGTTGAATACCTGACATTACAGGAAGCTCCTGTATCGAGGTCTAATGGAAGTGACTTGGGGGTTGGAGATGACAGCTTCAGGACTCTCTGACCTCTTCCACAACGGGGCACTTCTAACAACTCTCCTGGTTAGGCTATGGAGCTCCCCACCTTGCTGGTCCCTGCTCCCCATTCACAGCCCAAGCATCTGTCTGTGTGCTGCAGCCCTGAGCCCACCTGCAAGTCTGTGATTGAGAAACCAAGCCCATTCTGACTGGTGAAGACTGTGACTGCTGGGTGGCTGTCTGTCTCTGCTCCCGCCTGCTCCTGCAGGCTCCCGCCTGCTCCCAGCCCTTACATAGCTCTGCTCATGCTGGACTCGCCCCAAGTGCTGTGAGCAGCTCGAGGACATCTGAGTCCCCGGGTCCCTGCCACAGCGCTGGGCACTTAGTAGGCAATCCTTAACGCCCATGCAAGTGATGAGCGAGTCCTCCAGCTTACCGCTGGGTCTTGGAGGAATCCTGCATCCCCTCTGTTCTCCAAGTCTGACCCCTGCTGCGTACACCCGCTTCCTGACTCCCAAAGAAGCTTGTGGTTCTATCCATCCTGCCTTGCTTTTTTTTTTTTTTTTTTAAAGGTCTATTGAGATGTAATTCATATGCCACACGATTCACCGGCTGAAAGTGACAATCCAGGGGTTTCTGTCTAGTCGCAGGGTTGTGCAACTATCACCGCAGTCCGTTTTAGAGCATTTCCATCCCCAGCCAGCCTGTCTTTTGGCAGCACCCACCCTCTCAGCTTTCAAACACCCACAGGTCTTCCTCAGCTTTAAAAAAAAAAAAAAAAAAAAAAAAAAGGCTCTCTTGACCCTGCTCTGCACTCTGTGGCCATTGTGCAATATGTTTCCCTCTTTTCATGACTAAACTTCTTGAATGAGTGGTTCACGCCCACTGCCTTAATTTTCTTAGATTCAATAAACATTTTTATTTTTTAAATTTTATTTAATTTTATTTTTTTTTCAAAGGTGCTATTTATTTATTCGACAGAGAGAGACAGCGAAAGAGGGAACACAAGCAGGGGGAGAGGAAGAGGGAGAAGCAGGCTCCCCATTGAGCAGGGAGCCAGAGGCAGGGCTTGATCCCAGGACCCCAGGATCATGACCTGAGCTGAAGGCAGCCGCTTAACGACTGAGCCACCCCAGCACCTCTCAATAAACATTTTTAAAGAGCATCCACAAAAGTGCTGGGCCAGAGGTTTTCATATACATCATCTCATTTAATCTTTACAAACACTGCGTGAGCTGGAATTATTATCTCTATCTTAGAGGCAGGAAATCCGGACCGAAAGCGACTTGCCCAAGCGGCATGGTCAGAATTTGAACCCAGGTCTGTCTGAATGCAGAATTGGTGCTTCACCTAGCTGCATACCATCCTTGCTACAAATCCAGCTGCACAGTCAACCTGCTGACATTCCCATTCAACATTTGGGTGAGGTGCTCCTTGAATCCCACCACCCCTCAAGTGACCTTACCTTGCTCTTAGAATCAGATTAATGCCCTTCATGCCAGGCTCATTCTTTTCTCCAAGTCTTTGTTCAAGCTGTGCCTTTTACTGGGCATGCTTTTCCTTCTTCCTTTCAATGTTGAAATATCTGAAAATCCATTTTTAAAAGGTCTGGCTCAGATCTACTTTCTCCGTGAGAACTCGCTGTGTCTTTGATCAAGCCTAACTGCTCTAGAGGGTGATGGTTTGTCCTGTTCCTTTATCTAACAGCTTGGTCTTGTTACTGAAATTGTTGTGGGTGCAGTTCTACATCTTCTGGGATTCTGGAGCCACCTTGGAACCTACCACACCTGCCTTGCAGTGTTCAGGAAGGAGGAGGTGCTCAGGAAGTGTTCTGGAAGAAAGGAAAGAGGGAAGACAGGCGGGCAGGCAAGCAAGATGGAAGGAATAAAGCAGGGGTGTGATATGGTGGTAGTGATAGTGAGAATCCCAGGATATATGGATGCAAAGATGTTTTCAATTGTGAAACGTATTTTAAGGGCAAAGTAAAACGTGTCTAAGCAAGGGGACTGGAGTATGCTGTGTGCTCAATGATAACTGTTTGCATTAAGTTGAATGACCACCCCTCCCCCTACAACTCCCCATTGCTGGAGATAGTGGAGGTGTACTTGTATTCTCTTCTGGGTGAAGAGTCTCTAGAGCAGGGACTACATCTGTTCCTGATCACTTTCCTGGACTGACTTAGCACAAGACCTGACACATGGCAGCCCTCCAAAAGTGTTGACCAAAAGAATTTCCTACGATGTGTTGTGCCAAGGGTGTCTTGAAGATATATACTGGCTAACTTGCCTCATTCATTCGAGAAATATTTATTAAGCACTTACAGGGTGCCAGTCATAGTTCTAGGCACTTGGGATGCGGCAGTAAACAAAACAGATTTGCCTGCCCACAGGGAGCTGACATTCTAGTGGGGAAGAGAGACAATAAAAAAGAAAACATAAATATAAGTAAATCATAAGGTTTAGAAACAAAGGCTTTGGAAATCAAGTTGAATGGGATAAGTCAAGTTGAATGGGATAAAAGGAGGAGATTGAGAGTACTGAGGGAGGAGTGGTCACAGAAAAAAAAGAGCTTGGTCAGTGTGGGCCCAACTGAGAGGTGAGATTTATGATTAAAAGAGGGAGCTATGGGGATACTTGGGGAGAAGAAAACAGCTAAAGCGAAGGCCCTGAGGCAGGAGTGTATCTGGAGTGTTTGAGGCTAGTGGGGCTGGAGCAGAGGGAAGAGTTGGGGAGAGGGCAGAGGTCAGATGGTGTGGGTCCTGGAGCCCATTGTGGGCCCTTGGCTTTTGCTCTGAGTGGGAAATAACACTGGAAGGTGTTGAGCGAAGGGAAGAGGTTGGCTTTAAAAGGTCACCTCTAACTCTGGGTATTGTGTAGACAGCAGGGCCCAAAGGCAGGAGGAGGGCGACCTGTGAGAGGCCACTGAAGTAATACAGAGAGAGGGGATGACAGGATGGTGCAAGCAGAGGTTGGGAGAGGTGGGTTCTGAATACGTTTTGAAGGTAGAGCCAAAAAGACTTTCAGATGATTGAAAGTGAGATCTTGGGGACAAGATTTCTGGTTCAAGGGGTTGGAAGGATGGAGTTGCCATTCCTTGTGATGGGGAAGGTGTGAGTGACGTGCCTCTAGAGGGCAAGATCAGAGGTTTGGTTTTGGACGTGCAGGATTCGAGCAGTGTGGTGGGTCCCTGCTGGCACTGATGCATAGGCAGTTGATTATTCGGGCCTAGAATCCTTTGCAATGAACGGACTTGAGTCTCCTCTTCAACACGGATGCAGGCCCACTGCAAGCCACAGAGGATGCCACCGTTTCCATAGACTGAGAACCCCCAGTGGATGGGGTGACCCTGTTTCTAAGGCTTGGTTTCCTCTTTGGCAAGACTGGTATGATAATACTCATTTTGAGGGTTGTTATGGGGGCTGAATGAGATAGTAGCCATAAATCATTGGCACTCAGATGGGAGTGACAGTATATTGAAGAACTAGCTTGGATCAGCTCCTGCAGACTAGCCATCAGATGGGTTAGGCAGTGCAGGCTGGGGAGTTGGGAGAGGAAAGGCCAAGGATGAGGCTGGAGCAGGGGCGTGTGATTTCATTGTCCCAGGGGACTGGAGCTTGTGGGGGCAACAGGGAGGGGAGCTGCCCTGGAAGGGGGTGTGGGGCCATCCAACTGCTGGTGACAGAATGGCTCCTTGGGTTGGGACTGTGTGATTGCTCTCTGAGTGTCCTAGCCAGGATGATGAGCCACAGGCTCTCTGGCTACCTGGGGGGATCCTAGGAGCTATGAACCAGAGCTCAGCTTTTGAAGACACAGGTGTTTTCTAAGGCAAGGCTATAGGATTTCCTTGGCTTTTCTTTCAGGCTCAGCATGTGGTCTGGTGTGCCGCAAGCCTTTGGTAAACGCTAGTATCTGTCCTTCCCTCCACATCTATAAGAGGGCGGCTGAGAAACCTGTCTTCTGGAATTGCTGGAAGATGGAATGCCAAAGCATCTGAGGAGGCATCTTCGCAACTGTGATGACATTTAACCCCTGGGATAATCAAGTCTTAGAGAGATGTTAAACAGCTTCCCTAAGGCCACAGGTGCTGGGGAGTAGAGGGAGACTTGGGGGCAGTCGCCTTCCTAAACCTCTACAAGTTTAGGAAGCGAAGAGGACCGGGCTGAGCAGAGAGGAGAGAGGGTCAGACTCCATCTGGGGAGCAGGTCCAGGTGTGGTGTGGAGGCACTAGGGAATGAGATCCCTGAAGGTGGGATGGGGAGGGGAGTGAGCAGAAGGTGTCCGGAGCAGCTCTCAGAGAGGAGCGAGTGAACGCTTCTAAGTGCAGACCACACCACAGACCACACGGAGTCCTTCCCCGGGGGGTGCCATCCCTCCCTTGTACAGACGAGGCTGCTCAGGCCGGAGAGAATAAGGACCCTGCTCAAGCTCACACAGACCCACAGCGAGGCAGCTGGGCTTGCGACTGGGCTCCGGTCAGCCACAAAGGCTGCCTTCTCTCCACCACACCACGTGGACCCCAGGCAGCACGGGGGATGGACGCTATCAGATGACCCTTTGGCAATGTCTTCGGCAGAAACATTCTCGCAGTCTCTGCGCCCTGGTCTCCCTCCACACTTGCCCCTGCCTCCTCCCTGTCTTTCCCTCCTCATTACTCAACCCCTAGTAACCCTACCAGCTGTCCTGCGGGGCCAGGGGAGGAGGAGACCGGCTCTTCTGGGTGACTCACGGGACGCTCTGCGGCCTGCCCACCTCCTTCCCACCCACCAACACAGGGGTGAGGACCTCCCCTCCTCCTACCCCGTCCTCTGCAGGCATCCACAACCGAGGGGTACTTCCCAGAATTAGCCACCAAGAACAGCTGGCGCAGGGAGGGGGGAGTGGGAGAAGGGCTGGAAGCTAACAGCTTCCAGATGTGCCAGGGCATGGGAGCCAAGGGAGCCTCCAGTCCAATGGTCTCCCGCCGTGGCTGGGAGGCCAGGATGAGCTGGCCCCCGCGGCCGGCACTCCAGAGTTGCCAAGGCAGCTGGGCAGCTCCCCTCCTCAAGAACGGCGTGCACACGCATGTGTGCAGCGTGAGGGAGCCCTCCATGCTGCACCTGCAGGGCCCGTGGGAAAGCCCTGTGGCCCAGCTGCTCTCCGCGGCCTTCTGCTTTCTTTCTTTCTTTCTTTCCTTCTTTCTTTCTTTCTTTCCTTCCTTCCTTCCTTCCTTCCTTCCTTCCTTCCTTCCTTCCTTCCTTCTTTCTTTCTTTCTTTCTTTCTTTCTTTCTTTCTTTCTTTTTTTTTAACATCCAACTATTATTTTATTTATATCGTTGTGCTTAAGTTACATGGAAGAGAAAACCAGGCAGTTCTGCCCCATTTCAGGAAAAGTTTCCAATCAACACCAGTTAGGTGGTGACAAATAACTAGGAATGGTGACATCTTTGGGTCAAGAGTGACAAAGAAGGATGGGCTCTGGTGCCACAGTTCTTCTAAGGCCGCCGCCAGCTGTGCCAATGCTGAACCTCTAGCATGGGTCAAACATCCGGGATCTCTTCTCTAAAGCTGGCAAATCAAGTGAAATAATTGGGTTAAAAGTTTTTTTTTTTTTTTTTAATGAAGCCCGAATAAGTGTAAAACCGCGTTCTTCTCACAGTGTCCATCCAAAGTGTACACAAAATACACCTTTTTCCTAATGGTATTAATACTAACCCTGTCCATTAATCCTCCACCCTGCCCATGGTGGAGGCATAGAATTCCCCTGCCCCAGCCTGGAGGGCAGTGACCCTGCTCAGCCACTCACCAGCTTCCACAGTGCTAAGAGAAGTTGTAGGACCTGCTGGGGGCCGGGGTTTGGGGGCCATCATTATCCTTACCACTTAATCTGACGAGAGGACTGACTGGGAAAAATTGGCACGAGTTTGGGGGTTCAGAGAGGACCCAGAAGGAGAAAGCAAGTGCCCTAGAAGGGGGCACTAAGAACAGATTTCAGAAATGTGGAAGGAGCAGGGGGCAGGGTGTCCAGAGGTAGGAAGGAGTCCAGGTTGTCCTAGGGTGGCCTCAAAGAGTACCCGGAGCCCCCCTGAGCAAAGCCCCGGGGTCTGCTGACTGTTCTTTCTGTGTGTGTGTGTGTGTTTAGCTTTGCCAGTTGCTGCTCCCCTTCGGCACGTCTTCTCCTTGGCTGGGGCGGGGTGGGGGGGTGGAGGGTCTCCAGAATTCCCCTTTGTCAAATGGGGAGGACAGGGGAGCATGGAGGAGGAGAACCAAGAGTGAGGGGGGCTGGAGCTGGCTAGTAGGGAGGCCCACGATTGGCCCAGCTCCCGGGGCCTGGGCCCGAGGAGGGAGCTGCCTGCCCCTCACCATCCCCTCCCCCTGCCACCGCCCCCCCACCTCCGTGGCTGCACGTCCTGCCAGCTGGGCCCCCGCCAAGCCAAACAGCTGCCAGCGGGAGAGGAAGAAGCGTTTCCGAGCAGTGAGGCCCCTGCGGACTCCAACTCAAGCCTAGAATCCCCCTTCATCATCGCCAAGTGAGAAAGAGTCTGTGGACATGCATGCGGGCACGTGGGGCACCAGGGAGCCCCGGGGCACAGGACCCGAGGACCTCGGATGCCACAGGTGGGGGGCGGTGAGGGTGGGGTAGGGGTGTTCAGGAGCAGGCTTGGGAAGGGAGAGGGAGACAGGGGCCATGAGTATGCCGGGTGTGTGTGTGTGTGGGGGGTTAGGTTTGGCTCATTCAGAGGTGGGGGTGTGTATGCGGTGGGTTGAACAGCCCCCCACCACCACCACCAAGTTATAGCCACCCGAAACCTCAGAGTGTGATCTTACTTGGAAATAGTCTTTGCAGATGTAATGAAGGTAAGGACTGAGATGAGAGCATGCTGGGTTAGGGTGAGCCCTCACTCTAGTGCAAGAATCCTTGCACACACAGAAACCCCGGGGGGAAGGCCACGTGAAGAAGGGCCACATGAAGACGGGGGCCGAGGTTGGAGCTCCAAGCCAGGGAACGCCTTGAGCCCCTGGAAGCTGGAAGAGACAAGGAAGAATTCTCCCCCTGGAGCCTTCGGAGGGAGCACCACTGTGCCGACACCTTGATTTCAGACTTCTGGCTTCCAGAAGTGCAAGTGAACACATTTCTGTTGTTTCAAGCCACCAGGTTTGTGGCGACTTGCTATAGCAGTTGTGGGGCGGCGTATGGGAAAAGGGTCGGGAGTGGGTGGGTATACCAGGGCTTCATAAGAAAGGCCCGGAAAACAGAATGAAAAAGATTTATTATTTATTGTGCTACTATTCTGTGCCAGGCACTTTTGAAGATGCTTATCTCAGACCCTACAATGATCCTGCCTGTAAGAATTATGATTCCCATTCTTTGGTGAGGTTCAGACCCAAGTTTGTTTTCTAATAGCTGGGATGCTAACACTGTATCCTCTGTCTCGCCAGCCTGGCCTCGTCCCACGTCCCCTCAAGGGGAGCCTTAGCCGTTTCGGGGTCAGAGGATACGTGCTTCAGGTGGGAGAGAAGGTCTCTAGAGGTCCAGGAGGGAAATAGATTAGGCCTCACTGTGGAACAGGGCAAGGGGTCATGACCTCATTGTTCCGGGGGCCTGCGGTGACTGGGCAGTCGCCACTCACTGCTACTCCCGTAGCCCTCGGGGACACTCGTGAGGGTCTGCTCACCTCCCTGAGCCTTAGGGAGGGGTGGGAGACTCCCGCCCCTGCTCGCCTCATTCCTGCTGTTGCAACCCTCAGGACCACCCCACTGCCACCGCCATCGCCAGCCCCTCTGTCACCACCAGCGCCTCCCCTGCCATCATCACTGGGACCATCACCACCACCTCCGTCACTATCATAACCACCGAAACTTCTGGAACCCCTGTCAGAGGCAGCACAGCCACATCCAGGTTGTCACCTCCATTACTTCTGGCGTGACTGCCTTTGCCATGTGGAGTCATGGAGAGGTTAGAGGTGGGTCAGAGGACTTGGGGGAGGTCCTGGAATGGGACAGCTTGAGCAGCAGTGAGCAGGGGAGCAGTCAAGAGTCAGGATGTGTGTGGCTAACAGACGAGATCAGGAGTAGAGGACGGCTCTGAGTCCAGTCTTGTTGTGAGAGGAGGTGAGACTGCCTGGTGGAGTAAACACTTAGTGGGACAGGCTGTCTTCCCAGGCGTGGGTTCAACGGGTGGAGGTTGTTTAGGTGACATATCCAGGCCCTGCCTGGCTCGTGCGTGTCTCTGGGGATGTGGATTTTGGCGGGTCCCTGGCTCCTGGCCACCTGCCTGGCCTGGCCATGGCAGTGAGGTCATGCGAGCGGCTATGCTGGGAGCATGGGGGAGCAGGGACAGGAGGAGGGGGCCCGCCCTGGCTGGGAGAGGAAGAAGGCCTCTCTCCCTAGGCTGACCCTATCGAACATGATGAAGTAAGCCCGCTTTGATGCTCCATTCCCCCAGACTCCCCTCTCCTCTGCCTGCCTGGCTCCTTGCAGGCTCTGGTGCTACGGGCTCTGAGTTTCTCTCTCCAGAGACACCTGGCTATTCATTTCAGCCACCTGAGGGAGTCCCCGGACCAGCCAGCTCTGATCTGGGGGCAGGGAGAGAATAGACTGTGGGAGAGGGATGTCTTCTTTCTCTACTGAGCTGTGCAGCCCTTCCTTCCACCTGAGGCCAAGTGTGGTGTGTACGTGTGGTGGGGGGGTGGGGTGGGGTGGTGGTGGGTATGGCAGAATTATTCCAGGAGCTCAGGCCACAGCTGCTCCCCTTGCCCCTTCCCTGCATGCCCAGCCACTTCCACCACTTTTAAGGATGGGACTGAGCAGTTCTGGGAACAGCCTCTATCCATCCTTCCAAACTCCTGAGCTGTCCAAACGCCTGGCTAATCCCACCCTCTAGGATCGCACTTGAGAGCTTCAGGAAGCAGAAACAATGCTATCGTGGGATGCGCTTATCTCTGCATCGGGCGTGAGAGCCCGGCAGACAGGCTGGCGACTGCGGAGGCTGAGGGGCCACTGAGTCCCAGAGACGGGGGCATTGGAGGGTGGGGTCAGTGAACACTGGGGAGCGGGCCTGGTTTGCCCTGGACCCTGGGAAGTGGGTGTGGCTGAGCCTCCGCATACTCGCCCGGCCCGTGTGAATCACGCCTCCCGCAAGGTTTCCGGCGGGTTAGGGAAGACATTTGCAGGTCAGGAAGACCTTCTGATGTCCACTCGGTAGTGACAGCAGGTGTTTACTGGGGACTTATTACATATCAGTCCCTTTCCAAGTGCATATCGACTCATTTGATCCCCCCAATAGCTCTATGAGGTTAGTACAGTTACTGTTATCTGTATTTTGCAGTAAAGGAAGCTGAGGGGCAGTTAGGTTCCAATGTTTGCTGAAGTTATACAGTGTTGATGAGAACATCTGAACTCCAGGGCTTAAGCTCTTTTCTACTCCAGGGTGGGGTGGGGGTAGGTGTCCTCCTGTGAAATCCTGAGTCCCCACTGCAAACCTGTAGACCCCTCCCCTTCCCCAGTGTCCCACCCGGTGTGACAAAACTGGAAGCCAGGTGGGGAGCCTGAGTGGCTCAATCAGTTAGGTGTCCAACTCTTGTTATTGGTTCAGGTTGTGATCTCATGGGTCGAGGGATTGAGCCCCGCTCAGGGCTCCCCGTGCAGCTGGGAGTCTGCTTCTAGATTCTCTCCCTCTGCCCCTCCTGCCCCGCCCTCTCTAAAATAAATAAATAAATAAATCTTAAATTAAAAAAAAAAAGAAAAGAAAAGAATTGGGGAGCCAGGTCTTGTACCTCTAATATGCTATGTGGCTGTGGGCCAGTCCTACTCTCTGGCCTCAGTTTCCTTGTCTGCCCTGTGCAGGCCTTGCACGGAAACTGTGGCTTCCTGAGGCCCTTCCAGGTGCTATCTGGAGTTAAGCCACCTTGGCTTGGACCTAGTCCTGTTTGCCAGACCTCCCTGGGATCAGCCTGGCCCCTGGGAATGGCTGGGAGTTGGGGAAAAGACAATGGCATAAAAGACCCATGTGTCTGGACAGCTCTTGTGTGCCCCTGTGGCAGCTGCCTCTTAAATTCTTCTCTGTCAAGAGGAGCAGTGACGTCACAGATCAGAGATAATGGCCCGATTTGTTCACTTCCCCAGACCCCCATCTGGACATGGGGTGAGGGCAGGAAGAGGGTCTGCTGGCATCTAGTTCCCACCAGTCCTGGACCCCACCGCTGGCCTCCTCTGCTAGTGCTCTCCCCCCGCCCCAAGGCAGTAGGAAGGATAGGGACAGACCCTTGGTTCTCACTACCCTTCCATTCCCTTTCTTCCATTCGTCAGAACAACTCATGCGCAGCACCTCAAATTATCCTCCTCATGCAATAAGCCCTTTCTTCCCCTCCCAGCCACACCCAGGAGAGCCTTTCTATTTATCCAGTAGATGTTTGCTTAGTGTCCGCTATGGGCCAGGTCCCATGCCAGGTGTAAGAAGACAGAGAGGGATACAGCTTGAGCCCTGCCCTAAGGAACTCAAACCAGTTCTCATTCCTTACTCTATGTTTTATTACTTAGACACAATGTCATGCCTTTGGAGGATTACTGAAGGTGGAGGACAGAAGTGGAGAGAGGGATTTTTCGGGGCTCTGGAGATCAGAGAAGATCTGGGGCACCAGTGCAAGCTGGACCCACAACAAATGTACCAGGCCCTGGAACCCCTTTCTTTGGACAGCTGCCTGGACTGGTGCCTGAGTGGGAGGAGGATGGTGGGTGCCACCTTCCTCCTTAATGGAGGAGATGTCTAGTAAGACAATAGCATGTTTGCTGAGCTGGAAGCTGAGACCTGTTGGGGCCAACTTGGTTGTGGTGAAAAGATGATCCCAGATGACCACCTTTGTGAGGGAAAGAGAAACAGAGTCACAGAGGCTGCAATGGAGGCAAGGGAGGGGACATTTCTATGTAGGGGAAGTAGACTTCATTAGAGAAAACTGGTGAGTCCGAGGAGTTGGGTCTTGTTGGGTTAATCTGCTATGGCAAGCAACTCCAGAGGCTTGAGAAATCAGTAATAATTTCTTTTACAACATTAAGGTCATTCATCCCTTCATTTCACCAACAAGGCTTATTGAGTGACTGCTTTATCCCAGGCACTGTATTAGGAACCAAGGATTTAGCGATAAAAAGTTTCAGTTCCGGGGCGCCTGGGTGGCTCAGTGGGTTAAAGCCTCTGCCTTCGGCACAGGTCATGATCTCAGGGTCCTGGGATCGATCCCCGCGTCAGGCTCTCTGCTCAGCGGGGAGCCTGCTTCCTCCTCTTTCTCTCTCTCTGCCTGCCTCTCTGCCTACTTGTGATCTTTCTGTCAAATAAATAAATGAAAATCTTTAAATAAAAAAAAAAAAGCTTCAGTTCCTGCCCACTTGGAAATTGTGTTCAAATAAAGGGAAAGACAATATACCAATTACTATATAAACAGTTGATTTTGATACAAATTTGAAAAGTATTAGAGAGAATGACAGGATCCTATACTATAATAATTTATAACAGTTCATCCTATCTGAGTCTGTGACTGGGGAAAACTTCCCTGAAGAAATGACATTTAATCTGAGACTTACAGAATGAGTACAGTGTGCTGGGGTCAGATTCAGCTCTGAGTGACAGAAGAATTCCACAAATAATGGTGGGGGTAAACAAGATAAAAGTTTATTTATTTCTCACATAAATGAAGCCCAGAGCTAGGTACTCCTTGGCAGGGAGGGCATCTCCATAGCCGTCAGGGACTCAGGCTTCTTCTATCTAATGATGTCACTCTGCCATTCTCAAATACACAGCTTCCATCTCATGGTCCAAAATGGCTGCTCCAACTCTAGTCATTATGCCCACAGTCCAGTCAGTGGGGAGGAGAAAAGAAGAGGGAGTAGGCATAACCTTTCTTTTAAGGACATATCTTTGTCAGTAGCACACACCATTTCTACTTATAGACCACTGTCCAGAGCTTGGTTATATACCTAGCTAGAAAGGAGGCTGGGGGAATTTGTCTTTATTCTGGGCAGACATGGATCTAACTACAGATCAGCAGTTCTATTACTAAAAAAGAAGAGGAGATGACAGATAAATTCTATGGCACAAGGAATTAGTTGGATGAAAGATGGGGGTGATCAAGACGAGAGTGTCCGAAAGAGGATTGCCATCTTTGAAGCCCGTTAAGCAGGTGGGGTATTGAGAATGACTCAGTGACTCCCTATTCCTGGTGTGGTCAGCTGACTGGCGATTTCATTTGCTGAGCCAAAGGACCTCGAAGAGGGAACGGGTTTGGTGATCAGGACAAGTTCAGGGTTGACCCGTTGAGTTCAATGTCCTTTGAGTCATCTGTGAGGGAGGCTCATTACACAGGAGACAGGTCTATACTGGGAGTGGTTGGCATATCAGTGGCAACTGCAGCCATTATGAGAGGGAATGCGAAGGCTCAGGGAGCAGTGCAGACAAGAGAAAACACCTAGGGCACAACCCCAAGAACACAGGAAAGATGTTCACTTTCATTTTGTGGTCTTCTTGTCTCTGGTTCCCTTCTGGAGCATTGTCTTTCCACCATCTTGTGGGGTGATAAGTCAGATAATCCGTTCTCCCACTTCAGAGTTTGGAAGGCTCCCTAGAGACCTGTTCCCCCAGACCCTCTCATCTCCATGGGATGTCCTAGGGGCGGCCATGTGACCTAAACTCAGCAGGACAGACTCTCTCCTGGGACTGGGCATCTTGAGCACCTGACCCTAGCGTGAAAGAGGCCTTTGGAGTTCAGCCAACTAATTTCTGCCCCATTTCCAAGCAAGGTATTCTAGCCTTCCAGTCAAATCCCTAGCTAGTTTCTCAATATTTTTCCAATAAATTCTTTAAAAAAATTTTTGGCTTGTAAATGCCAGGGTTGGTTTCCATTACTTGCAAACAAAGAGAAGCCAGCAAAGGAAAATGAGCCAGATAGGACTTCAGAGGGGCCTGAGGAAAGCCAGGAGAGTGAGGTTTCACAAAAATAAGCAAAAAAGCCTATCTTGTAGGAAGGAGTAGTCAGTGGTGTCAATTTTTATTTAAAAAAAAATGTCTAGTATGTCTAAATAAGCACAGGAGGAAAAGGCAAGAAGGAGACACAGTTGTTACCAATGATTAACAATGGTGGGGAGGCTTTGCTAGATCTCTGTTTCAAAGGAAGGAACCCAATTCATATGTGCTTAAGACAAGAACAACAGAAAAGTAACTTATTGGCTCATGATCACTGAAAAGTCCAGGGGTGGACCTGTCTTTGACATAGTGTGAATAACATCATCAGGTCTGGTCTCTGCTCTCCTGGTCTCTGAGCTCCCTTCTCAGACATCACCTCCCCAGGCCTTAGAAACTCCAGACTGGAGAACCAGTGACTCCCCAGTGAACTCCCAGGACTAGCCCCTTTGGCCTAGTCTGGGTCATATGTCCTTTGTGAACCAATCACTGTAGCCAGGACGTTTTGGTGCTTGAGTGGCGCTTGGATCACGTGACTCCCCTTGGAGCTAGGGGGCAGAGTCATTTCTGTCTGAGCCACTTTTACTGAAGGCCTGTGCTTTGCCTGAAATAAATCAAGACTCAATGATCAGAAAAGGGGATGGGTCCTGGACTTGACAACTAAATTTGAAGTCCAGTTTGCCAGGGAGAAGGTTACAGATGGCCATGGCTGGGTCACAGGGCTATACCTAGAGGGCATGGGGCAAGGCCCACTGAGGCCCACTTCCTCAAGGCCATGGGTACTGGACAGACACTTGCATGCCCGGGTAGTTGGAGTGGTGGGCAGATGCAAGGATGATAAAATAAGCCTCGTGGACGCGTGGATGGGCTCTGAAGTCAGTGACGGCATTTGATTCCCCCTGGATTTGCCATTTACTATTTTGCTTCTGAATCTCAGTTCTTACCTGAAAACTGGGTTAGTACAGGAATAATGCCTTCCTCTTAAAATTCTTATGAGAATTAAATAGAATAACCTACATAAAGGGTTTAGCTGTGCTCCTAGAGGATAGTAAGAGTTCAACGAATGTTTGCTTTTTATTTTTTTATTTTTATTTTATTTTATTTTTTAAAAAAGATTTTATTTATTTATTTGACAGGCAGAGATCACAAGTAGGCAGAGAGGCAGGCAGAGAGAGAGGAAGGGGAATGTTTGCTTTTAAAAAAGTTTTTAAGTCATCTCTACACCCAACATGGGAGTCGAACGCACAACCCCAAGATTAAGGGCTACATGCTCCATGGATGGAGCCAGCCAGGCGCCCAGAACGTTTGTTGTTATTATAGCGGCCTTGGGGGTTTGTTCCATGCCCTTAGTAGGGCAGCAGGTGGTCTTCGGAGCCCCCACTCCTCATGCCATCAGAGTTCCCCAGTTCAGGGCCCAGAACTCATTGGTGG
The DNA here is from genome assembly GCF_010015895.1 of Lontra canadensis. Classification (NCBI taxonomy): domain Eukaryota; kingdom Metazoa; phylum Chordata; class Mammalia; order Carnivora; family Mustelidae; genus Lontra; species Lontra canadensis. The sequence goes on along the minus strand of NW_022631017.1, from coordinate 5,152,945 downwards.
GCTCTATCAGCCCAGCGAGATTCCAACCCCAGGGACGGGGAAAAGAGTGGGGACCTGGTGGGAGGGTGTGATCAGGGTGGATCCCAATAGGGCTGGGTCAAGGCTATCGGGAAGATGCTGGAGAGCCAGGGATGGAGGAGGACAGTGATTGAGGAAGATAAGCAAGGTGAGGACTAAGGGGAGGGGCAATTTTGGGCAGAGCCAGCAGGGGTCACTGCAGATCTAAGTAAACTATGGGAGGCTGCGGGCCACCCAAGGGCCCTCTCACACGCTGCTACCTGCCTCTGTCACGGCCATCACGGGGATGCAGGGCTCAGGTCAGTTCCAGGCAGTGGGCTTGGGATTTGACTCATGCAGTTGGAGGTGGCCGCCTAGGGCAGCTGCTCTGTGTCCTCCAGGCCTCGATGGAGGCCCTTATATCTGGTATATGCCTGGATTTCCACCTCTTTGGGATCCTTACTTCTGGCAGGACCCAGAAGGTGTCTCTGGAAACACTTCCCTATAAAGAGCTCCAAGACCAATGAGTTTCCTCGTCTCATTCCTCTTCTCAGAGCGTCGTGGCCCAGATTAGCGTTTTGGAGGCTCTGAGGAGTCCCACTGGCAAGAGAACCTGTCGGACTTTTTTGTCCCAGGCTTCCTGGGCTCACGTGAGCCTTTTCACAACAGGCTGAGGGAAGCACCGGTTTAAGGCATTGTCCTGGGCAGACGGCACATGCCCTGGGAGGTTAATGGGTCAAGCCCAGCCTCCTCCTCCGACCTTTTATTGCAAAGTAATATGCAACACACGTCTGTTGTGGATGGGAAAAGTTAAAAGCGCAAAGAAGAAAATTGCTTCGGCCACCTGCTGCTCCTTAGGACTACCTCGAAAGCTCTGGCCGCTTCCTAGGGAGAAGGAGGTGACCATGGGGTTCCCCTCCAGGCACACCCACTTCTGCTACAGAGAAGCCCTGTCAGAAGAGAGCCCTTCTAGAGGTTGTCCTGTGCAACCCTCTGTCTCCAAATTCTTGCCTCCCATCCTTGGGGATGTTCTTGGGGGCAAGAGGATGCTGGCAGTGGCTTGGCAGGTGTCGAGTGGCGTGGGGGAGAAGCCGGTGTTCGGATCATCGGCATGGAAGGTCTTCCTTTCTAGGTGGGGCAACAGGCCCTGGAAGGGGGCCCTGACTTACTGGGGTTTCACGATACAGCGGGGGAGCTGGCCGAATCCTGGGTCCTGGCCAGGCACCCTCCCCAGTTCTCCTGCAGCTCTCCAGAGCTCTCCAGACAGAGGGGCCTGTGCCTTGCAGCAGGGCTGTGGTTTCCTCTGTGGGCCTGTCAGGCCACCCGGGATGTGTGGGTGCCAGGAGCGCGCACTCCAATTGTGTAATGAGCTCTGGAGTGTGTGCACGCGCTCTGTAACCTGATGCAACAGGGAAGTTGCGGTCCTGTGAGTTGGGGTGTGGGCGCTTGGCTGGGGCCCAGACCATAGGGAGGATTTGGCTTGTGGCTGCGGAGGCCAGGCACGGGGGTCGCAGAGCTGTCTGCGTCAGGGCTCCTCCGTTCCTGGGTGCCCACATCCTGGTCCCTGTGGCCACAGGGCTTGAAATGGGGCCACCTGGCCAGCTGATGCTGGGTGGGGGTGGCGGCAGAGCTGGTGCAGAGAGGGGGGGCTTGCCCCATCCTCATCCTGTTTGCCTGGATGCCTGTTGTGATGGGGGTGGGGGGAATGAGCTTCCTCCCTTGGTTCCATCTCTTCCATCTCTTCCTGGTTGTAAAACTGACACCCCCACACCCCTGATCCTGGAGCCCTCACCTCAGTTCCAGGTCATTTTGCACAGCAGCCTCTGTCTATCACTCCCTCCACCTTCCCGAATTCCCCAGCCCTCTCCCTGCCATAGCCTTTCCTGCACACTCCATGCTGAGGAGAAGCAGAACAGAAGAGGGGAGAAGCTGCTGAGTTACAGCCAGGTCACAGTCCCACTGCCCACCACAATTTCTGAACCAAATGAGGATGATCTGTGTCCTTTCCCAGCCTCCATGTGCTCATCTGAAAGATGGGGCGATGAAACTTCTGCCACAGGGCTGTTGGGAGGGACCCTAGGATATCCAGGAAGGGATCCTTGTGAATGAGAGTTGCCTTTCCTTCAATCCCACAAGGATGGAGCATCCGGGCCCCCTCACAGCATCTCCATCATCAGATGGGGCAACGGGCATTTTAAAGAGCCAGGGGCCCTGGAATGTGGTGGCAGTGGGCTACCTGTGAACCCTCCTTTCTTGTCCTCAAGGGAAGCAAGTTACTTTTGATTCTTCTGCCCCGTCCCACCTGCTCCCGTCTCTCAGAGAGGCAACATGCTTCAGGGTCACCAGTGGGGTGCAGGGCTAGGGAAGGGGAAGAAGGACATCTGTGACCAGTGTCCTCACCCCCTTCCCTGGCTGGGCTGCACTTGGCCCCCCGGGGCTCCTCCGTAGTGCTCCCAGAATGCCTCAGGTCTCAATCTCTTTATCCTGCACTAACTGCCTAGCGTTTTGATGATCTGTTTATGTATCTATTTAGAAATAATGGTAGATAACCTAGAGTGCTTGCCATGTGCAAGGCTCACATATTAACTCATTTCCTCCTCGCAGTTGAGGAAGGCACAACTATTATCTGAGAGGAAGCCGACGCTCAGGGAAGGGAAGCGTCCTGCTCAAAATCAAAAAGCTGGTGCAGTCTAACCTCATCACTATCTTATCGCCCTGGTTTATTTTCTTTAGAACTTTGATCACAGATAGTTGTCTTCTATTCATGTCTTTGTTTGCTCATTTGTTTGTCTCTCTGTCTACACAGCGAGCTCTACGAGCTCTACGCAGTCAGAGGCTTTGTCTTTCTCATTCACATTCCAAAGTCTTTCCTCGTAGATGGGAGATGCTCAGTGGATACTTGTGGAAAGAATGAGCCACTGAGTCCCTTAGCGGAGACTCCTTGAGGGTGTGCTCTGTGGCTCTTCACTGTGTCACCCCCACACTGGCCAGCCCTGGCCCTGGCCTCGCCTGGGCTCAGTCAGCAGTTTGCTGGATGAACACAAGAATGCAGACGAGTCTGGAGAATTCAGTTGTGGCTGTTCTGCCGTTCAGACTCCAGGAACTAGGGGAAGATGTTCAGCCACAAGAAGTATAAGGGAATAATTTATTCTTTTTTTTTTTTTTTAAGATTTTACTTATTTATTTGACAGAGAGAGAGAGCACAAGTAGGCAGAGCAGCAGGCAGAGGGAGAGGGAGAAACAGGCTCTCGGCTGAGCAGGGAGCACGATGCGGGGCTCGATCCCAGGACCCTGAGACCATGACCTGAACCGAAGGCAGCTGCTTAACCGACTGAGCCACCCAGGCGCCTCAGGAAGAATTCATTCTTCCTGGGTCTCTGTTTTGGTTTCTCTGTATGATTTGGTGTGTGGGCACAGAGAGGGTACACGGTGGGGGAAAGTACGAGAAGAAGGTTCGAAACATAACAACCCCTGGGAAAAGACTCTAATTGCTTCATATCTAAAGGCAGGAGATATAAACAGAGTGTATGTGTGTGGCCCAGAAGAGGTTTCTAGTAAGCAATGAATACATGTGTGAGGGAGCGGGTTGAGTCAGTGGCACAGTGAGCTTCTTGAAGACAGGCACAGGCCTTATTTGTCTTTGTAGCCCAGCTACAAAAGGGGCTCCAGGGCTCTTCTGATGGGACTCTCCTCTTCCTCGCCGGGAATCAGCCTTATCTTCATCGTGATCATGACACCACGCTCATCTTTGGACTTGGCCTCCTGCCACAGCGCTGGAGACCCTGGAGACACACAAATCTACTTCCCATTCAGGGATAATTGCTGTCTGGTTTGGCCTCCACTTCTCTCATATTTTCATTTTTAATCTCCACCCTCCAAGCCCTGACTCAGTTCCCGCCCCATCTTCTCTCTCCTCAATGATTGCAACAGCCTTCCCCACTGGCCTTTCAGCCTCTGGGCTCTTTCTCACCCCCATTAACTAATTTGCTTAATATGTAAATCAAAACCTGTCACTCTCTTGCCCTTGTGCCAAGAACTGACTAAACTTTTTTAATGGAATGAGAAGCCTTGGTAATGTGGCCCCTGGAAACACCTCTCTTCTAGCCCCCTAGTGCCTGCCAGCCATGCCATATGTTGCCAGGTCCTATAACAGACCATGATTTTCATGCCTCTTTGCCTTTGCTTGTGTTGTCCCCTCCACCTGGTAGGTCTTTCCGGACTTTGTCTCTACGAGGAATGCCAAGTCATTCATTTAACCTTTCAGAATAAAAAAGGCATCATTGCCTTTTCTGGTTATAAAAGTGACACAAGGGAGACAAACCATAAGAGACTCTTAATCTCACAAAACAAACTGAGGGTTGCCAGGATGGGGGGGTAGGGAGAGGGTGGTTGGGTTATGGACTTGGGGAGGGTGTGTGCTATGGTGAGTGCTGTGAAGTGTGTAAGCCTGACGATTCACAGACCTGTACCCCTGGGGCTAATAATATGTTATATGTTAATAAAAAAAAGTGACATAAGTTTATTAAGCAATATAGAACACACTAGGAAAAATAAAAAGGACATGTTTCCTCTTCCCACAGTTCCAACAATTGGAGATAACCACTGTTAAAGTACTATGAATATAATCATGAATTTTTTTCCGTGCATAGATATACATAGATCTTTAAATGCATGGAAATGTATACACACTTACAAAAATGAGTTCATTTGTGCTATTTGGTAACTTACTTCGTGTTCTAAGTGAAATATTTTGGACATCTTTTCCTGTGAATAAGCAGTTTCACATAGTAATTTTTTTGCTCTTCAGAAGTCAGTTTCAATGGGCAGTTGGGTGGCACATTTGGTTAAGCGTCTGACTCCTGGTCTCTGCTCAGGTCATGATCTTAGGGTCATGAGATCGAGCACTGTGTGGGGCTCTGTGCTCAGCGTGAAGTCTGCTTGAGATTCTCTCCCCTTCTCCCGTTGCCCCTCTTGCTCATGCTTTCTCTCTGTTCTCTGTCTCTCTCTCTCTCAAGTAAATAAATAAATAAATAAAACCCATGTCAACTCCAATTCAAATGTTTACTGTCTTGGAAAGCTCTTCTGGTTCTCCTCTTCTCCCCTAGCCCCCATCCACAGTGCCCCTTCTCTGAAGACTCACCCTACCTTGTACCTCTTTCTTTGAAAAGTTTCCTGCTTATAGATCATCATTGGATATAAAAAACAAATGCACAAATCAGTAATTCTAAAACTATGGTAATGGGCACACAATGTACAAAGACATCATCTATGACAATAACATAAAGGTGGAGAGATGGAGATGTAAAGGAGCAGAGTGTTTGTATATTGAAACTAAGTTGGTATTATTAAAACTAAGTTGTTATGGGGCACATGGGTTGCTCAGTCAGTTGAACACCTAACTTGTGATTTCAACTCAGGTCATGATTTCATGGGTCACAGGACTGGTCCTGCATCAGGCTTTGCACTCAGTGGGGAGTCTGCTTGAGATTCTCTCCCTCTTCCCCTCTCACCTACTCACACTTTCTCTCCCTCTCTCTAAAACAAATAAATAAAACTTAAAAATAAAAACTAGGTTGTTTTTAGTTTAAAAATGTTAATTGTAGAGGCACCTTGGTGGCTCAGTGGGTTAAGCATCTGACTCTTGATTTCAGCTCAGGTCATGATCTCAGGATCCTGGGATCAAGCCCTGCATTGAGATCTGCATTCAGTGGGGAGTCTGCTTCTCTCCCTCTCCCTTTGCCCCTCCCCCTGCTCACACTTTCTCTCTCTCTCTAAAATAAATAAATCTTAAAAAAAAGTTAATTGTAATTCCAAGGTAACCACTAAGTAAATAATAAAAATATATTAAAAAGGAGAAGAGAAGTATATCAAAATAGTACACTATAAAAAATCAACTAAGTGAAAGAAAAAGGCAGTAACGAAGGACTTGAACAAAAAACAGCTAAGATATACAGAAAACAGTAAATGGCAAAAGTAAGTCACTCTTTATCAGTATTCACAGTGAACGCAGATGAATTAAACTCTCCTATTAAAAGGCAGAAACTAGATTAAGAAAAATCATATGCTGTCTGTAAGAAGCTCAAAGGGCACAAAGAGATTGAAAGTAAAAGGATGAAAAAAGATATACCAGGAGACTGGGTGGGCTTAGTCATTAAGTGTCTGCCTTCAGCTCAGGTCATGATCCCAGGGTCCTGGGATTGAGACCCACATCGGGCTCCCAGCTCAGTGGGAAGCCTGCTTCTCCCTCTCCCACTCCTCCTGCTTGTGTTCTCTCTCTCTCTCTCTGCGTCTCTCTCTGTCAAATAAATAAATAAATAAATAATCTTAAAAAAAAAAAAAGAAAAGAAAAAAGGAAGGGACACCTGGGTGGTTCAGTGGGTTAAAGCCTCTGCCTTCAGCTCAGGTCATGATCTCAGGGTCCTGGGGTCGAGTCCCACATCGGGCTCTCTCCTTGGTGGGAGACCTGCTTTTCCCTCCCTCTCTCTGCCTGCTTCTCTGTCTACTTGTGATTTATCTCTGTCAAATTAATAAATAAAATCTTAAAAAAAAAAGAAGAAGAAGAAGAAGAAGGGGATCCTGGGTGGCTCAGAGGGTTAAGCCTCTGCCTTCGGTTCAGGTCATGATCTCAGGGTCGTGGGATTAAGCCCTGCATTGGGCTCTATGCTCAGCAGGGAGCCTGTTTACCCCTTTTCCTCTGCCTGCCTCTCTGCCTACTTGTGATCTCTCTCTCTGTCAAAATCTTAAAAAAAAAAAAAAAGAAAGAAAAGAAAAAGGATATCCCATGCAAATAGTAACCAGAAGAGAGTTGGGTGGCCTAATTTTGTCATATAAGAGACTGTCAGTCTAAAAAACATCTTAAGAGACAGAAGGACATTGTATATTAATAAAAGGTTCATTTCAGCAAAGAGATATAATGATTATAAACCTCTACACACCTAAAAACAGCGGCCCTGAAGCAAAAATTGAAAAAATTGAAGGGAGAAATAAACATTTCTACTGTAATAGTCAGAGACTTCAATACCCCACCTTCAATATCATATTGAACAATTGGTCAGAAAGCCAATAAAGGAATAGTAGTGGACTTGAACAACATTATGAACCAATTAGGCCTAAGAGATATACATAAAACATTCCATCTGATAATAGTTGAGTAATTATTCTTATCAAGTGCCCATGGAACATTCTCTAGGATAGATCATAGGTTAGCCACAAAACAAGCCTTAACAGATTTTAAAAGATTGAAATCATACAAACTAACTCTTCTGATTGCGATGAGATGAGACCTGAAGCTAGTATCAGACAGAAAATGGAAAAATTCACAAATATGTGGGAATCAAACAACACACTCTTGAACAACCATTGAGTCAAAGAAGAACTAGCAAGGAGAATTAGAAAATACATTGAAATTAATGAAAATGAAAACACAACATACCAAAACTTTATGTGATGCAGAGAAAGCAGTGCTCTGAGAGGAATTTAGAGTTGTAAATGTCTACAATAAAAGAAAAGAGAAAGATTTCAAATCAATAACCCAAGTGTACACCTAAGGAACTAGAAAAAGAAGAGCAAAGTAACCTTAAAGCTAACAGAAGAATGAACTAATAAATGTTAGAGATAAATGAAATAAAGAATAGAAAAACAATAAGGAAAATAAACAAAACCAAAAATTCTTTGTAAGCAACATTAGCTAGATTGACTAAGATAGAAAGAGAAGAAGACTTAAACTACTAAAATCAGAATGAAAGTGGGGACATTATTACTAACTTTATGGAAATAAAAAGGATTGTCAGAAAGTACTAATGGGGTACCTGGCTGGCTCAGTCAGATGACCATGTGACTCTTGATCTTGGGGTCATGAGTTCGAGCCCCATGTTGGGTATAGAGATTACTGAAATAAATAAAACTTAAAAAAAAAAAAAAGGAAGAAAGAAAGAAAGAAAGAAAGAAAAAGAAAACTATTAACAATTCTATGCCACAAATTGGATAACCTAGATGAAACAGACACATTTCTAGAAACATGTAATAGAAAGAAATAGAAAGTAGAAGAAAAATGTTGAATCAATAATCAAACCCCATCCGTCCAAAAAAAAGTCCAGGTCCCGATGGTTTTACTGGTGAATTCTATCAACCATGTAAAGGATTAATACTAATCCTTCTCAAACTTTCCCAAAACACTGAAGACGAGGGAACATTTTCAACTCATTCTATGAGGCCAATATTACCTTGATACCAAAACCAGACAAAAACAATACAAAAAAAGAACTACAGGCCACTATTCCTTATGCATATAGATGCAAAAAATCCTCAATAAAATACTAGCAAACGGAATTCAGCAGCATTTTACTAAAAGAAATACACATTCCAATCAACTGGGACTTATTCCTACAATGCAAGGATGGCTCAATATAACAACAACAACAACAACAAAAATGAGGGGCGCCTGAATGGCTGAGTTGGTTAAGTTTGGTTTCAGCTCAGGTCATGATCTCAGTGTCCTGGCATCAAGTCCTGTGTTGGGCTCTGCACTCAGTGGGGAGTCTTCTTGAGATTCTCTCTCTCCCATTCCCTCTGCCCACCCCTCCCCACTTGTGCACGCATGCTCTCTCTCTCAAATAAATACATAAATAAAATCAATGTTGTATACTATGTTAATAGAATGAAGAGAAAAAAGACTCATGATCATCTCAGCTGATGGGGGAAAATGCATTTGACCAAATACAAAAACTTTCATGGTTAAAAACACTCAATATTAAATAAATAAATAAATAAATAAATAAATAAATGAAAACACTCAATAAACTAGAAATAGAAGGAAAATTTCTCAACATGACAGAGGCCATATATGAAAAACTCACAGTTAAACAGGATACTTAATGGTGAAAGACAGACCAAAGCTTTTCCCCTGCAGTCTGAGATAAGATGGGGCAAGTGCTTTTTGTCACTTCTCTTCTATACAGTAATGGAAATTACAGCTAGAGCAACTAGGCAAGAAAAAGAAATAAAAGACATCCAGTTGGGATGGAAGAAGTAAAATTACCTGTTTGTTGATGACCTTACCTTCCTACATATAAAAATTACCTCAAAATGGTAGTCACCCATGTTTAAGAGCTAAAACTTTAAAACTCTTACAAAACCTAGGGAAAAATTTTAAGACCTTGGATTTGGTAGTGATTTCTTTAGTATGATGCCAACAACACAGGGGACAAAAGAAAAAAGATTAATTGGACTTTGTCAAAATTAAAAGCCGCCACTGAATTATACACTTAAAATGGTTAAAATGGTAAATTTTATGTTTTGTATATTTTACTATAAAAAAAGTTCAAAAAATAGCTAACCTAGAGAAAACCCTTCAGTTCCACTTCCAGTGTTTACTGTCCTGGAGGTCTCTCCTGGTTCTCCCTTTCCCTTCCTCCCCCCTGGCCCACAGTGCCCCTCCTCTGAGGACTCTATTTAAAACCTTTCCCAATTATAAGCTCATTATTTGTTTACAATCTAGTTACAAGTTGACCTGTCTCCCCTGCCCCACCATGATTTCCCTGTGGGAGAAACACAGTGGTTAGGACCCAAGCCTTGGAGACTGAGCTCACATCTCCACTCTGCCTCTGACCACTGTGTGACTACTGGCAAGTTCCTTAACCACCCTGGGCCTCTACATGCTCATCTATAACATGGGGGTGGTGAGAACACTTACCTCATAGGGCTGTGCATGAAAATGTCTTAGAAGGATGCCAGGCGCACGGGACCTGCTCAATCAACATTGTTTAGCTGTTGTTTAGCAAAACACAGATGGCTAGACTATAAAATGAATGCACAGTAGTAATCCTCGCTCTCTTCCCAGCAGTCCCTGGAGGACAGATGGATAGGATCGATCTCTCTGTGTAAACATTTGAATGTGTGTGGATGCACCCCAGGATAGGGAGAGGAGAGGGTGAGTCTTTTGTCCCTCTTCCCTGGCCCTGTCCTCCTGGACCCCCAGTGGAGCCCAGCCCCAGCTTCCCTGCCCCTGCTGGGCTGGGGCAGGGAAGATGAGACCATACCCCATTCCCCTGTCTTTGGGGTACTGTCCCCAGTGGCAGCAGAAGCCCCACTCTTCTTTTTTCTCTGGCTGTCTTTACAGTGGGCCCTCTGGGCATGTCCAGGTCGGAGAGGATGGGAAGGGCTCAGATTTGGGGGTGAGCATCAGTCACGACTGTCATATCAATCAGGGCCCTTTCATCAGCCGGAAACAGCTGCACCCAGCTGCCCCGACAAGTCCAGACGGGGGTTCCCTGCCCCTCCCAGCCTGCCCCTCTTGCCCCCCTTCCCCAGCTGACAGTCACTCTTACCCTTCCCCGGATGCAGGGGACAGGTTGGGGCAAGCCAGGGACACACTCAGTTTCCCTTCCCTTGCTGCTCCTCCCTGGGGTGACACTTTCCTCCCCTCCCCTACCCCCTCTGCCCTAAGTCCCCAGGCCCTGGCTGGGGTGGGAGCTGGAGGGGTTGTCCGGAGAGGGGTCCACAGGAGACTGACTGCAGTGGTCAGGCCTGAGCTCCTGAGGCAGGATGCTTTAACTGAAACCCTGGAACAGCAAGGTGATGGGGAGACCCCAGAGCACATAGTGGGGAAGGCATGTGCCCAGGGTCACTCAATAGCTGAGCTAATGCCAGAACCCAGGGATGCAGATGCTACTTTTCTTTCCCTTCTTCTGCAGCCTTGGTTTTCCTATCTGTGTGCTGAAGGATTGCCAAGGGGTCTCCCGACTCCCTTCTAGCTCTGATATTGTGGACCTGCCCAGAGTGTCTCCTCTTTCCCTCCTTGTTTTCCCTGATGATGTACCCAGGTTTGCTGGTGGAGGTGGCTGGGGGTGGGGTGAGGTAAAAGGACCCTTCCAGCAGGTTCAGCCTCTGTTTTCAGCAACATAGCCCTCTCCCCCCACCCCCACCCAGGGAACCTAGAGACCAGAGGCAATTGTGTATGGAGTGCCTGGTTTGGGCAGTGGCCAGATTGATTCTGTTGAGTTCACAGCTCAGTGCTCTGCCTGCTGGACAACCCAACCTGGACTCTGACAGATGCCTGATCTGTTTCATTTCTGGCAGCATATGACTGTTTAAGGCAACCCCAATATATGGGGAGGGCGCTTACATGGGTGGCTATGGAGGCAGTGACCAGGGCAGGACCCAGGGGACTCAGAAGTCATAATACCAGCTGGAGTGGGTGGGGGAGGGCTGGCTAAGCCAAAGTCAAAAAAAGATGTCTGCGGGTCCAGACTGGGGTGTTGCCTGGCCCCAGTCCCCTCTGAGGGTCAGGACCGAGGTTGGAGGACAGAGAGGTCCCCAAGGTAAGAGAAATACTTCTCTTCCCCCTCTGACTTCTGTCATCCTGCTGGAAGGAGTGCAAAGCCTTCACCACAGGAACAGCTGGTATCTTCCTTTTTGGCCACCATCACCAGACAGCTGCCAATAAGTTGCGGGGAGGGAGGCTGCAGGAGCCCTGGTGTGTGCTCTGGGATCCCGGGCTCTTCTCTGGGCTCCACTCCACCCCCCACCCAGCCTGCCTGACTTTAGGTGAGTCACCGTGACTTTTTTTTTTTTTTTAAGATGTATTTATGTATTTGAGGGAGGGAGGGGGGCAGAGGGAGAGAATCTCTAAGCAGACACCCTGCTGAGTGTGGAGCCTAATGCCATGTGGGACTCCATCCCACGACCCCAAGATCATGGCCTGAGCTGAAACCAAGAGCCAGACCCTTAATGACTGAGCTGCCCAGGCACCTGGATCTCTGGGACTTTTCCTCTCCATCTGCACCATAGGTCCTTGCCCTGCCCTCTCCCACCAGTGGGTGTGGAAATCTCTAGGAAGGAGACAAGATGGTCCTTTGACATTTACCCACCCCTCGCCCCGAGGCCTGAGGCGCCTGCTGCCAAAGAGACTGTCCATCAGTCCTGAGTCAGAAAGAACTCCATCTCCAGGGAGCCTCTGACACAGTGGCTGCTGGGCTGCGGCCCTGCCCTCTGAGAGTTTGTTGTCAGAGCCCGTCAGAAGGTACAGGCTGGGGCAGAGGCCCAGTTTAGAACTGACAGGGAGGGGAGGGAGGAGCCCCCTGCTGCTACAGCCTAGACACTGGGGCTGGCCAGATACACCTGCTTCGCCTTCTCAGACCAGCCCCAAAGGTGGCCATGTCCTTTGTCCTGCTCTCATCTCCGTCTGCCCCTCCGTCACTGCCAGGTGCATGTCCTCTGTCCCCCTGCAGGCTGTGAGCACTGTGAGCACCGCTGCTGTCCTAGGGTCTGGCTACATGTTTGCATGAGAGCCGCTCGCTCCGTGCCCGCAGGGAGGGCTGGTGGAACGGGTCTCTGCCTGCTTCCCTGTACCCTGAACACAGCTCCCGGCCTGGGCTCCAATACTTCAGTAAGGGGGAAGAATACAAAATCATGGCCAAGTCTGGTTTGGGAGGGATGTGGGGTCCAGAAGAAGAGAGGGTAAGAGAAACACTTTCAACCAGAGGGGTAGATGGGTAGAAAGAAGAAGGTGTGGAAGGTGGGGTTTCTAAGAGGTCCCCTAGGAGATCCCCTGGAGCTGTGGACCCTCCTCCTTCCCACAATTCTTCTAGCTTGAAGCTGACTGCTGGAAGGGCGAGGCGTCCTCAGATATAAATGGTCACTCCCAGGAAACGACACCCCACATCCTAGCTGGCTCTTTGCTGGCCTCAGGGTTGAGGTCCCAGGACTCTCTCTTTGGGAGAAAGAACCTGTTCCTGGGGACTTAGAAGGTCTTAGAGAGGCCTGAAGGCCAAAAGGAGCCCAGTAAGTTCTAGCAGGCGTGGATGTTGGGCGCGGTGGTGGGGAAGGTCTCGGACAATGGGTGGGCCTAACTGGTGGGGAGCACCTTGGGTATTCCCTAGCCTCACACCTGCACCTCACCAAAAGTTGCCAGATGAAATTCAGGGTTCCCAGTTAAATTAGAATTCCAGAGTCCTTGGCTCCAGACCAGGGCGGGGTGAGGGTAAGGGGAGGCGGGGGTTGCCCTTCTGCATAAAGAAGGAGAAAATACATAAGAAATAGTTTTTAGTATATCTCAAACACTGCATGGGACATTAGGGGTCCTGCATTTTTATTTGCCAGGCCTGGCAATCCTACCCCTACACCCACCATGCTTTGTCAGGGACACCTGTCTCCCTAAGGCTGCCTGGAAGTGGGGAAGGCCCAGGGTCCCGTGGGCTGGCCACCCTGCTTCCTGCTCGCAGTGGGCTGAGAAGGCCCCGTGCTGGCTCTGGGGCTGTGGCTGCAGGTACAGACAGTGGCTGTGGTGAGCGGCAGGCAGGGTGTGTATGGAATGGGGGAGGGGAACCGGGCAATAGCTGAGCCAGAGAGAAAAGGGAAAATTTTTCTGTGGGTTCCTGTCTTGTCCCCTCCCCAGACTCACCACCACTGGGGCCCTGAGTCACTGGGGCAAGGGGATGGGACAGACCAAATTTTTCCACTCAGCCCCCAGCCCTGTTAACAAGGCTCACCTGATCCGCCCTGCCCACACAGAGGGAAATTCCAGCCCTAAATCCTGTCCGGAATTCTCACCCTGGCCAGCCAGCTTCACAATGGGGGTTGGGGAAACTACAGGCTGGGGGGGTTGGGGAGGACACACCTATGGGACTCCCTTCCACATCAAGGAAAGAGCAGCTTGCTTAAGGAGGTCTGGTGTGGGCAGAGCTGGGTAACTCTTGGGGTGGGGGGCTGGGCATGGGGGCAGCAGAGATGTGAACTCTGAGGCTAAGGCCGGGACAATGTGTGTATAAAGGCATACTGAGTCCACTCTGGTTCAGCTGACATCAACTTAGACCGTCCTCAGCCCCAGTGTGTGTGTGTGCACGCACGCGTGCCCTCCTCACCCAGCTGCTGGAGGGGCTGTAATTACGGAGCCATTGCCAACATAAAGCCCGTATTCTTTAGCCTGATGTTCAAGGCCCTTTGTGTTCAGACCTCAAGGCACCTTCCCATAGTTGGTTATCCACAGCTGCTCCTTTTGGTGCCCTGGGCGCTCTTCCAGGTCCTCAAACTCAGATGCCTGCCAGAGGCCAGACAGGTAACTGGGGACAAGGGAAGTGGACCGGACTGAGTGGGGGAGGTGTGCGCTTGGCTTCTCAATGGCTGTTGCCTTTCTGGAATTTAAGACTCCAAAGCCCGTCAACTCCCACCCCCAGCCTCATTGTTTACCTTCTGGCTCTGGAGATGGACTGAGCCTTTTTCAAGGACGCTGCGCAGGCCAGTGCGGGTGGGCCCGACAGAACATGTCTGAGGGCCGGATGTGGTCCACGGCGCCAGTTTGCAGCCTCCCCTCTGGCCAGATGGCACCTTTCCTGTTTCTCGTATACGGCCCTCCCATTCCTGCCTCTGTGTCTTTGCTTAAGCTGTTCCCTTAGCCTGGAAAGCCCTCTGCCGTCGCTGGTTGCCCGAGTCCTGCCCATCCTTCAAAGTCCAGCTCATAAGCCACCTCCCCCGTGAAGCCTCCATGGTTCTCGCCTTGTGCTCCCTCCATCCCATGGACATCTTTTATGACCCAAGTCACTTCCTGCTTTGTGTTAAGGTTTTATATTCCTGTTGAATTACCTGTTGGGGTTGGTTCTGTGGTCAGCTCACTTCTGACTGCCTGGCACAGAGCAGCATTCAGGAAATAATTGTTGAGTGAATGTCAAACAGGCAAATGGAACCACTCCCCCTCCCCCCGCATCCCTTTGAGTCAGAACTGGGCTCAGATTGTGGCTCTGCTCATTTATTATAGCTATGTGACTTAGGGCAACTTACTTTGAGCCTTAATTTCCTCATTTGTAAAATGGGTATATTAATAGTATGTATGTTTGGAGATAGTCTGAAGAATAAATGTGTTAATGTATGGGAAGCACTGAGACGTGGGCCAAACACAACCCTTAGTATAAGCCATGGTCATTATCACCATCAGTCTTGTTATTACAAAGCTCAAATGCTAAAAAGACCCACCCCTGCCAAACCAAACGAATCCAAACTCAAATGCTGTCTCCTCCATGAAGCCTCCCTCATTCCTACAGTCAGGATTAATCCCGTCCTCCATTAGATTCCTGTTGTACTTTGTTATAATTAATAGTCTGTATCCAACTCTCCCATCAGACTGTCGCCTTTTGGAGGGCAGGTCTACGCCTCACGGATCTTCGCGTTTCTGTTATTCATGCAGCACTTAACTGAGTGCCTTCAAAAGCCAGGCACTGAGCCAGGGGGCTGGAGATACGCTGGTGAAAGATATATCCCTTTTAACCACTCAGCCATAAAAAAAAAAAACAAAAACAAAAAAAAAAAAAACCAACAATGAAATCTTGCCATTTGCAATAACATGGATGGAACTAGAGGGTATTATGCTAAGGGAAATAAGTCAGTCAGAGAAAGACGATTATCACATGATCTCACTCATATGTGGAGTTTAAGAAACAAAACAAAGGATCAGAGGCGCCTGGGTGGCTCAGTCGGTTAAGCGTCTGCCTTGACTCAGGTCATGGTCCTGGGATCGAGTCAGGGTCTCACCCCAGCAGGCCTCCCTTTGCTCCCTCTCCCTTTGCCCCTTACCCCACACCTCCTCTCTCTCTCTCCCTCCCTCTCAAATAAATAAATAAAATCTTTAAAAAAACAACAAAAAAAAGCAAAACAAAACAAAGGACGTAGGTGGAGAGAGGAAAAAATAAAACAAGATGAAATGAGAGAGGTGACAAGCCATAAGAGACTCTTTTTTTTTCTTTAAAGATTTTATTTATTTATTTGATAGACAGAGATTACAAGTAGGCAGAGAGGCAGGAGGAAGCAGGTTCCCCGCTGAGCAGAGAGCCCGATGCGGGGCTCGATCCCAGGACCCTGAGATCATGACCTGAGCTGAAGGCAGAGGCTTCAACCTACTGAGCCACCCAGGTACCCCACCATAAGAGACTCTTAATCATAGGAAACAAACTGAGTGTTGCTGGAGGGAAGGGGTGTAAGGGAAGGGGTAACTGGGTGACAGGCATTAAGGAGGGATGTAAGGAGCAACTGGGTGTTCTATAAGACTGATGAATCACTAACCTCTACCTCTGAAACCAATAGTACATTATATGTTAATTAATTGAATTTAAATTTAAAAAAAGAAAAAAAAAAGAAACCTATATCCCTTATAGCACTTGGCTCTGTGCCTAGGTTAGTGTTCGCAGTCTGCTTCTTCCTATTCCCTGTGTGTCTGCTTGTATCACTGGAAGTGGGCTGGAATGAGGTAGGGGTCAGGGCCCAGCAAAGCCCAGGCTCCGCTGACCACCGAGGGGCAGATCTTCTACAGTGTGGCCCTTCCCTGCTAGGGAAGCAAGGTTGAGCTGGTGCTCGGGGAGCAGTGAGCAGATTGGATGTGGGGTGCCAGGTCTCTGTGCCTGCCTTAGGTCATCTCTGTGGGGACTGGGATGGTCCTGGCAGGTCTGGTGCTCAGGCTGGGGAAACCCCCCAACTCCTGGGTCAGCCCCCAGTTCCTGCACCCCTGTGTCCCCAGGCACATTCAGCTTTGACTTTTGGATTCACTACTTATACCCATGGTGTGACCCGGAGAGATAATTTTGAACCAAATATTTATAAGCCCTAGAGCAAGGACCCTGAGTGTGACTTCAGCGAGATACATGGCCTCTCTAAGCCTCAGTTCTCTCATAAGAGGAATTACGTGAGTTAATGCCTATATAGTTATTTGCATTATTATAGATTACTTGCACTAGGCTGGGAGTTAGGAGCCCCAGGGCGATTCCTGGCCCACTGCTAATACCCTGTGGGACCTCGGACAAGCCCTTTTACCTGTCTGGGCCTGAGTCTCCCAGGCTGTGAGATCAGGAATGAGATCATCTCCAGGGCTCCTTCCATCTCTGAGAGCCTTTGAGCTTGAGATTGTCTTCCTGGGATCCAGCCTCTGAAGGTGGGGCTGGCCCTCTCCCTTCCTTGGGAGTAATTTCTCCCTGACAAATGGGGAGTCGTGATCCACTCCAACGGATCCGAGCCCCAGTTCCCTGGTTCCAGCTTTGGTCATGGGGCTTGAGTCCCCAGTCCCTGTCATGAACCCTGAACTCCTTCCCCGCCTCCATTTGCACATGAGGCTAAGCTCAATGTCACTGGAGGCAGCAGTGGGTCCCTGTGCCTGCATACTTCACCCTCCCACCCCTTTGCCAGGCTGACAGCCAGGAGGTGGGAGGCGAGGAGAGAGGGAAAAGCACCCCTCAAGCTCACCTGCAGGGATAGGAGGTGTGAGATGAGCAGGAGGGACAGCTTCGGCTTCAGGGGCCACAGCCGGGAGTAGGGATTCTGAGTGTGAGTCTTGGTGGGCCAGGGACAGGAGTGGCAGTCGTTTTTTCCGCCTCCCTGCTGTACCTCAGCAGGATCAGTCAGTGGGACTCCCCCAGAAAGGGGAGAGGGCCAGGGGTGCTGAGAGAGTGGGTGCCCCTCCCCCACCCAGGCCAGACTGCAAATGCTCCCTTCCCTAACCCCATAAGTCCTTGGTCCTCATTAAAGACCCTAATCCTCCCGCCAGCCCCCTGGCTGTGGGTTCAAAGGTCTCCACCCCCAGGCAGGTCTAGCAGGGGCAAACATCTACTGATTCTGAGTTTTCTTCCCTTCCCTCACCCCCACCCACAAGACTGGGCTTGGGCACCTGACCAAGCAGTCAATGGGCATCTGGGGGCCACTGGCACCCCAGGGTTGTGCTTCTGGGAAGGAGAGGTGGGAGAAGACAGACCTCTGAGGGAGGAATCCTAGGAAAAGAGGGAAAAGAGGAGGAGGTGGTGGCAATGTTCTGACCAAGTGGGAGAGTCCCTGGCAAACATCACTTCTCCCTTCCCCTCGCCCCTCAGCACCCCGGAGATCCCCCACTGAGGGGTGTCTCAGGGCAGGCATGAGAACCCAGCTCGGCCCTTATTCGATGTGGCAGCAGAGCAGCGAAGGCCAGGGGCGGGTGTTGGGGGGAGCCAGGCCCGGGGGGCCCCTCAGGTCTCATTTTCCTTGGGTTTCTCCAGTGGGGCTGATCATGCCTGGCGCCAGGCATGAGGGCAGAGGGAAAGGCCGAAGAGAACACATGCTCTGGCAGGTAAGCATAGTGAGGGCTGGAGGAGGCTGGGGCCAGCATTTGCAGTTGGCTCCCGGTCCTCTGTCCAAGTGCTGGCCTGTACCTACCACTTCCATTGGCCTAGAGTGTCCTGGTGGAGTGTGGAGCAATCCTACTCCCTTCCCTTTTACCTCCATTCTCCCCGGGCTGTCGAGAGCAGCTTTCTGAGGTTCTCCTTTCCCTAATGCCTCCAATGGGCTTCCCTGGGAGGCCCAAGGTTCTCAGTGCCCACCCACCCTCCACGTGCTAGCTGGGGGTGCTAAGCTATGGGCTTTTGGGTGCTCCAGGGAGAGAAGACAGCCTATCCTTGGGGAGCTCCCAGGTCGATGGGCTGAGACCCGGGCTTGCAAACACACCTACTCTGTGTGTCATCCACTGTTGACTCAAAGGGGCAGGTGGTCAGTTATGCAGACCAGGGACATAATCAACCACATCTCATCAGAAGCAAGACTCACGATTAATTCACGTCTCACCAAGAAGAAAGAACGCCGCTCATTAAACTCTGACACAGTGCCTTCTTGTGGGTGATTGCAAGGCCCATCCTGATTTCAGGGATGTTAAAATGTCAAAAATATGTGTCAGAGAACAAAAATAAAAGTGAAAAACATTTCTCTTGGACTCACATTTTCTTTCCTGCAAGTGAGTTTCCGAGTGTTTACTCCGAAGGCTCCTTCTGGGGCTTAGGAGAGGAGACCTATGCGTCGGTGCCCTGCCCGACACAGAGGAAACGATCCTTATGTGTTCATTATTACTGCCATTGCTGTTCTCTGTACATGAAAGTCCTTTTTGCTAATTTTGTGCTGTCCAGAGGCCAAGATCTCTGAGGACCCTGAGCCAGGAGAACCAAGGAGGCAGCGTGGAGGGGGCTCTATTCCATGGGTGAAATTAACAGCCTACCTCTAACCCCCATCAGAAGGGCTCGGCCCCCTTCTGCTGAGCCCAAAGACCTAAGTTGCCAGCCTCTCCGAAAAGTGCCACCCTGACTCATGACCCCTGTCAGTCAATCAACCACTGGGTCAGCTCATTCATTAAGACATTTCTTGAGCACCTGTGCCTTGGCGATCACTGCTAGATCCTCGCCTCCAGCACCCCCACGTGGCCCCAGCCTGGCCTCTGCCTGTTAGAGGCCTCGGCTATTTGAATGGGCACATCAAAGGCAGAATGGCCCTGAGTCCTCATTAGAGGGCTTTTTTCCATGGATCAGCTGAGAAGGGCAGCTCCTCCCCTCTCTCACCATCCCTAATCTCACCCCCCACAGGGAGGGCATCTTCATTACCCAGGCACTCCTGGGCCTTTGTAGATGCTGCTCTCTCTGCCAAGACACCACCAGCCCTGTTCTGTGCAAAGCCTTCCATTCGTTAAAAAGAGGTGTTTTTTTTTTAATTTTATTAAAATTCAAAATTCAATTTAATTGATACATACTGTATTATTAGCAAAGAGGTTTTAAGTCCTTTCTTCAGGAAGCTTCTCTGAGAATTCCTGGCCCCCACTCAGCTATTTCTTGGTGCCCTCAGGACCTATTCTGTACCCTACAAACTGAACCCTCCCGAGGTACCGACTTCTCTTCTGCTTCTGTGTCCCAGCTCAGGTGGCCGGATGCCCACAGTGCAAGGCTAGGTTCCTGTTGCTCCCGACCTGGATTCTGAGTTTTTACCTCCCCAACCTCTCTGGTGTGCTCATGGGAACCAGGCACTGTGACAGGCAGGGGTGGCCCTACCCCAGGGCCCTCTCAGCCTACGGGGCGATGATGTCCTCCCCTGTCATAATATGCTTCTCAGGCCCCTAATCTAGGATCCCAGCCTCCTCCAGTGGGGGCCCACCCTGTGCCCCATCAGACTGGGGTAGTACTCCAGAGGGAGAGAGGTTGTATGCTAAGCTCTTCAGCGGACCCTAGACGCCCCCCAGCTAGCCACAGAGCACTGGCTACACTCTGTCCCCACTCTCCGTCCCTACCCAAGCAAGCAGTCCTCCGTTGTTTACCGTACAAGCTCAGACCCCAGGGGCCGAAGCCTTTCTCACACCCAGGACTGAGCTGTCCTGTCCTCAGCTTTCCAAGAACAGTCTCCATTGAGTGCGTACAGTTGTGAAATGATCCTGCTGGGCCCTCCAAGAGATGAGGCCATTTGTGGGCTGAGTGGGCCACTGCAGGCTGCCAAGGGTCAGGCTGGGGACCTGCGGGACCCAGGGCTCAGGCCTCAGGCTTAGGGAGGGCCCATCTCCTCCCTGCCTACAGCCTCCAGGAGCAGGGAACCCTGGGGGGTGGGGAGCCAAGCCCCTCAGGCCTCCTCCCTCCTGCTTTCCTCTCCATGAGGGCTTCTCCAGAGGATAAGACATGGGGAGGAAAAATAGACCTTTCTAGCTGGTAGGGGGGTAAGACTGGCCCCCAAGGGCCCGGTGCAAAATGAAAATGCAGGTCTCCTCTTCAACCGCAGAACATTAAGCTGAGCATGGGGGCCCCCTGGTCACCCGCCCTAGGAGTCCTGTGGCCAAGCCCCCTTGTGCCAAGGAAATGTCTGTGGCCAGAGAGAGGCCAGGGTCTTGGCTGTGACACCTGGGAATGAAGGCTTGGACTCCTGCTCACAGTCCAGCGCTCCTTCCTGGGCCCCGCTGCTCTAGAAGGCCTCCTTTCCATTCTGGGCCTTCCCATTTGTCCTCTCTTCCTCCCTTGCTTCTGAGCCTCCTGAAATGTCCTTTGTCCCTCAGGATCTCCTCCTTCAGGGAGCTTTCCCTTCTTGTTTAGATCAGCTTTACCTGCTGGATTATTCCCGCACGCCTCTTACCCCTTCCAGGCTCATTCACACAGCATTGCCATTGAACTTCTGAGTCTTTATTTATGTTAGTCCACATGAATGAAAGAGAACAGCTTCCTTCCTCCCTTGTCCACCAGCCTTTCCAGGTCTTCCTCCTCAAGACTTGGAACCCTCTGAGGACAGGGCAGGCCCTTCATTCAGACTGGGGGTTCCCTGGTGTTGGCCGTTCTGGGCCTCCCTCTGGGTTTGCCTCTGTTTGCCTAACAGAGAAACTTCTGATGTTGCACTAAGGGGGTGACTGTGCCCGCACCTTGGTGCCCTGTTGGCTGTGTGTGTTGTGGGGTCCTGCTCCTGGTTGTCTGCCACCTTCTCTGTCCTTTCCCCACCAGGGGCAGCAGATTTTGTGAGTGAGACCGGTGAGGGGGGATGGAGCCAGGAGCGAAGGAAGGACATGGTGGCAGCAGGAGGCCGTGTGGCCACAGGCTCCTCCTCCCAGCAGGGCCCCAAAGGCAAGAGGGCCTCCCACTCAGGGTGTGAGGGAGGAGGGCTGCTGGGGGGCTGGTGTCAGGGTAAAGGGAGCAGCCACTCAGCTGAGGCCCAGTCACTCAGAGGCAGGGTCTGTGGCATTTGGGCCGGCAGGGGAGAAGGGCGGGAATGTGAGGAATATCCTGACTCAGCAGCCACCCCCCAACCCCGCCGTCCCCCCCACCCGCCGTCCCCCCCCCCTCAGCGATGGGCGTTGGGGAGGACTGATTGCTGAGGACATGCAGATGGCCGAGGCCGGCTGTCCCTCCCTCCCTCCCTCCCTCCTTCCATTCCCATTCTGCGTCTGCCGGGCTGTGTTTGGGGAGGAGGCTGGGGACAGAAGTCAGGAACACTGGTGTCCCCCCAGAGATACTGGGGAGGCAAGGAAGGAAGCTGAGGGAGGGAGACCCGGACCCACGTGTGTGTGTCTGTCTTGTGACATTATCATAGCTGTGAATATCTGTGAAATGCAAAGGAACATTCCTCTTCCCAAATGAAGAGGATTGCTTCTCTGTGGGGACAAGGTGGGGACAGTATGAAGGAAAAGATTGGCTAGGCATTAATGCAGGGAAAGGGAGGGCATTAAGAGGGAAAAACAGCAGCCTGGACCCTGGGCCCGGCTGAGCGGGAGGTAGATGGAAGCCTGTTTTAGTGTTCCTAGATCCCCCTTAGAAGTTTGGTTAAAGCAGGGACTGTCTTATAACCTCTCTTAATTATCCGACAACCTCTCCACAGAGCTGGGTACACAGTAGGCATTGTGCCCAAGGCTGATTTTGAGTATGCTTAAACTATTTTTTAAAGCGGTCATACAATGTCAGGTACCCCAAATTAAACTCACACCCATAATCCCAGCTATTGACATTTCTCCTTGCAATGTCTTTATAGGTGAACACTTACGCAAGACTGACTTATGTAAACTCAGCCTGAGTCAAGCTTTTCCAGCAGGCTTGGCGAAGAGAGCACCCTGGCTGACAGGGCGTAAGCGTGTCACGCTTCTCGCTCCCTCGCTCTGAGGTAACCCTTGTTCACGGCAAGGAGAGCCGGTGGCACCCTCACTGGGCAGGTCCCCCCCCCCATGTTTACAGTGCTGCCAAGCAGATACCTGCCTTCGTTTATCTTCTGATTTGAAAGGATTCTGACTTATGTAAAAATAGCCTTACATAAGATTTGCCAGAACAGAATACCAACCTGATTTGGGCACCGCATGCGTATAAAACGGTCTGTTGCCTTTGTGTACAGACACCTTTACTGGGTCTGTAACCGGAAAACCCGATTTTAGCACTCAAAAGAGAACTCCAACATGTCATAGAACTCCAAAGGGCAATTGTTGTCATGACAGGTGTCTATCATTTGGGAAAGTGGGTGAAGGCAGCCAGCATATGGGGAGGGGAGGAATAATTTGAGATGAAATCACTTGTCATTAATCGCCCTAGAATCTACACGAGTTTGAAACAACAGCAGAAATGTATTAAAGCGGGGCGCCTGGGTGGCTCAGTGGGTTAAAGCCTCTGCCTTCGGCTCAGGTCATGGTCCCAGGGTCCTAGGATCGAACCCCGCATCGGGCTCTCTGCTCAGCAGGGAGCCTGCTTCCTCCTCTCTCTCTCTCTGCCTGCTTCTCTGCCTACTTGTGATCTCTGTCTGTCAAATAAATAAATAAAATCTTAAAAAAAAAAAAGAAATGTATTGAAGAATAATGTTCATTCCACGATGTAAGCAAAGATGTTCATGTTATTATTTCAAGTGGAGGGACTAGGAGCCACAGGGGGAGGTGGTCAGGAAGATGGGGATATGAGGCCACATTTGACTGTCCCCCCCACAGGGAGAACTGTTGGGGTGGCGGTGCCTATGAGAAATGCAATGGGGAGACATTAGAACTTTGCTCGGGAGAATTCAGTGGTCCTTGGAGGTGGAGGGGTAGGGTAGGTGGCGGAGAGGAGCTGTAGCGAAGTCCATTCTGAGAACAGGGTCTTCAATCTGCACTTCTGGGGACCCTATTCCCACACCCCACATCTGGGCCTGAGGTTCCACAAGAGCTGTGGGGATTCAGAAGCAGGATATATAAGATGTCAGGGCCGGTCTGAAAGCCAGAGCCCGGAGCAGAGCGGAGTAGAGAAGCTGGGGCCCACTCCAACCTCCCTCCCGCCGACCACTCCCTGTAGCCTCCTGCCTCCCCATCTGGGGGCCGGAAGCCATCAGGCCAGGCAGCCCATCGCTACAGTATCCTCCACTGGGTGCTGCTTCAAGAGCAACGTGCTGAGAGAGCACTTGTGAGGCACGGGGGCAGGGGTGGGGGCAGGGGTCAGGGTGCTTTTTAATTTCTCGTTAGCGATGACAGCTGTAGAACTCAAGCAATTAAGGAGGAAGACTCCCCCAGGATGCCAGAGGGCCAGCCCCCCAGCTGCGCACATCTTCCTCCCTTCCTCCTTTTCCATTATCCCCCCCCCAACCCCTTCCCATTTACACACACACACATGCACACGCGCGTGCCCACACACAGGCTTCCCCTCTCTGAGCCCGGGGAAACCATGGGATACAATTATGGGGAGGAAAGTATTCCAAAGGCGTCCCCTCTTCTGGGCTCGAGTAGCAGAATGGGGTAGACAGGGTAGGGAGAGGCTGCTGGATCTAGAAAATGCCTTCTCCATCATCCAGTGGGGGGCGGAAAGTTGGTATTGAGGTGAGGGGCATTAAAAATGACCAAGGCCACAGTAGCCTTCCCCGTGCTTCTAGACTGAGTGACACTCCCCTCCCGACCTTGGGGGTGTAGGTGAAGGGTCTCAGTTGGGGAAGATATGGAGGAGCTTTTCTTTTATTCCGTTAAATTCTCCAGGGCACTGGGCATCTCACGCATTCTCTCTCCATCATCTCACTGGGGGTTCCTTCCAGCAGCCTTCTATGGATCCTGCCCATTTTGTGGATTCCCATTCTGTTCCCAGTTGTAGGGGGAGGTACACGTGTTCGAAGCCATTCTTTTATTAACATCAGTCCTACCACATGGGCGGGGGTGTGTTTTTGGATGTAGGAACAAAGCTCTGTATCCCTGTCAAAACATCCAAACATCGCACTCCACCCACCAGCTGATACTTGAAACTCCACCAATTAACATTTGGCTCCCTGTTAAATTGCAAATAGCCTTGGGATGGGAACCCCACTAAAAGATCTGATAGCTGATATTGATAAACGGGTAACTGGGATGGGGGAACTGGCTGGCCAGGATTCTCAGGTGGTATCAAGTTTATAGAAGAGAAAAGATTGGCTTCACAGCTTTCCTTTGCTTCTGATAAGTCTCTCTCTCCTTTCTTTAAGGTTTTATTTATTTATTTGACAGTGAGATAGAGAGAGCCAGAGAGCACAGGCAGGTGTGGGGGTGGGGGGATGGTAGAGGGAGAGGGAGGCAGGAGTCTGATGCTGGACTTGATCCCAGGACCCTGGGATCATGATGTGAGCCAAAGGTAGACACTTAACCGACTGAGCTACCCAGGCGCCCCTGATTAAGTCTTTGGAGTCCGGGAGGATGACAACTCAGGCTGGTCCTCTCTGATCTAAAAAAAAAGGGAAACGTGTGAATTCTCATGGTCATGACCATTATCATCGGTAGCCTCATGCAGGCACGGAACACCAGTGATGCTACAAAGAAGCCCAACACACAGCCCTTGCTCTCAAGATGCTCACAGCCTGGTGCAGGACACCCAGCTGACCTGAGTGACCAGAGAGGAGCCTGTGGAGGTTTCAGAGAAAGGGCTTACCTGTACTGAGCATTTCTTTGGGGAGATTAGCCAGGTTGGCAGCGACCAAGGAAGATTGGAGGCAGGAAAGAGGGGATGGTGCAGGCGAGAGCTGAAGAGGCCTCGGTTAGGCTGATAGTGGTGGGACCAAGTTTGGATTTGAGGAGAGGCATTTTGGAAAATGAATCTCAAGGACTCTGGCTCTGGGGGAGATGGGAGAGGGAGGAATTGCGTGTGAGTCTGGGGGACAAAGCTTGAGTACTGGGTGATGCTGGTGTTACTGGCAGTGGAAGGTCAAGTCTGTTGGAACTCTGGATAGAAGGTGTGCTCTATTTCAACATGCTGCCTTTGATGAGTCATGCATTCCAGAAGAGCGCAAGACTGTAGGCAAGCCACGCAGATACCGAGTCTGTTTTTTCTTAAAGAACTTCTATAAATACCAGCAGTTATTCAAAGTGGCCAGTACAAGGGTCTAGATGATTTTTCCAAATAGATTGCCTTTGATCAAAATATCTGACCCATTCAGTTCCTGGATGCCCATGAGGCACCTGGTCCAGTCTTATGTAAGAACATGTAGACTGTCGAGTGTATGCCTTCAGGAAATTTGCTCTCTAACTGGGGTGACATTAAAGTAAAATTCATGAAAGAGACTACATAGGCCTATGGTTTCCCACGATACTGGGCACATTATTTGTCTGTTGTACAATAAAGGCCACATGCTTAGCACCACAAAACAATATCCATTTATTAGCCCACAGTTCTGAAGGTCAGAAGTCTGCTGTGGTAGAGCTGGGTTCTCAGCTTAGGGTATCACAAGGCTGAAACCAAATTGTTGGCTGGACTGATTTTTTATCTGGCGGGGGTTGGACAAAGTTCCTAAAAGCTTCCTGTACTCCTCGCCACATGGCTCCCTCCATGTTGCAGCAGCAAGGGCATGTCAACCCCTTCTTAATGCTTTAAATCTCTGACTTCCTCTTCTTTGACCAGCAAAAGAAAACTCTTTGCTTTATTTTTTCTTTTTCAACTTTTTCAATTGTGGTAAAATATACCTAACATAAAACTTGCTATCTTAACCATTTTAAGTGTATAGAGCTCAGCTGTATTAAATACATTCATCACGTTGTGCAACCATCACCACCATCCATTCCCAGAACTCTTTTCATCTTGTAAAACTGGAACTCTATTCCCATTAAACACTAACTCTCTATTGTCCCCTCCCCTGACCCCTGGTAACCACCACAGTACTTTCTGTCTCTATGATTTTGACTATTCTAAGTACTTGGTTTAAGTGGAATCACACAGCATTTATCTTCGTGTGCCTGGTTTATTTCATTTAGTACAATGTCCTCAAGTGTCATCCATATTGCGGCATATTACAGAATTTCCTCTCTTTTTAAGGCAGAATGGTATTTCATTGTATATGTGGACCATATTTTGCTTATCCATTCATTTATTGATTGATCCTTGGGTTGCTTTCATGTTTCAGCTATTAGGAATAATGCTGGGATGAACATGAGTGTACAAATATCTTTTGGAGACCCTGCTTCAATTATTTCACATATATACTCAGGAATGGGATTGCTGGATCATATGATAATTATTTTTAATTTTTTGAGGAGCCTCCATACTGTTTTCTACAGTGACTGCACCATTCTATATTCCCACCAGCAATGCACAAGGGTTCCAATTTCTTTACATCCTTGCCAACACTTATTTTTTGTTACAGAAAAATTTCTTTTTGATAATAGCCATCCTGATGGAAGTGAAGTGGTATCTTATCGTAATTTTGATTTGCATGCCCGTAATGATTAGTGTGGTAAAGCATCTTTTCATATCTTTTTTGGAGAAATGTCTCTTCAAGTCTCTTGCCCATTTTTGAATTGGGTTACTTGCTTTTTCTTGTTGAGAAGGCTCTCTGCGGTTCATGTGATAGGTCCAGTCCATTGGGATAAAATCCCATTTTCTAGAGTCAACTGTGCCATATAACATAAGCTAATCAGAGGAGTGCAAAGGGTCATGTTTACAGTCCCAGGATTATACAGAGAGTCGGGGAATGCTTGGAGGCCATTTTAGAATTTTCCCTACCACACTCAGAATTCAATATGAAGTTTCTATAGCAGTCTATAGGACTACGATCAGACCCCTAGTGACCCCTCTCCCCTTCCATTTAGACATTCTTACTTTCCCTTAAAAGGCAAGCATGTTTTAAAGATAGGGACTTTGCACTTACTGCTCTCTCAGTCTGGAGTGCTCTTCCTCAGACATTTCCAAGGCCCTCTCCCTTATTTCCTTCAGGTCTTTGTACAGAGAGCCTTTTGCTGACCCCATCCCAGTGTCTCTTCCTTCACCTTACTTTATTTTTCTGCATAGGATTTATTACCACCCGATGTATTATATATGTTTATGTCTACTTATTTATTGCCTGTGTCCTCCCACTAGAAGTAACTTCAGCAAGGGCATTAACTTTGTTTTATTCACTATTCTATATCCAGTGCCTAGAATAATGCCCAACACATAGCAGGTGCTCAATAAATATTTGATGAATGAATAATTGGATGTGTTTTTATACTTACCAAGAATTTTTAAATGGAAAGGTTCTTTCAGAGCACAAAATAAATGAAAAATTGTTCGTGTATTTTTTTGGTTCACAGTTTTAAACTTTTAATAAATTTGAAAATCTTTAACTAGAGCAAATTAAGCACAAAGTAAGCAGAAGAAAGATAAAGAAAATTAAAGAAGTAGAGAGCAAAAAAAATTAGTGAAATTAAAAGCTGTTTTTTTAAGATCAATAGATTGATAAACCTGTATGTAGCCAGATTGATCAGGAAAAAAGGGAAAACACACAGTTTACTAATAACAAGAATGAAAATGGTGTCTTTACCACAGATTATACAAATACTGAAAAGACTATAAGAAAATACTATGAACAATTTTACTCCAATAATTTCCATAACTTAGATGAAATAAGCAAATCCCTTAAAAGACACAGACTACAGAAGTTTACTCAAGAAGAAATAGATAACTGGAATAGGCCTATATGTATTTTTAGAACTGGATTTGTACTTAAAGCTTTCCCACAAAGAAAACAACATTACTCGATACCCAAACTAGATGAAGATATTATGAAGAAAGAAAACCATAGATCAATATGTCTCATGAGGGGCACCTGGCTGACTCAGTCAGTAGAGCATGCAACTCCTGATCTCAGGGTGACGAGTTCAAGCCCAAGTTGGGTGTGGAGGCTACTTAAAAAAACAAAACAAAACAAAAAAACTCTCATAAGCATTGATGCAAAAATTCTCAACAAAATATTTGTAAATTGAATCTCACTGTTTCTTTCCCTCCTTGACAATACACCATGACCAAATGGGATTTATCCTAGGAATGCAAGGTTGGTACCATTAATGTAATGCAATGTAATGCATCATATTTAGAAAGAAAAAAAAGGATCATCTTAATAGATGTAGAAAAAGCATTGGACAAAATTCAATATCCTTTCCTCATCAAAGAACCTCAGCAAGTCAGGAATAGAAAGGATCTTCCACAACTAGATAATGAAACTCTATAAAAGAAAACTGATGATGGTGAAAGATAAGAGCATTTCCCCTCTAAGATCAGGGATAAGATAAGGATGCTTACTCTTAACTGTGTCTTTTCAACATTGTACCAGAAACTCTAACCAGTGCAGTAAGGCAAGAAAAAGAAATACAAGGCATTCTTAGCATTCATATAGGAAAGGAAGAAGTAAAATTGTCATTATTTGCTGATGACAGGACCACCTGTGTAGAAAATCTGATGGAATATACAAAGAAGCTACTAGAAATAATAAATGGATTTAGTAAGGTTGCAAGATACAAGATAGATATACATAAATCAATTGTATTTGCATATACTGGTATTGAACAATTTTTGAATTAGTATTGAATTATTGAATTAGTATTGAACAATTAGTATTGAACAAATTTAAAGTAATGAATTTAAAAGTAATACTTTTTTTTTTAGATTTTATTTATTTATTTGACAGACAGAGATCTGAGAGAGGCAGGCAGAGAGGCAGGCAGAAAGAGAACGGGAAGCAGGCTCCCTGCCGAGCAGAGAGCCCGACGTGGGGCTCTATCCCAGGACCCTGGGATCACAACCCGAGCCGAAGGCAGAGGCTTTAACCCACTGAGCCACCCAGGTGCCCCAAAAGTAATACTTTTAAAAATGATCATTCATTGCCCTGGGCTCTCAGTTCTCCAGGTCTCAGAAATTTTCTTAGATTACATCATTAACGATATCTTTCCCTTAGTTTTTCTGATTCTCGTACTATTTGGATATTTTCCTATTATTTGGATATTATTGCCTATATGATCCTCTAATTTTATTGTATATTCATTCATATTTTTACACCCTTTTGTTATTGTCCCTCTATTTTATGGACACTTCCTCAGCTTTCTCTTCCGAACTTCTTCTTTTTTTTTTTTTTTTTAAGATTTTATTTATTTATTTGTCAAAGAGAGAGCACAAGCAGGGCGGAGTAGCAGGCAGAGAGAGAAGCAGGCTCTCTGCTGAGCAGGGAGCCTGAGGCTGGACTCAGTTCTAGGACCCTGGGGTCATGACCTGAGCCAAAGGCAGATGCTTAACCAACTGAGCCACCCAGGAGTCCCTCTCTTCCAGACTTCCACTGAATTTTTTATTTCTGCTATCACATGTTTGATTTTTCAAGACTTCTCTCTTGTTTTCCTTTAGAAAAACCTATGCCATTTTTGTTTCATTTTGCAATATTTTCTATTATCATTCTTATAACAATAATGTGTTGTTATTTTTAAAGTTTCTTTTTGCTACATAGTCTTAGCTTCTTCCAAGACACTTTTTGTGTTATTTTGTTTTGGTCTGTCTTTTGTGTTAGGAGCTTTTCTCAGATGTCTTATAATCCTTGGTTGTTTGGTGTTTTTAAATATGAAGATCTGAAAAGCGTGTGTGTGTGTGTGTGTCTGTCTGCGTGTAGTTTATCATCTGTGAGCCTCACACTAGGGTGATCTGACTGGGATATTTCATTTTAAAGCCTCTGATGTTAGTATCTTGGGTCTTTTCTTCCTTTCAAGTGAGTCAGATTCCACAGAGATGCACTCTCTGTGTCCTGCCAGTTTTCTGGGATTCCAGGGGGCCTGGGTCTCAGCATCCACCATGGGATCATTTTCTGCTCTCAGTGTTCTGGGCACCCTTGTCCAAAGACATTCTGTTTTCCTCTCACCAGGAAGTAAGCTGGTAGACTTTTGCCTGGCTGTGTGGGGTAGGGGAAGAGTCTGAGGCTCTGAATTTTTTTTTAAGATTTTATTTATTTATGTGATGGAGAGAGACACAGCAAGAGAGGGAACACAAGCAGGGGGAGTGGGAGAGGGAGAAGCAGGTTTCCCGATGAGCAAGGAGCCCAGTGTGGGGTTCCATCCAAGGACGCTGGGATCATGAGCCAAAGGCAGCCGTTTAACGACTGAGCCACCCAGGCACCCCAAGATCTGACTGCTTTAAACAAACTCTTTTGACTAGTTCTCTTTATTTACTAAATCCCTTTCACTCCCACTTCCAGAGGAAACTGGCATCACTACTTCCTGAGCCTTCTGGAAATCAGGTGGTTATGGTTTTCCCTACCACCTGTCCCCTCTTTATCACTCTTCTGCCTGCTTTCTAGCTTTCAAAATTGTATTGGTATTATCTTCTCACCAATTCTTTCTGTCCTTGTGGGTATATACCTTAAAAAACAATCAAAATGAAAGAAAACATAAAAAGCCCTTAACTTTGCTTTAGTGGCATTTTAGAAAAGAGCTAAGTGGACACAAGTATTCAGGCTACCTTTTCCTGGAAGTCCCTTAATACATTATTGGAGTCTTTTATTATTGCCAATTCTTCTTCTTCTTCTTCTTCTTCTTTTTTAAGATTTTATTTATTCGAGAAAGAGAGAGTGTGTGAGAGAGTAAGCACAAGCAGGGGGTGGGGCTGAGGGAGAGGGAGAAATAGGCTCCCCGCTGAGCAGGGAGCCCTATGCGGGGCTCCATCCCAAGACCCTGAGATCATGACCTGGGCTGAAGGCAGAGGCTTAACCCACTGAGCCACCCAGGCACCCCCACCCTCAATTCTATGTAATCATACTAAAAGAACAGACCAGGTGTGCTCTACTCAGGAGCTAACCTGTATGTTCCAAGAGGTCAGAACTGAGTCAGTCTGTCTTACTGTGGCATTTCATTCCCCTGCACAGGGCCTGGTATATAAGAAAGTATCAATAAATATTTTTAATTAATTAAATAATTAATGAGAGAGAGAGAAATCTGAAGCAGACTCCACACTGAGCACAGAGCCCGACGTGGGGCTCAATCCCACAACCTCGAGATCGTGACCTGAGCCGAAACCAAGACCTGGACTCTTGACCCACTGAGCCACCTAGGCACCCCTGAAAGTATATAAATATTTCCTACATGTATGAATCAACAAATAAACAACCGAGCTCCCTTCAGAGCCTTTATTACATTAAAAAATTTCCTCAGTGATGTCAAGACTTCACCTTTAGGAGCTGACAAGTATGTGGAAATAGCCAGAGTTTCTTTAGTGCCAAGATGTGTGAACTAGGGAAGTGAGCAAAGTTAAGCAGGTAATAACAACACCTTTTTTTTTTTTTTTTGGGTCCTAAACGGGGTGTGGCACCAAGTTATGAGATTGATTTCCTTGTTTGGTGTACAATGAAATCTGAGGTCACTTCACAAAAGGAAGCAAACGGTGTATGATTTTTAGAGCAAGGCTTTGAGGCTGTAGAAGATTCTGCCTTCCCTTTCAGAAACAAAAACAAAAAACAAAAATGAAAACCGAAACTGAACCAGATGAGGTATCACTACCTTCTTGGCCATGGGGTTTGGCATCTCTGGGGGCTGAGGTATGACTGGAGGGGCAAGAGAATGCAGAAGGCCAATTCTCTGGGACGGGCCTCCTAGTAGGCCAGAGGGAAGGGGTGCTGGGAGAAGCAGCTTCTCTGAAGCCAAAGTGGGGTCAGGAATCTGGGCATCTCTCCCTAGCTGGAAATGACATCACCGATAGCCCTAACTGTGTATTATGCACTCACTCCATGCCAGCCACTGGGCTTTAAACACGTCCCCTCGTTAGATCCTTGCCATTGCCCTGTGGGGTCGGTAGTCTTGTTATCCTCATTTTCTGGGTAAGAAAATTAAGTCACAGGGAGAGGAATGTAGGGTAGACATGTCAAGTCAATTTAGCCCCAGAATGACTAAAGGAAGATGGCAAAGGAGGATGGAGGCCTAAAGGGGACATATTCCCCATGGCCAGATTTTATTATAAAAGCTGGGGACTGATGAACCATGTGTGAAAATCAGCCAACGAGCGGTCTTCTGGTGGTTACTCCATCTGACCTTTGCCGACTGACCAGCAAATACTGATGATTAAATGTTGTTGATGCTGAGTTGTTGATCAACAAAGAGAGGAAAAAGAAATGGAAGTTTCTCCTATGAGCAGCTGAAAGAGAACTAGGATCAACTGGAACATTTTGGTAATTGAACAATCGATCAAGGTAAGCAATTTTTCTGACTCACTCCGGGATGAATTGTGTGTTTTTAAAAAAGACTTTATTTATTTATTTGAGAGAGAGAGAGAGAGAGAGAGAGAGAACATGGGCAGGGAGGAGGGGCAAAAGGAGCGGGAGAAGTGGGCTCCCTGCTGAGCAGGGAGCCTGATGGGGGGCTTGATCCCAGGATCCTGGGATCATGACCTGAGCCGAAGGCAGACACTTAACCGACTGAGCCACCCAGGCTCCTAGGATAGGTTTTATTTTAACCTTACAGGTGCCTTTTTCTGTGATGACTGAGGCTCTCTGGCTTCACTATGAGCCGTGAGTGATGGGACCTGACGCCAGTGGACTCTGATTTGAAATCCTGAAAGCATTTGATTAAAGTTTTGATATCACCTTGCTTTCTTGTTATTTCCATCTTTGATCACAGAAAGGAAATTCTGGTTTTTGGTTCATTCTTCTATTGAAACGATAGTGATTAAGAGTGCAGGCTCTGGAACCAGATAGACTTGAGTTTAAATCCCAGCTTTCTTGTTTATTTGTTGGATGATCTTGGGCAAGTTACTTAAATTCTCTAAGTTGTAATTTTAAAAGCATAATCTATCCCACGGGGTGAATGTGGGAGTTAACGAGGAAATGTAAGGCACACAGTAGGATAACGAAAGGCAACATTCACAGTTTGTACCATTCAACACCATTCACAGACAGTCTATATATGGGCGTCTACACCTGCAGGCCTGTATTAGTTCTTAGGCTGGGGGGTGAGATCACAGAAAAATATAGTTCTTCCTATATAAATGCACTTGGAGAGAGAGAACACACACACACACACACACTCCCTTGCAAAGTTCAATGTATTGACTGACCGACAATCTGAAGCTGGCTTGTGAGGGATAGACAGCTAATGCTATAGGAGTTTTGAGACCACTGAATGGTCCGGGGAGTCTTATGTTGAGAGGTGAAATTTGATGGCTGGTGATGCCTAGGTGAGGATGAAGAAATAAGTGTGTTCTGTCCAAAGCCCTCTTCACCTAGAGTGGGATGCATGTGTAGGGAAGGCAGCGAGAATAAGGCTGCAAAGCTGGGGCCACACACGATCATGTATATTGATACCAATGGGAATAATAGTCAACATGTATTTGGTTCTTACCATAGTATACCCATGCTACCCCCTTTCCATATATTACCTCATTTAATCTTTACTCCAGCCCTACTCGGTATCATTATAGGTGCAGGTATTATTATCACAAGTTAAGAAAACAGAGACTCAGAGAGGTTGGGTAACTTGTTCAAGAACACAGAGCTAGAAATCATCAGACCCACAGTTTGGATGCACAAATACACACAGACAGACACACACAGGGGCCCAGGCTCAGGCGACAGACAGCTGTCTCTCTCCTCATTCTTTGCTCCCCCTCTCCTCATTCTTTGCTCCCCTCCCCTCTAGATGAGTTACGGGCTAGTTCCTTCCTTTGAGGGGTCCCGTGTGAAAAAATAACCCCTCTGCTCCACTGTGCCATCTCTGCCCCCAGTATTCCTGCAGCTTTAGTCCCCAGCATGACTCAGAGGGCAGGGCGAGGAAGGAGAGTGGTGGAAGTGGGGTGATGGGGTGCAGTGGTTAAGGAGGCGCTCACTGTCAGGGCCAACTGGGTCCTTTGTGTCCACACTCGCCTTACCCTAGTTCTGACCCTGCAAGGGGTTGGGGGGGCTCTGCAGCTTTACTGTATGGGCCCAGAAGCCCCTCTTTATTCCAAGGCCAGGCAGGAAAACCCGGGGCTCAGGCCACCGCTCTCCTTCTGTCCCCACAGAAGAGTGGGATGAGCTCAGATAGGTCTCAGATCATCTTTCCACTCTTCCCACTGAACCCACCCTTGTTCAGAGTGCCCCACAGCCCAGCTGGGCCCTGCCTCCTCCAAGAACCCCCACTCAGGCGCAGCCCATACTCTCCTGCCTGGTTGCCGTCTCCGGCATGGTGCCCCGGCCCCCAGGGGCAGTGGGTGGGGGCAGCTGCCAGATCCCAGAGGCCTGTTGGTAGAGCCACTTTGGTACGCCCCAGGGGCTGGGAAGTTCAGCGCTGCTCTCCCACGCCCTCTAGAGGCTTGGGGTGGCACTGGGTGAGGTACCTAGGAGGGGTCCTGATTGAGGAGGGGGCCCTGGCCTTCCAAGAATGTCTGGAAGGTGTCCACAGTCAGACAACAGTTTGATTAAACCCCCCACTGGAAGGGGCCCAGTGAGTTTGTGCTGTCAGCTCAGGAGAAATGAGTTCAAGGTCCCCCACCTCTGTCTGGGTGTGGAGGGTCCTTCCTTGTATGCTCCCCAGTCTCAATCCAGCCAGCCTAGCAGGACGGCCCCTCTCCACCTCCCACCTTCCTTTTGGGAAGCTTCAAAGGGGCTGGAAGCTGCCCCTGCCAGCTCTGGGGAAGTGGGGAGACCACTCCTCAGATAGCCAGGGGGGCCCTGAGGAGCTATAGGCCAGGAGGGGCAGAGGGGTGAGGAGTGTGTCCCCAGGTGGCTTTGTGAGGACAGAACCCAGTAAGACGGTGGGAGAAATCATCAACTCCTGGTTGGGTAGGACAGACAGAGAAGGGGGAGAGCGGTAATGTGGGGAGAGCCTGGGAGGATGGGAGCCTTTCCAGCTAGAAGACTGGGTGCCGGAGACTTGGGCCTCCCAAGGGAACTGGGCAGGGCCAGCCCAGCTTCCTGGTAATACACATGCATAAAGCATTTGCAGAGCAGGGCCTCTCCTCACTGGGACCCCATCAGTGCACCCCAGGCCCACCTCAAATTGTCCATTATTTGAGTGAGGTCTTTGGGGGGCTTGGCCCTACACTCCAGTTCATCCCTTTCCCTTCCCCGATCCTCACTGCCATAAAAAAGAAGGGCCCTCCTTCCTGGGTGGTTTTTTGCCTCCATTCCCCTAGGAGACCCAGAGATACCTGGGTGTGGGACAGAGGAGGAATGAGTCACAGAATTGTCCAATCTGCCCAAGTGCCAGGCCAGGAGTAGAGCAAGGGAAGACCCTTTTGGACTTTACCAGCTGGGCCCAGGTGAGGGCTGGGGGTGACACCCAGGGGAAAAGCAGGCCTGGCCTCTGCAACCAGTAGTCTAGGGGGAGGGAAGGGCACTTGTCCTCACAGTCTGTTCTGTGGACACTCCAGGGCCTGCCTGGGCCCAGGCTAGGTGCGTATCATCTCTACGTCTCAAAGTATGGCTTCAGGCTCCTCTAGCTAAGCTGACATCACAGTGGAGGCGCAGGACCTGCCCCAGCGAGGTGGTGTGGTGCCTGGAGCGGGGCTGGGGGTGCCCAGGGCACGGACCCCCGGGGCTGAGGCTCTCCCTCAACCCCTCCCACCAGGGAAGGGTCTTTCTCTCTATTTCCCACAAACACTCTCTTTGCCACTTGACAGCCTTCTCATTCCATTCCCTCACTGCCCTGCTCCCAGCCCCACCACACCCCTGACAAATTCCTTCCCCCACTTCAGCTCTCAGATTGGAGGTATGGGTATCCCACCCACCTCCCAAAGCAGGGGGAGGGGACCTAGAAGCTGACACCCTGTCTGTCCTCCTTTCTCTCCCACTCCCCAACATTTCATCCCAGCTAGGAATGGGCCTAGAATTCTCTAGACAAACATACCACAGCTATCATCCCATAAATCCCCCAGCGAAGACGAGTTTGGTGGGCCTCTACTTTGGTAATTTAAATCCTTCTTGTGGTAATCTCAGCTGTTCTGGTTGATGGCAACAGGCAAACTGGGGCTGGGGATGAGACAATGGACTGAAGAGTTTGCTGTCTGCCTCCCTGCCTACCTCTGTTCCTGTAATCTTTATAACATCTCTAAAAGGTGGTCCCAGCCAGGCTCCCTGGTCCTCCTCCATACCTTCCAGTCCCACAGGCCACAGGCCAAGTCCACACCCCTCAGCCTTACTGTTTCCTCCCCATCCCCACCCACTGGCCACAGTCTGGGAGCCCTATCTGGGCTTCAGAAATCAGTCACCCCTTCACTCTGTCGAGAGGACATTGAGACCAGAGATGGGCAGTGCCTTGCTCCAGGTCACACAGCAAAGGCAATGACACTCCCTGGTTTTGAATTCAGGTGCTCAGGCCCCTAGCCACAGCCCCACACATGGATATCTGAGTTGCTGCTCAAGAAGCAGCATGCTTAAGGGCAAGGCTTTGGAGACGCTATTTGTGTGAGGGGTTTTCAAGGTAAATCTTGCGGTGGTGTTGGGAGAGGGTGATCAGGGGGCACCCAGCCTCTGCAGCTGAGGGCGCCATGACCCAGGTCAGCTTGCCTGGAACTGCTGGATTTCTGGGAACACTCCTTTCTTCTCTGTGGGGCCCTGTCACGGGTGGCAGCAGTAGCGTCGGGGGCAGTGGCAGCAGTGGGGTGTGTGTGTGTGTGTGTGTGTGTATGTGTGTGTGATCAGTCCCTATGGCCTTCAGGCTGGAGAACTGAGGAGCTTCACAGAGGAGGAAGTTTTGGTGGATACGTGGTCGGGGAGAGGGTCACACTGTGGGAGAGGAACAGCTCCCTTGAGTGTAAGACTCACTGTGCCCACCTCTGTCCTCTTTCAAGCCCCAGGTCATGCTGGCTTGGGGGAGGGGGTTTGGAACCCCTCACTGTACTCGTGTCTCAACTCCTCTGGCCCCCAGGTGAGCAAGTGTGTGACCCACCTCCTCAGAAATCTCCCTCTTGCAGGATCTCCCTTAGTCCCTGGAGGCCAGGGGGAATAGAGGAGATGTGAAGACCATCTTTGCCCCTAGCTCGTCCCCCACTGCCCAGCCTGCCGCCCTCCACAGTAACCTCACAGGAGGCTCTGAGAAGCTGAGGCTTGAGACAGGTGGAGAGGAACACTCAGCCAACAGGACTGTCCAGGAGGTTCCCTGGGACAATGGGACAGACAGGAGGGATGGAGAGAGGTTGGGAGAGGGATGAAGATACTCGAAGAAAGAGTGAGGAAAAAAGGAAAATGTTCTAATTTCTTATAACTGTCTGTGATTTGGGCACTTGGGGTTGGGATTCCAGTCCAGGGCTGGGACTGGGTGCATCTGCCATTTTTTAAAAAAGACTTAATCGATTTATTTATTTGTCAGAGAGAGAGAGAGAGAGAGAGAGAACACAAGCACAGGGAGAGGCAGGCAGAGGGAGAAGCAGGTTCTCTGCTAAGCAGGGAGCCCGATGTGGGGTTTGATCTCAGGACCCTGGGACCATGACCTGAGCCAAAGGCAGACACTTAACTGACTGAGCCACCCTCAGGCATCCCCTGTGTCTGCCATTTTTTCAACAGTGGCTGGAACCCAAGAGCCGTGAGGCCCCTGCTATGTGGGATGGACTATATATATGTATGGAGAGGTGGGGAGTCCTGGCTTGATCTTCTCAGGAGCAGAGGAGACATGGAGGCATGAAGACCAGGGCCCCAGACAGGCCTTGTTCTAGGCTGGGAACTCGACATTCCAACCTAGAGTTGAGAGCAGACTGAGGCAGGGCCGACATTCAGCTGGCGCGCCCCAGCAAGGCCACCTGATTGGTAAACAGCTACTGTTCCACCACCTGGTCCCCATTACCCCCTCAGCCGTCTGTGTGCCTCTCTGGCCACCCCAGTCTCTTCCTGAGTCCCCTGGATCTCCCCACAGTCCAGAACCTGTAGGGTTTATGGTGGTCTGGCCTCTGCCCCCAGCTTTATGTGAACCATAATGGATGCTCAATATTTTGACCATCACTCTCAGCAGGGTGGTGGAGACCAGTCCCCGTGGAGTTGATGGGGGCCAGGTCCTGGGACTTGGGGACACTGGCAGCAGACACGACAGTCCGGAACCTGGCCTACCTCACCTCTCCTGATGCTTCTAGCTGTGTTTCGGAAGAATAGAGGTCCAACGGAATGAGCTGACATCCAGGGAGATGTAGGCAGGGCCATCTCTCCAGGGGACCCCAGGAGGTCATGGTTCACACCAGCTGTGCCCTCAGCAGGGCACGGCCTGGAATGAGGGATTGCTGAACCTCTCCACGTGGGAAGGAGAAGCAAAGGATGAAGTCCCGGGCCTAGCAGCTGAACTGTTTCAGATACATGTGACACCTCATGCCAGCCCCCCTCCCTGGCACTGCCTGGCTTCCCAGTGAGCCAGTCAACTCTTGGGGGCAGAAGCCCCACTTCCCTCAAAGGCATCTGGCTCAGTGCCGTGCCCCAGTGAAGGGATTCACTAGCCCTTGGAGAAACAGAAGGGGCACCGAGCTGTGAGTTCAAGAGATCTGAGTCTGGGTCTTGCCTCCAAGGAGGTATAAGGCTTCGGATAGCTCTGGGCCTCATTCTGCTCATCTGGCCAGAGATGGTATTTTCAAACTTCTTTAGTCGTGGAGTCTTTTCTTCAGAAGAAATCTCAAGAGAAACTCCAATCAATATGGCAGATAAAACCGGGTTTGTGGTGCCTGCCTGTTCCCACTGCCTCCCCCACCTGCCCGGCCTCTTAGGGCCTCCCTAGGCTCCCAGGAACTGGGTCTGATGTTCTCCTGACATGGAGACCTCTTGACTCATTGTCTGCTTCACTGATTTTCTTGAGGCTGTTAGGCCAAGCTGCTCCTGGGAGCTGCGGGGAGGTCTCCCCCACTCCCTGTGGTAGGCCCTGCACTTCTAGGTAAGCAGGATGGTGGGGTGACTCCTCTCAGGGGACCAATCATTGACCGGCTTTATCTTTGTGAACCACCCTGGGAGTCCAGGCTCAGAGGGTCCCTGAGGGAGGTGGGAAGGGTCACTTCTTGCTAAGAGGCAGGGGGCGCTTGGGTACCTGCCTCTTTTTTTCCCCCTAGGATTTCCCTGAAGGAACCTAGAGTGTAGCCAACTCAGTGACAACCTGGTGATGCAATCGCTCTGAAGAAAGGCTAAAGAAGGGCCCAGGCCACATATCCTCCAGCCCTAGTCATCTATGCAAGCACTGTGTGATTCCTTCCTTCCTTCCTCCCTTCTTTCCTTCCTCCCTCTCTTCTTTCCTCCCTTTCTCCCTCCCTTCCTTCCCTCCTTCTTCCCTTTTGTTTTTGTTTTTAATTTTTTTTTTTTAAGTTAGAGAGAGATTGAGCATAAGCAGGGGGAGCAGCAGGCAGAGGGAGAATCAGGCACCCTGCTGGGCAGAGAGCCCAATGTGGGACTGGATCCCAGGACCCTAGGATCATGACCTGAGCAGAAAGAAGGCAGACGCTTAACCCTTAACCTGCTGAGCCACCCAGGCGTCCCTTGTTTTTGTTTTTGTTGTGTTTGTTTTTGTTTTTACAGAGGGATGGGATAAACCTATTTCTCTAATCCTTTCTGTTTGCCTTTATCGAGATGCTAGTGAGTTGGCATTCTCTTGAGAGTTTACTCACTCCTGGGGGCAGGGACAGAGAAAGGGAAGGGTAGTAACATGCATATGACACTGTCCACTAGAGCTTTGCTTGTATTCATAGCCTCCATTTATCTTCTCACAACTCTGGGCGGTAAAGCACCCCAACTCCCATTTTACAGATGAGGAAATCAAGGATCAGGCAAATGATGAGATTTGTCCAAGTCTCCTGGCTTGGAAGTGGTGAACCAAAATGGAGTCCAGCCTGTCTGGCTTTTTCCATCACACCATGGGGGTGTAGGGATGGGGCAGGGTAGCTGGTGAGGGCTTTTCACAATGAGGATTCACTAGGCCACTGTCTTTTTATTTTTTATTTTTTTTAAAGGTTTTTTATTTATTTGACAGAGAGAGATCACAAGCAGGCAGAGAGGCAGGCAGAGAGAGAGGGAAGCAGGCTCCCCGCTGAGCAGGGAGCCCGATGCAGGACTCGATCCCAGGACCCTGAGATCACGACCCGAGTCGAAGGCAGGGGCCCAGCCCACTGAGCCACCCAGGTACCCTGCCAGTTTCTTTTTTAAAAAGGACAGAGGTTCTGGTCTCCTAGGTAAAAGAGGAAGCTGTTCTGACCTGCTGGGATTTGAGGGATTCCCTGGAACCACATCTCCCCTCCCCCACTTGGTGCCGGGTCCCCAGATTTCACCCATCTTTGAGTTAAGCATTGTTCTCTCCAGAAGCCTTTTGAAATACACAGACCCCCGGAAGATGTGACATTTCCTATCAGTGATCTCAGCTGGAGTGTTTGATGGAGGGTTACAGAGCCTTAAAGTTTAGGGGGTATAACCTCCTGCTCTTATCTAGGAGGATTCTGAGGTCCAAAAAGGGGACTGACTTGGCCAAGGTCACATGGCATGCAGCAGCCTTGACTCCTCCTCCCCGCCAACCTCCCAGTGCTGTTTCCAGGTTTCCACTTGTCTGTGATGGACAGATGGGAGACCAGACCTCTGGGCACCTGTTGGGGGCTAGGGAGGGGACAAAACTGGAGAAAACTTCTTTCTGTTTTGTGCCCTGCTGCAGCTGAGTGGCCCTGTGCTTGTCATGGCCTGGTGTCCTCTGCCCTCTGCCTCTCTGCTTCCCTGCAAACAATAGTGGTGCTCACCTGCAAGCTGGACCTACATCTGGTGTCTGCTTGTTTGTTTAAATTCTCTGGCAGAGACACGCTGTCCCAGAGGGCGGGGAAACCCATGTGGGGCTCACCCCTGAGGGAGTAGCATTGTCCCTGTGGGCTTTGACTGGGAATGTTTCTGTAGAAGCCCTAATCCCCCGTCCTGCCTAACCTCAGAGTCTCTATCACCCCCAGAGGTGTGGTGGGCCTCAGAATCCTCCAGACCTTACTTCCCCTGCCTGTTTTTTTCTTAAATCCCTTTCCATGCAGTGGGCAAAAAGGCCTCTCTTCCCTCTATCCTCATGTGCCACCTCCTCCAGGAAACCTTTCTCTACCGCCAGCAATCATGTGCCCCCCTCAGAGTTCCCATATTCTGTTTACTGTTTGGTTCCTCTGGACGGAGAGCCCCTTCCACATTGTGGCAGCCCCCGGGCCAAGCCAACACAGGGTTCCCGGGCTGAGTTTAATACTTGCTTATGGAATAAACGTCCCGTGCTACCTCCTGCAGCAAACCCTTCTTGAGGCCCATCCCAGCCAGTCTGACTGCTCTGCCTTGGTACCCTCATAGCACCTTGGGCCTCTCTTAGGGCCGCTTTCCCACCTCACCTGTGGCTGTGTGCATACCTGTCCATAGGCAGCATTTTCCCTCCTGTCTCACAGATGAGGGAATCAGGGGGGGCAGAGAGGTTGAGTCACTTGCCCGAGGTCACTCAGCTAAAGAGTGGCAGCCCGGAATGCCACTTGGGTCCATTTGGATCCGAAGCCCCCATAGTGTTCTCTGTCCTGTATCTTCTACAGCGTTAGCACGGTTCCTGGTGCCTGGTGCCTGGTGCCTGGTAGGCCTCGGGAAAGATCCACGGCTGGAATGAGGCTCAGCTCCCAGGCAGGGCCCAGGTCTGAAGGGAGAATATAGCTCTAGGACCATAGCTACCACCTCTTCCCAGGACAGGGACTCCCTCCAAGACTGAGTGGGTGTGTGTGACCAGGCGCAGCAATGGGCAGGAGGGGGGTCAGACTTTGAGGGGTAGCCAAGACTGGGGGTGTCAAGAAGTGAGCATGTCTGGGGCTGTCAGGGAGAAGCAATCCAGGGAGACAGCCCGGCTTTAGGGGATTAAACAGAGGTCTGTAAGGGCCAGGCAGAGACTCAGCTGATAAAGGACTGGGGTTGGCTCCCCCAGACAGCGACCCTGCCCTGCCCTGCCTGTCTGCCCCTTCTCGGCTTGTTCGCCATCCCTCTTCCCTCCCCTTTTCCTGCCGAGCTTCTCTGGGGGAGTCAGCCTCTAGTCTCATTACCAATCAGCATCTTTGCCCATCATTACCCCAAGTCAAAGATCCAGATCCAGATGGGGACTGGAAGCTGGCAGGAGGAAAAAGAGGCCCTTCTTCCTTGAGGGAGAGACCGGGGGTGGGGGGTGGGAGGCGGGGAAGGGTTGGCACCAGAGAGAGACAGAGACAGAGTAGGGAGAGATAGACCGGCAGCCAGGGACAGAGAATTGAAGGGAGCCAACCCAATTCTCTCTCCACCAATTCAGTGAGGTTTGTACTCCTACCTTTCCAGTGGATCAGATCTGTGTCCTGCTAGGTGCTTGGGGAGTCAGGGGACTGTGTGAGGGAGGAGACCTCTCTTCTCCATGGCAAAACCGCCTGGAGAAATGCTAAGACAACAGCAAGAATGAGCCACTCTCTCCCCACTTGGAGGGGCTCTGTCCCTTCCTCCATGGGTTTGGAGGTTAACCGCCCACACCCACACAGGCAAGGGCTTCCCTGAACATCCAAGTGATAGGTCATTAGGACAAGGTACAACTATTGTGCCTTGGGCCTGATCACTACTTCCTTTGTCTGGGGCCACGGCTGGCTCCTGGCTACCTTTCCCCGCTCCTTATCCCTCACCCCCACCTTCTCCCCACTTCCCCCTCACCTGGAACACCTTCCCCTTCCTTGGCTCCTGCAGAACTGCTTCCGAGCCCTAAGCTGAGGGGGCCCTGGTCCTGAGCCTTCCGGGTGGGGCTGAGGATACCCTTGGAGGGGACCATGATCCCTGTCCGGGGGATTAAGTGTGTGGGAGAAGAGGGTACTAGAGAGACACAATGTGGTCTTGTGATTGTTGATTGGTGTTCCTGATTCCATGTGCTTTTTGTCCCCTTTCTGGAAGACCCAGGTGTGTTGGGCTCTCAGTTCGATGGTAATATGGGCATTGGCTGGGTGTTATCTGTCAGGATAGTGTATTGTTGGGAAAGCCAGTGACACCACACTGGGCGGTAGCGTCCAGAGGCAACCGTCCTCGGAGTTGCCACCAGCTTGTCTCTGAAATGAGGGGTGGGAGTGGGGGCAGAGCAGGGTGCTCCAAAGTCCCTCAGGCCAGGATGCAATTCTGCTCCCTCCTTCCTTTGGCTCTGTGGGCCAAGCACACAGAGGGGGCCTCGAATAGGTAGCCGAGACACACCTTACTTAACACCACCGAGGGGGATGTTTGGTTCAGGTTGGGGAAAGCCCTGGGGTTATAGCGACAATTGACAGCCACCTTTCCTTGTAACCCCTCCACTCTCCTCTCAACTTCAGGGTCGTTTACTAAGATCTCCTCTTTTGGCCTCTCGGGGGTCAAGCAAGGCTGAGTTGAGGAGGAACGCGGTGGAGGGGGCCAGCATGAACCCCTGCTTCTGCTGCTGGGAGCCTCAGTCCTCGCTCTGCCTGCCCCAGGGGAGGGATGGGGGGGCCCTACCAAAGCACCCACATCTTGGGCCCTGGTGGTGCTACATGCAGACCAGGTTGGAAGGAGGAGGTTTAATGGCTTCCCTTCCATCTCCCATGCAGCAGCTTGGAGCATGGAGACTAGGTAAGAAGGCTTGCCTGGGAGGAGGGCCCCCTGAGCCAGCAAATAAACATTTAGTAACTGGAAAAAGACCTTGTCCTTGCTGCTGGGGAGCTTGCCAGGTGGTATAGGCAGGACTGGAGGCATGGGTGATTCAAAGGGTAGAATGGGGTGGGGTGGGCAGCCCCTCTGCTCATAGGAGCCTCAGGACGCCACTCCTGTGGAACTGGGCTCCTAAAGAGGTAACCCAGCACCCTCACCCAACCGCAGGACCATGTGCCGAGGCAAGGGGTTGGCTGAGTAACCTTCCTGGATCGTTTGGGTCAATTTGGGGGAAATTGCGGCATTCCTGCTCTTGGCCCAGACACCCACAGAAGCTACATCAGCCCTGGGCCAGGCCTTGGCCAGATCTGGATGAAAAATGAGACTGGTCGGTCCCTCTCTTCCCTCAGGTATCAGAGCCCCCTCTTTGTTCCCTGGGGGAACCTGGGAGCTTCTGGGTCAAAGCCCAACCAGGAATTTTTCCAGGCTGGTTCCTATATCCAAGGGTGGGGTGGGGGGCCTCGGGGAGCACTTAGGGAACACCAGGGGAGTTGGGGAAAAGCGGTCTTTGAAGGGAGCCAGTGTGGGGTGGGGGGATCTGGGGGAAAGAGGAGAGAGGCTCCCAGTCAGTAGAAGTGGGCAAGGGATCCTGGGGGCCTGGGGGGTCCTGAGGAGAAACCCCAATTCTGTTCAGAAGATGAGCTGGGAGGCTGGGCTGGGGCTGATAGAAAGAAGCTTTGGCCCCCAGCCTCGTGGGAGCTCTGGGCAGCTGGCCTACAGACGTTCCTTAGTGTTGGTGAGTAGGTTTGAATCATCACTCAGGCCCTGGCCTCCATCCGCCCCCACCAGCCCCCTGGCCTCAGTTCCCTGGCAACATCTGGGGCCGGGGGGAGAGCA
The DNA here is from genome assembly GCF_010015895.1 of Lontra canadensis. Classification (NCBI taxonomy): domain Eukaryota; kingdom Metazoa; phylum Chordata; class Mammalia; order Carnivora; family Mustelidae; genus Lontra; species Lontra canadensis. Next base: position 5,108,092 of record NW_022631017.1, on the reverse strand, counting down.
GGAACAAGGGCTTCTGTCTGCCCGGTTGCCTCTCCCTTTGGGCTCTGCCAGACTCCACAGTGCATACGTGGGCTCCAACAGGTCCTCTTCCCTCTGGGCCACTGACTAACCCAGAACCACACGGCTTCCCATTTTCAGTCTTACAAACCTGGTGCCAAATAATTTCCCCCAAGGAAGCTTCCCTGGACACTTCCCAAAGGACCCCAGTCACCCCAGTCCTTTGGCTGTAGCTCACTCTGATGTCAGCAGGCCAGATGAAGTCTCCAGATGGGCACATTGTCCACACGGATACGTCATGCCTCCTGTACCCAGCATCGGGCTCTCTGCACGTGGGTCGGTTCGAGTCCCAAACATGCCTCTGATTGGGAGGTCAGAAATGGGATCAGGGTTAGTCTCCCTCCACCCTCTTCCCAGAGCCCATTCCCTCTTGAGCCAGAGCTGGGGGTGTGCAGGCAGTAGTCACTAGGGGGCGCTCGGCTACCACAGGGAAGCTGGGTGAACTTGGGAGAGCGGCGTCTGCGTGAGAGTGAGGACGCGTGTGTCAGTGTGAGTGTGTGTTGGGTGTGTGTGTGTGGGGCGGACTGAGAGTGCTGGAGTGGGGAGAAGGCCAGGGGTCACTCCAGTATTCCAATAGATCTGTATGTCCTTCTCCCCACCCGTCCCTGCCCGACTCCCTGACCGCCCAGAGCCCCCCTCCCTCCAATATTCCCAGCAGAGAAGGAATAGCTCCCCAGCCCTGTCCGCACATAACCTCACTTTCCTGTACCCTTCCCCCTAAAACGGCGCGGGCGTGTGTGTGTCTGGGCAAAGGGGGGCTGGTCAATTTTCAGGCTGTGAACCTAGGTGGGGGTCGAGCTTCCCTTCACTGGCGGCGGGGGGGTGCAGGCTTTGCTACACGTCCCCCGGGAAGGCCCGAGGGGCGTGCGGGGCAGTCCGAGAGGCGCAGACACTGGGCCTGGCCCCGCCCCAGGGCGTGCCAAAGGCGGGGCTTAGCCTATTTTAAGCGGCCGCTAGTGGTAGGGAGCGCAGAGGCTTGGGGCAGCGGGGCTGCAAGGAGGCCGCGGCGTGGGGGGCGAGTGGAACCGGCGGCAGCGGCGCTGGGTCGGGAGACGCAGCGGCGAGGCGGACGAACCGGCGGGGTCACCGGCCAGGGGTCTCCGCACTGGAATTTGATATTCATTTTTCCAGGGTTTACCCTCCTCTTTTTTTCTTCAGCAATTTTAAAATCCACATTCTTTCCCGTTTTAATTTATTTTTTGCTTTCCATTCCCCGCTAAAATCGGGCCGACCGTTTGGGGAGATCGCTCCTTTACTTCCCCCAATCACTTCGGATTTTGGAAACCTGCAGAGAGAAGAAAGAGGTAGCAAGAGCTCCAGAAGAGAAGTCGAGGAAGAGAGAGAGAGACGGGGTCAGAGAGCGCGCGCGGGCGAAGCGAGCAACGACAGGGACAGGGTCAAAGTGAGTGACCTGCTTTTGGGGGTGACCGCCAGAGCGCGGCGTGAGCCCTCCCCCTCGGGATCCCGCATCGGACCAGCAGCGCTGACGGACAGACAGACAGACACCGCCCCCCGCCCCAACTCCCACCTCCTCCCCGGCGGGCGGCCGAGGGTGGACGCGGCGACGAGCCGCGGGCAAGAGCCGGAGCCCGCGCCTGGAGGCGGGGTGGAGGGGGTCGGGGCTCGCGGCGTTGCAGTGAAACTTTTCGTCCAACTTCTGGGTTGTTCCCGCTCCGGAGGAGCCGTGGTCCGCGCCGGGGCAGCCGAGCCGAGCGGAACCGGGAGAAGTGCTAGCTCGGGCCGGGAGGAGCCGCAGTCGGAGGAGGGGGAGGAGGAAGAAGAAGAGAAGGAAGAGGAGAGGGGGCCGCGGTGGCGACTTGGAGCTCGGAAGCCGGGCTCATGGACGGGTGAGGCGGCTGTGTGCGCAGACAGTGCTCCAGCCGCGCGCGCGCCCCAGGCCCTGGCCCGGGCCTCGGCTTCGGGAGGAAGAGGAGACCGCCTAGGCGCCGAAGAGAGCGGGCCGCCCCGCAGCCCGAGCCGGAGAGGGAGCGCGAGCCGCGCCGGCTCCGGCCGGGCCTCCGAAACCATGAACTTTCTGCTCTCTTGGGTGCATTGGAGCCTTGCCTTGCTGCTCTACCTCCACCATGCCAAGGTAAGCGGCCGTACCCACCAGGCGTCGCGGGCCGCTGCGAGCGCCTCTCCCGGCTGGGGACGTGCGTGCGAGCGCGCGCGTGGGGGCTCCGTACCCCACGCGGGTCCTTGGGCACCCGGCGCGTGGCTTCCCCCTCGATCCTCGTACATGTAGGGGGAGGGGGCGCGCGCTAGGTGGGAGGGCACCGGGATAGAATCTCACCGCCCACGCGGGCCCTGCCCACCCACCAGAGTCACCGCACGTACGATCTGGGCCGACCAGCGGAGGGCGGGAGCCAGAGGAGGAGGCCGAAGGGGCTGGGCTTGCGCTGCCGCGGGCAGCTGAAGTTTGCTCCTGGCCGCTGGTCCCGGACAAACTGGAAGTCCGGGCAGCGGGGGCGGGAGCCAGAGCCCAGTGGGCAGGGGGGTGCCCGGACCTTGGACCGAGGGAGGGCAGAGAGCGTGGAGGGGGCAGGGCGCGGGCGAGAGAGAGGGGGCTTGCTGTCACTGGCTCTCGATCTCTTAGGCCCTCGCCACGAGTTTGAGAAAAGTTTCGGGGTGGATTGCCGAGGGGACCCCCGGTCTCCGCCGGGCCACCTGCGCGGAGGCACCCCCGCCCGTTCCCGCTCGCGTCCAGCTCGGTGCCCGCCCTCCCCCGCCCGGCCGGGCGCGCGCGGCGCGGAGCCGATTACATCAGCCCGGGCCTGGCCGGCCGCGTGTTCCCTGAGCCTCGGCGGCCCCGAGCGGGGAGACCCGGGCGGCAAGCGGCGCCCCTCCCCCCGCCGGCCCTCCGCGGGAAGGTGACCTCTCGAGGTATCCCTAGCCGGGGGACGCGGAGAGCCACCCCATACGTCTTCTCCACTGTCCCCAGCCCCTAGCCCCTTCCTGTGCTGGGACGGATTTCTTGATGCCCTTTCCCCATTTCCTCCCTGACGTGGAGAGAAGCCCCTGCCACCCTTCTATTTTTTACTCCCCTCTGCTGAGAAGACCCGTGTAACCCCTCTCCGACCCCAGAGGCCAGGAAAAGGATGATCGTTGTCAGAGGTCAGGTCGCAGGGGTCCACCCTGGTGCTTTGTCAGACTACCTAAAGTCCCCACTTGGTGACAGTCCGCTTTGCTCCCCTCCCCCACACTTCCGAGCCGTGGTTTAGCTTTTATGGGGGTGGCCTAAGGTAGGAATGAAAAGAGTGTCATTACCCCACTTTACACTTTTTGGAAAAATGGGTTAAAATTTGCTGTAACGTGGGCATTGTGGGACCAGCTTCCCCCCCGCCCCCCACCCCTTTTGGAAGGAGCTCTTCCAGCCTTGCAAACACACGTTGTCCTGGTGAAATGGGGTCTCCAAGCAGGAGCAGGTGGTTTTTTGGAACTCTAAAACTTGCCCACCCAGCTCGCTTCTCAGAGCCACCTAAGGGGCCCTTGACACTTTTCCCTTACACCTTACATCGGCCACAGAGTCTCCCCTTGGAGAGAGGCAGAGAGAAAGAAATGGGCTGGGGTCCCTGCTGCACCCTGGGTGCCTCAGACCCTGGCACAAAGGCCTTGGCTCCAGGCCTCCTAGTTGGGGGGGGAGGGAGAGGGGGAGGAGTGGCGGCCTGGCCACAGTGTGACCTTCAGAGGCCCCCAGAGAAGGGCACCTGGTCCCTCCCTGCCCAGAACAGCCCCTCCCAGTGCCCCCTGGCCTTGGAGGGGGTTAAATTTCTGTCCCCCTTTCTCATGGGGGCCCAGGAGGAGTGGAGGGCACAGAGAGAATGTTGGCAGAAGGAAACCAGGGGGTATCTCAGAGATGGGCCAGGAGCTAAGGTGGAGACCCTGGGGGTCCCTGAGGGAGGTGTTGTGGGAGGCTGCCCAGCTGGGATCCTGGAAACTGTTATCTGACCTTGCCTCTGGGGAAAGACTCTGAGATCCAGGGTGCATTGGGGGTGTGTGGGAAGGAGACAGTTTGTCAGTGGGGTCTGCAGTTCCACGGGCTGGTGTACGGCTCTGCTGCTTGGAATATGTCCCCAAAGAAGGGCAGGTGGGGTGGGCAGCTGGTGAGAATCGGAGGCCCTCTGGAAGGGTGGGGAGAAGCTTTTGCCTTCTCAGAGCTGTCAGGTCCACATGGTTGGGCATGTTGACCTTCACAGCTTCTGGGGAGGGAAGGAATGATCTGGTGGGGGTAGGGAGGATGGCTAGGGCTAGGGGAGGCCTCAAGGCTGGGTAGTGCAGGGGGCCCCCTAGGGGCTGGGCAGTGCTAAGGCATAAAGGCTTTGCTGGTTGCATTGGAGGAAAAGTGCCGAGCTAGCGGAGAGGGACTCTGGACCCCAACCCCCCTCAGTCCGGGAGGCAGAAGAAACCAGGGAACAAGGTGGGAGTGTGAGGCTCCGGGCTTTGGAGGTACATTCTGGCTCCCGGAGGTCTGTGTGCTGGGAGAAATGGGGCTCTGCCCACCCCCAGGGTTTCCTCCCTGGTTTTCCCTTCTAGGCAACCTGTGGCTTTGCTGAATATACCAGAGGATATTTGCTGAAAACTCCAGAGAGCAGAGGAGTTTGGATGGGGGAGGGTGGTTGGCGCCCTTCGTTCTTCTGCACCCTCCTCCTTCCCCAGCACCAGCTCACCCTGGTATTTGTCATGTCAGCAGGAGAAGGTCACCATGTTGTTTTTCTCGCCCCCAGTCCTTCCTTCCTGCTCCAGTCCAAATTTGTCCTCCTGTTTGACCTTACTACTTACCCGTGGCTTTGGACCAGGGAGTCAGGGGGACTGAGAAAATTCACTGAACTCAGCAGTGGGCCAGTGAGAGGCGGGGAGGGAAATGTGGGGAAGGGGTGGGGACCCAGGCCTCACAGCATTCTGGTATTTTCCTCTTGTGTTTTCAGTTCTCTGTCCCCCCCCCAGATCCCCCATAGCGGGTCATTCTTTCTCTTCTGTCCCAACTGGAACTTGCAGGGGATAGTGGGCATGCTCTCTGCTCTGGGGAGCCGGGCAGGTGCCTTGTTCCTCTCAGAAGCCTCAGAGAAGCCAGAGGCTGCTGTCCAGGCGTGTGGCTGGGCCTCTCCATCCCTGCTTATGCCCGTGCCTTGCTCTTTGTTTTGTCCTCAGTGGTCCCAGGCTGCACCCATGGCAGAAGGAGAGCACAAACCCCACGAAGGTGAGTCCCTCTGGCCCTTGGAGGGGTATCCTGTCTCCCCAGGGGAGGGGTGGGGAGGCCCGATCCCTTTCTTTCAAGTCTGTGGCCATGGGACCGGGGCGGGGGGCGGGGGGAAGGGTCAGGTCTCTGTTAGAAATAGAACTTGCTGTCTTTTCCTTCTGGTCTTTCCAGTAAAATTTTATTTGGAGAGGGAGCAGTGAGCACAGGCCAGGAAGACAGTGTTCAAAGATCCCAGGTGTTGCAGGAGGTGTCCCTTGTCCCACCTGCCCCGAGGGGAGTCTGGATAGACTATGTCATGTCTCATCCAGCCCAGCCTTTTCACACCTGTGGGGTCTGCGTGGAGGGGGCTGTGCCCCTGGCTGTCCAGCAGATTGGCTGTGCGTGAGCTGGAGTTCCAGAGGGCCCAACTTCCTGAGAACCCCCTGCCCCCACAGCCTGTATTCCTTTGGGGTTGGAGAGAAGGCCCTGCCGTCTCCCTCTGCCCTCTGGGTGGGATAGGTTTGGGTGCTGTGAACTTCCCTCCTGGGCCAGCAGAGGGCTGGCTGTAGCTCCCAGGTGCCCCGCCCCCTGCCCAACTAAGAGTCAGCCTGCCTTTTGTTCCTGTGGTTTGGAGTAGGGATCCTCCCATTTCTCTAGGGAAGCCCTGGCTCCCCCCCCACCCCCCTCACTGAATGCAGCCTCTGCTCCATTCTGGGGAGAGAAGTGCCTGATGCCACTCCCCCAACTCCCCACCTCTGAGGTGGGAAGGCCCCCCAGGTCTTCCGGCGAGTTTTCCAGCCCCAAACCCACTGTGGCCCAGGGTGGTGGCCAGGGGTGGTGTTGGCACTCCCTGGGCAGGGGTGATGCCCGGCTAGTTCCACCTCCCTCTTCACTCAGGAGCTCTTTCCTTGGCCCAGGGCCTGGCTTCCTGGCCACTCCACAGCCTGTGGCCCCCAGAGGCTCCTGGCTGCCAGTGGGGACCCACCCCCCCATCAGCCTCCCGGTGGTCTCTGTGTTCTGGGAGAGGCAAGACAAATGGTCTTTGTTTCCTGGGGACAAGATTGTCTTCAAGAAGTAAGGAAAAGCAAGAAAGCTTGTCGTGGGAGTTGATGCATGTCCGTGGCCTGGGCAGAAGTTGGCCGGCTTCCTTTGGGGGTGGTGGCTGGGGTCCGAAGGGGATGGGGTCCGAAGTTGCTCCCTCGACCTCTCTCCTGTGGCCCTTGAGGATTCCAGGGAGCTTTTCCAAGGAATCCCTAGTCTGTGACTTTTTACCCTCAGCTACCAGCTGCCACAGTCCAGAGCAGACCTTCCTGCTCTCTTCTTGTCCTGGTTGGGGTCACAAAGCCTGGGCCATCTCTGTTCTCAACCATGACGAAGTGTCAGGTCAAGATTTCTTTCTTCCTTTTTTTTTTTTAAGATTTTATTAACTTATTTGACAGAGATCACAAGTAGGCAGAGAGGCAGACAGAGAGGGCGGGGGAAGCAGGCTCCCCGCCCAGCAGAGAGCCCGATGCGGGGGGCTCCATCCCAGGACCCTGGGATCATGACCTGAGCCAAAGGCAGAGGCTTAACCCACTGAGCCTCCCAGGCACGCCTAGGTCAGGATTTCTTGATTAGTCCTCTTCTTCGATAGGGGCTTGGCTTAGAAAAGGGCTACTTCAGATCCCCGATCTCGTCTGTACTCTTTCTGATGGTGCTTGACCTTAACCCTTTCGAGGCTGGAGGAGAATTCTGTGTCTGTTGTCTGCAGAGGGGTAGTAAATCTCAGACAGGGCCAGGGACTGGCTGGGAGCCCCTTCCTCCTCCCTTGCTATTTGCACACCTGTGGCCCTCCCCTCCCTGCCCCTCAGCTCCCCCAGTTCTCAACCTCCCTATTATATAGATAACACTCAGGTTCATCTTCCTTTACCCTCTGAAGGGAAGAGGAGGCTCAGCCACAGTCCCTGGGGAAAGGCAGGCCAGGGGGTTGCGCTTCAGATGACTTGGGGGTGAGGTTCCAAGCCTTGTGTTATCTGGGCTGAGAAAGAGCACCTGTTCTCAGAGCTGGAAATGGGATACAAAACCCCACATTTTCAGTCTCAGTTTCAGTGTCTTTGAGGATCTGCCCAGCCCACTTATACAGATGAGCAGTCTGAGGGCCAGAGAGGGGAGGGACTGGCCCAAGGTTACACACCAAGTCATGGCTAGTGCCTGGACTTCTTCACAGCCTGGATGCCACTTCTTCCTCCCGTGCAGAGGGGAAGCGGGGCGGGGAAGCATTTCAGGGAGAGGATTACTTTGTGGTAGTAGGGTGTGTGTGTGTGTGTGTGTGTATGTGTGTGTGATGGAGAGTGACAGGCTGGGCCACAACTGGGAACCATCATTCCAGGTCCTGAGTATATCTGTTCTCCAGGGCCCCGCCCCTGTGGCCTAGAATTACCCCTTCATGCTCCAGTGCACCACAGGCTCCATGGCCAGCCTGGGAAGCTGTCTTTACCCTGCTCTCCCTCCAGATCAGCTTCTAGAAGTGCTCTGCGGCTGCAACGGCAGCACCGTGTTTTCCATGATGCAAGCAGTTTGCCCTCTGGGGCGGGCAGGGTTATCGGGGTGGCTGGGCCTGCAGAGTGCCCACCCGCTGCCACCTGCTGATTCCAGGCAGGCCCGGCCCCTGTGCTGATGCTCACTGCCTCCCCAGCCCGTGTCTGGGGAGGGGTCTGGCAGGTGGCAAAGTGCTCCCCCGACCATGCTTCCACATAATTTGTCCTGGGAAGGCTTTGATCAGAGCTGTTCAGAAGTGTGGGCCTGGGGCAAGTTCCTCAGCCCCTCGGAACCTCCAGGTCCCCCTTTGTAAAATGGGGTTCCTACTGGAACCTCATACTATTGGCCATGAAAACCAGGGATGACAGCACACAATGCCCACCTTATGATAAGTCCTTCTTGTTCAGCGGTTGTTGGCATGGTGGTTCATGTGGCAGAAATTGTAGGGAAATGGGGAGTAGGTTTGCCAAGCTGGCTCTTCCTCCTTTCATGGAAAACTTAGATCACCCCTCTCCCCCAACCCCGACAAGTATACTTGTCCTCAGACTGTGCCCTGGCGTCAAGGTTGACCCACGAATTGGCTCGGTGGTCATGGCGAGGCAGTGGGTCAGATATGGCAGACCATCTTCCTCAGGACCCGACAGCCTCGTGTGATCACTTTGGAATAGAACCAGACCTTCATCAGTGCCCACGGGGGAAAGCTTAGGGAAGGATGTCAAGCACACAACTGGAGGGACTTCAGCTAGACTTTGGGAAGGGCTGGTACCCCAGTAGGGGGTACCTTGTAGGAACCCCATGGGGTTGCCTCTGAAGCTCGGGGGAGATAGGGGCCGGCCATCTCCCGTGTGACCAGCGGGGCTCATGTGTCACCCCATCCCATGCAGTGGTGAAGTTCATGGATGTCTACCAGCGCAGCTACTGCCGTCCCATTGAGACCCTGGTGGACATCTTCCAGGAGTACCCCGACGAGATCGAGTACATCTTCAAGCCATCCTGTGTGCCCCTGATGCGGTGTGGGGGCTGTTGTAATGATGAGGGCCTGGAGTGCGTGCCCACTGAGGAGTTCAACATCACCATGCAGGTGGGCATCTGTGGGGAGTGGGGGTGGGGGCGGGACAGGGGGCGGGGGCAGCAGGGGTTAGACTTTGGAACAGGTGCTCCCCGGCCTTTTCCTGGGCAGCTCTTAAGAGGAGAGCCAGACTTGCCTTGCTCAGCGCCTGTCCCTAAGTCAGTTACGGCAAGGTGTGGGGGGTCTTGCCCCTTTGGGGGAAAAGATGCCTGCATTTTCTGGTTTGGGGTTCCCCACAAGTCCCTGCTGCCTCCTCCTCCCCCCGACCTTTGCCCCTGGGCTCAGGAGGGGCTCATACCTGTGACAGGTGCCCCTCTCCTCTTCTCTTGGAAGAAGAGGGCACCTCCTCCTTGGGGGCTCTGTTTGGGGTGCTGGATGAGCCTGGCACATGGAGAGTGTTCAAAGGACATCGTTTGCTGCTGCCCAGTGACAGGGCACATCTCAGGCCGGACAGGGTGGGAGGGAGCTCTGAGACCCCAGGGAAGGTAGCTCTTGGGTAGCAACTAGGGGTCAGGGTGAGGTCTAGAGGGGCTAACAGGAGGGGAGGGGAGGGGACCAGCAAGAACCCAGGACTCAAATTCCCAGCCTGGCCAACCCGTGCAGCCACGCCTGCCCCCAGGAAGAGCGGGGGCTCCTTGAGGTCAGCAGGGTCTGGGGAGTCAGGGGAGTGGGGGTGGGCCTGAGGCTCTTTCTGGTAGAGCCCCAGGTCCCTCCTCCCTCTGCCCCCACCCCTGCTCTGTAGAACCCCTGGTGCTAAGTGGCAAGAGCCACGGGGTGTCCCATCTGGGTATGGCTGGCTGGGTCACTGACCTCTGTGATCTGCTTCCTTTCCCTCTAGATTATGCGGATCAAACCTCATCAAGGCCAGCACATAGGGGAGATGAGTTTCCTACAGCACAGCAAATGTGAATGCAGGTGAGGACAGAGGCACGGATTTGCTCGTTCAGCAGACAGTGGGAGGGCTAAGCATGTTACACTTGCTAGCCATTTCTCTCTTGGAACTGTGGAACCTTGGGCATTTTAATTTTACTTCATGGTGCCTCAGTTTCTACATCTGTCAAATGGGTACAACCATAGGATGTCTCTCATAATGTTGTTGGAAGGTTTGAGTTATTTTATGTAAAGGGATTAAAACTGCATTGATGTGTCATAAATAATATGTTACTACCTTTGTCAGCATCACCGTCTGAATCCCTCTCTGTTTTGTTCTTTTCTTTTTCTCTGCCCACTGCAGACCAAAGAAAGATAGAGCAAGGCAAGAAAAGTAAGTGGACATGACTTTAGCTCCTCTCCCTCTCCTTGGCCGGTTATCTTGGTTGGGGCTCTTGGCTTCCTCTCTCAGGGGGTCTGATGGCTTCACCGGGTCAGGGAGTTGGCCTCACCGAAGACTTGTGGTGGCAGGAGGGGGTTGGAGCAAACTCGAGGATTATAGCTCTAGGATTAGGGGCAAAACCCCAGTCTGGAGCCTGGAGCTTCCTGTAGGAGAGACCACACATTCCAGGTCTCCAGGTCCTTCCTGGCTGGGACTTGCAGTTTTGGTGTGCTGGGGGGCTGTGTGGACATGGCCTCCCCGGCCTGCTCTAGTCTCCCATCATGCACAGTGGGGAGAGGGAGCGGGTAGCAAAGAGGCCAGCTTCTGTGTGTCAGAGGGGACGGCCTCTCACAGTGGTTGCTCCGGTGGTGTGATTGGACTTGGGGGCCGGCTGATATGTTTTCTGGGTGATGCCCTGTAGGAGGAGGGTGGGTCAGAGCCACTCAGCCCTCCCTGGCCAGGGAGAAATGAGTTGACAGTTGGTCATTTTCTGAGGCTTCTAGTTGTTCCGTGTGGAGGGCTGGGTCAGGATGGAGCAGGGGGGCACAGTCTGGGGGCAGTGGGCCTTTGAGACCTGGTGAGGTCTAGGGACTAGCCTGCAGGGAAAGAGAATGAGAGAGAGCAACTGTGCCCTTTCCTCCCCTCCCTCACCATCCCGTCTGCCCCCAAAGCTCTGGGGACTCCGAAACTCTGGGGCCTCAACCCCTTCCCTCTTCCCTGAGTCCCCAACTTCCAGGATTGCTGTTGCTCCCAGAGCAGCGATTTGGGAGACTAGGCTTAGAGAGAGAGAGAGAGAGAGAGAGAGAGAGAGAATGTGTATTTGTGTGTGTAGACCTCCTGCCTTCCCAGTGCTTTCTCCTAGGGGAGCTGTTTTGCCCCTCTCCTCAGTCCCTTCCTCCTCATTTCTTCCCCCATGGCAGACACTCTGGGCACCCTCTGGCCTGGCAGGTGTGGAGAGTGCTGGTTCCCTTGAGGGGAACAGGCTTCAGCCTGCCCCCCCTTGCCTATTTCCCAAATGTCTGCTTTGCCCACAGGGAGAGTGGGGGGCTCGCATGGGCTCGGAAGAGAGTCTGGTGAGATGGTGTAGCAGGCTTTGACAGGCTGGGGAGAGGACTTCCTGCCAAGTAACGCCCAGGCCCCTCCTCCCGTGCCTTCCTAACTCCCACCCCACCCTACCGCCTGCCTGGGGCTCTGAGGACACCCATCTCTGCCTCTCGGCCCAGGATATAGCTGGGCAGGCTGGCGCCTTTCACGTGCCGCCCCTGGGTCTGTGCCAGCTCCCAGGGTAGCTGCTCTCCCACACCAGGATCTGTGGAGGCAGGGCCCTCAGGGACCCCTTTGCTAGTGCACTTGGAAATGAAGGCAGAAGGTGCCTGGAGCACAGCCTGGGCCCTGACTCCTACCCCCATCAAATCAGGTCTCTCCAAACTCTGGCCTACATTTTATAGCCGCCGCCGCCCCACCGCCCGACCTTCAGGGTCAAACCTGCCCAGGGTTGCTGGCCCCAGAGCCTGCCGACAGGTCCTTGCCTGGGACCAGGAGCTGCCACGAGTATGCAGGCCTTTGAGTCCTGTGTCCTCCACCCAGCCTCTGCTCCCAGCACAGAGCATTGCTGGAGGCTGGACGGGTCTCCCCAGGGAGGCCAAAGGGAGAAGAAGGAGCCATTGCATGCCAGCTGCCCCAGCCTGCGTGTGCGTGTGTGTGTGCGCGCGCGCGCATGTGCAGGCCCTTTCCTGGAGCCCGCTGGCCTCCCGATGCCTTGTTCCAGGGAGTGCGTCCCGAACCCTGCCCTCCTTGTTGCTTCTTTTCCTTTCCCCTTCCTCCTTGCTCTCTCTTTGTCTGTCTCTGTTTTTTTATTTTCCAGAAAATCAATTCGAGGAAAGGGAAAGGGGCAAAAAAGAAAGCGCAAGAAATCCCGGTATAAACCCTGGAGCGTGTACGTGGTACCTCCGCTGTCTCAATGCCTGGAGCCTCCCTGGCCCCCAGTCAGACTCCTGCCGGCGGGACCCCTAACCCTGCTCCCCCGGCCCCCCCCCCAGCTCTCCTCCGCCTCTCCCCGCAGTGGCTCTCTCTCACTCTCACTCCACTAATTGGCACCAGTGGCTAGACTCGGTGGTGGCGTGGCTGGCTGGTCCAGGGTTGGGATGGGTGGGCAGGCGGGCAGAGTGGACCCAGAGGATTCGGGTGGGGGGGGGACTCTGGCTTGGCTGGGCACCGCCTTTCCCTCACCCACTGGGCACTGGTGGCGGGCCCATTTGGCATGGGTGCCAGGCACTGGTGCCTTCTCACTCAACTGGTTTCCACTGCTCTGGGCTTGTGCACTTGTCTGGAAGCTGAGGGTGGTGGGGTGGGCAGATGTGGCATGAGGAAGGGGCGCGAATGACACGAGGCAGCCTGTCGTCAGCTGAAGGAGAGGCCGGGTGGGGTCAGGCACTGCGCGGCAGCCCATCCTCGTGGACCTGGGGCTTCCGGAGGGAAGCCCTGTAACTCGGCCAACCCACGGCACCCACGGGAACCTCCCTATAGGTTTGGAGGCTCTTCCTCTGGGTTGGAGGCTGTGGTGGGCCCTTCGGCCACTGGTGGCCTGGCTGTGGATGCTGCCTCTGGGCTTGGCCTGCCATGGTGCCCTCCTTCAGCCTGCCTTTGGTGGAGGGGCCCGGGCCTGAGCCCTGGCACGGGGGAAGGTGGCCCGGATTGCTGTCCCCAGCAGGTGAAGAGTCAAGGTGTGCTCTTTCTGGGGTGGTAGCTGTTGGGGCCTTGCGGCCCAAGACTTGTATTTGTCCCCAGGGGATAGTACCCCCCTTACGGGGGCCCTCTCCTTGCACTCTGCCCATCTGTGCCTGCCTCTTCCTGCAGGCAGGCTTCCTAGCCAGTGCTGCCTCTTTCCGCCGCTCTCTCCGTCTTCCGCTGCAGCCCTTGGATCCTTCCAGGGCATGGAAGGGCAGGGGGACCAGTGAGCTGAGGGGGGTGTGGTGCAGCTGCGGACTGTTAGGGGGTGTTGCATGGTTTTTTGTTTTTTTTTTCTCTCTCTCTGCTGACGCTCTAGCTTAGATGTCTTTCCTTTTGCCTTTTTGCAGTCCCTGTGGGCCTTGCTCAGAGCGGAGAAAGCATTTGTTTGTACAAGATCCGCAGACGTGTAAATGTTCCTGCAAAAACACAGACTCACGTTGCAAGGCGAGGCAGCTTGAGTTAAACGAACGTACTTGCAGGTTGGTTCCCAGAGGGCAAGGGAGTCAGAGAGGGGCTTCACACGGAGATGGGGAGAGAGAGAGAGAGAGAGAGAGAGAGCTGGCGCGCACGCGCACCCAAGAGGGGCCAGCTGCTTGCTCGGCTTCTAGCTGCCTGCCTGGTGACTGACTGCTGCCTTCTGTGCTCGAGAGGCCCCTGCGGGGGGTGGCAGGCGCTGGCCTGGCCTGGTGGGGCCTGTTCAAACGTTGCCCTGGTTGCCTGAGGGGGTAGCCTGGTGTGGCTTCATGTGACGGTGTGGACGCGGGCTAAGTGTTGTGTCCTGTGGTCCCGCGGTGTCCTGTGGTGGCTGTTGGTCCTGATGTGGTTACTACTACCTTGCTACTAATACGGAGGGCCCTTCTTGCTCTGAGGGGGTGCTGCCATCTACAAATTGCAAAGGCTCTTGGGGGCCTAGCCACCACCCTCTGAAGTCTGTACTGCTGGGCTTCTCATCCCCTCAGTGTCTTTCACGGGGCAGGGGGCAAGGCCCTCTGAAACTGGGATCCTAGGAGAGTTAACCTGTAATACGTTCTTGTCATGATGATAACCCCAAACAGCCCACATTAGTTTCACATGCCTCCAGGATGGGCGGGTCGGGAGCACCCCACGGGAGGGCCTGGCTTTTGTTCACCCGGGTGACCTTCCAGGCATCTGTAGCTCTGTCCTTGGACCACAGTGGGGACCTAGAAAGTGTCAAGCATGTAAGCGAATACATGGCTGAGTTCAGGGGGTAAGGTCAGGAGCACAGAGCTGTGACAGGTTGGCTGGCAATCTTTCGAAGTCTTTGGTGGTGTTTATACCAGTCAGGCTGTTGCTCCAAGGCCAGGAGCCCTCTGGGCCAGCCTGAGTGTCACTCAGGGGGGCTTCTGTGGGGATGCCCGCGCAGGGTTGGGGTCCCCCCCAGCCATTCCAGTTGCTCCATTAACAAAGTCTTTGAAATGTGGCTGCCTTCCCCACCCCCTATGTTCCTGTGGCTGTGGATGTTCATGGGGTACCGGGGATGAGGCCCTGGGGCTTTGGTGCAGCCTTCTGTCTGTCTCGGGGGTACATAAAGACAGGAAGTAAAAGTGAGCGCTAGCCTTGGGGCTCTGCCTAACTCTAGGGCCCAGTGAGGGGTCTCCACATGCCCTAGGGGCTTTGGGGAAAGTGAGGGCTTTATCATTTTAGGGTTTCTGTGGGGATTATTCTGCAGAGAGACTGTCTGGGATGGGGTGTGGGAAGTGACCTGGGGCTAATGGAAGTTATGCTAACCTCCAGTGACTTCCCCCATACGTGGGAGTTTCAGGACCCCAACTTGGGGCTTAGGATGCCATTACCGGGTTCTGAGAAGGGCAGGGACTGCTCCAACCTCTCATAGTGGAGAAGGGCAAAGGCGATCAGTGCCAGGGGTAGGGGCCTGACACAAAAGCTCTCGGCATCCCCTCTGGGTGGACAGGAGCAGTGCAGGAAATGATCACGTCTTCCCCAGTGTCAGTCACACAGCAACCTGGTACCTGGCGCCCGCTGTGGCCAGCGTTCTGAAGAAATGAGGACCAGAGGGAGGACATGGTGAAGGGAGATGTGTCCCTCAGCACCTTGCCGGCATCCCCTCCCTTTCAGCTGGCCCTAGCCCCTGGTCAGGGTGCTCTCCCCACTGTCTCCCGCCAGCCAGCCCCACAGAGGCAGAGTCGAAGCACATCTCTCTGTGGGCACTCTTCGCTGACTAACTCAGTCTAACTCTGGTCACCATCAGCTCTTAAATGTCAAGGAGGGACTTTTGAGTGTGGATTCATTTGTCGCCTCTGATGACATGTCCCTGTGTCCTTGTCCTGTCTCAACTAGACTGTAAGCTCTAGAGGGCAGAGGGGTGCCCTGGACGCAGGGGCTGGCTTTCCCTTCACGCTGGGCTCCTCGAGGCAGCACCGTGCTTTGGCCGGGGACTCGGGGCTCCCAGGATGGGGAGGCTGCCTGCCTCACCACTGCATCCCCACGGCCGGCCCTGACCCCAGCCTCTGTTTCCCATCTCCCGCAGATGTGACAAGCCCAGGCGGTGAGCCGGGCTGGAAGGAGCCTCCCTCAGGGTTTCGGGAACCAGACCTCTCACCGGGAAAGCCTGATTCAGAACGCTACAGAAACCACGCCGCCACCACCACCACACCAACCATCGCCGTCACCAGAACAACCCTCAATCCAGAAACCTGACATGAAGGAAGAGGAGACTCTGCGCAGAGCACTTTGGGTCCGGAGGGCGCGACTCCGGCAGAAGCATTCCCGGGCAGGTGACCAAGCACGGTCCCTCTTGGAATTGGATCGCCATTTTATTTTCTTGCTGCTAAATCACCGAGCCCGGAAGATTAGAGAGTTTTATTTCTGGGATTCCTGTAGACACACCTACCCACATACATACATTTATATATATATATAATATATACATATTATATATATATAAAAATAAATATATATATTTTATATATATAAAATATATATATTCTTTTTTTTTTTAAATTAACATTGCTAATGTTATTGGTGTCTTCACTGGATGTATTTGACTGCTGTGGACTTGAGTTGGGAGGAGAATGCCCCTACCCAGATCCCAACAGGGAAGAGGATGGGAGGGGAGACTCTGGCATGATCTTGCAGTCCTACTCTTAGGAAGGCCAGGGTCCCCTTCCCTGCCCGGGAACGTGCGTGGCCAGGGCACGGGGGCAAATTTGGCCTGCTTTTGGGAACACCGACAAACCCAGCCCTGGCCCCAAGCCTCTACCCCGAGTCAAATGGGCAGACAGCAGGTACAGGGATGAGGACACTGGTTCTGACCAGGAGTTTGGGGAGCCTCCGGACACTACTGTACTTTGGGGATCCTCTCCGCATGCTGCACAGGCATCTTGCCCCCAGGGGCACTGCCTGGAAGATTCAGGAGACTGGGCAACCTTCACCGGCTCTTCGCTCGCTCCCTAGAGGCCCAGGGCACTGCACGCAGAAGTCTTGGCGAAAAGAAGAGAGACATTGGTGGGGGAAGGGCCGCTTGGCGGCAGCTTGTCCTCCAAAGGAGGGGACTCCTGCCTTGGCCTTCTCCTAGTTCACCTTCCCCGGTGCAGCCCCGGAGGGCCTGATGTCCTCAGACCATTGAAACCACTAGTTCTGTCCCCCCAGGAGACCTGGCTGTGTGTGTGTGAGTGGTTCACCCCTCCCCTGTCCCCAGACCCCACCCTTCCCGCGGCACAGAGAGACAGGGCAGGATCCACGTGCCCACCACGGAGGCAGAGAACGTGTTTTATATACGGTACTTATTTAATATTCCTTTTTAATTAGAAATTAAAACAGTTAATTTAATTAAAGAGTAGGGTTTTTTTCAGTATTCTTGGTTAATATTTAATTTCAACTATTTATGAGATGTATTCTCTCTCTTGCTCTCTCTTGCTTATTTGTACTGGTCTTTGTGTTTTAAGATTCATGTTTCCAATCTCTAGCTCCCCGATCGGTGACAGTCACTAGCTTGTCCTGAACAGATATTTAATTTTGCTAACACTCAGCTCTGCCCTCCCCTTTCCCTTGGCTCCCCACCACACATTCCTTTGAAATAAGGTTTCAATATACATCTACATACTATATATATATTTGGCAACTTGCGTTTGTGTGTGTGTGTGTGTGTGTATATATATATATATATATATATATATGTTTATGTATATATGTGATTCTGATAAAATAGACATTGCTATTCTGTTTTTTATATGTAAAAACAAAACAAGAAAAAATAGAGAATTCTACATACTAAATCTCTCTCCTTTTTTAATTTTAATATTTGTTATCATTTATTTATTGGTGCTACTGTTTATCCGTAATAATTGTGGGGGAAAAAGATATTAACATCACATCTTTGTCTCTAGTACAGTTTTTCGAGATATTCCGTAGTACATATTTATTTTTAAACAACAACAAAGAAATACAGATATATCTTAAAAAAAGCATTTTGTATTAAAGAATTTAATTCTGATCTCAAAGCTCCTCCTGGTTTCTCCTTCTCCATTGGGTCCTTGTTCCAGACTCCCTCCTGCCCCCTTTCCCTCCTCCCTTGGGGAAAATGGCATTTGTCTTAGGTCTGGGAAAGGGGTCCCAGGGTTGCAGGTGATGGGGTGGCCCACCTTCTTGTGCTGGGGGTTACAGCACTTACATTCTGGCTGAGCAGGTGCCGTCCCGTCCACTTTCTGCCATGATGTGCAGGGAGGGGGCTCTGCAATGGGGGAGGGAGAAACAGCACCCTAGAGAAGAGCCAGGGCCTGCAGTGAGCAGTGCTGCCTTCAGGAACTGCGTGATCCAGGCCTAGTCCCTGGGTGGAGGAAGAGACTGGCCATGTGTCTGAGCTTGCTGCCTGCGGTACAGGAGAGGGCCAAGGTTGGCTATGGGGCCTTGGCTGCAACAGGCTGGGGGTGGCAAGGGGTGCTCACGGGCACCCTGTGACCCTAGGGTGTAATTAAATTTTACAGAGTGGGTCCTGGAGTTCCTTGAGCCCTTGGAAGATAGACCCGCAGCTCTGGTGGCCCCTGAGAGGACTCCCCGCCCTGCCTTGTAGAGGGCCTGCCCTCCTGTGGTCCTGGCGAGGGTAGACACTGTCTAGGTCTTTGGCATTTATAAGCAAAGCTTCCAAATCTACTTCCTCTTGACTCTCTTATTCCCTCAAACCATATTTATGGGGCTACGCTAGGGTAGAGGACTCCTTAAGGGTCTGGTGAGGGTGGGTGGCTGAGGAGTCACAGAAACTATAAATCCATGACTAGAAAGATACATAACATGTGAGGGGGCTACCTGTCCAGCTGGAGGTATTGGGGGTGGCAGAGTCTGGGGGTCCTCTCCTGACATTACCTCTCTGTAGCCCCTTGAAGAACAGGTAGGAGAAGATAGAACAGGGAGGGAAGGAGGGGAACGGTTGAAGCAGATATCCCAGGCAGAAGGCACAGTATGAGCAAAGGTGTGAATGGGGACTCTGGGGCAGGGGTGAGGTGTGGAGGCAGGGGAGAGGCAGGGCTGGCTCGCAGTGAGCTTGCAATGCCATGCCAGGAGCCTCTGGCCTGTCAGGGATGAGCAGCAATTGAGGGGTTTTCGAAGGAGTACCCCAGCATTGTGGCAGGCAGGAGGGAGGGAGGCCAAAAGGAGACTGTGGCCTCCCTCCAAGGGGAGGTGCTGAGGGGGTGGTGGCGACTTCTGCCTCCCCTGGCTACACCATGAGGAAGATGGGAGGCTAGGTCTCTGCCTTACAGAGCTTTCCATTGGTTAACTCAGAATCTACACCACAGCCCTGTGCAGTAGGGGCTCTCGTCATCCTAAGTGGGTATTTGCTGGAGCCTCTGAACTGGCCCCCTAATTTTTTCAGCCTCACCCCCTTTAAGTTGGTTCTCACACCACAGCCAGAGTGAGCCTGGGAAACTGTGAGCCAAATCATGTCACCATTTGGCTCAAAACTCTGCAGAGACTCTATTTCACTCATAGAAAAAAATAAAAGTCCTTATGATGGCCTGAAAAGGCCCTGTACCATCTGGGCAGCCTTTATTTCCCTGATTCTATGACTTCTGAACCCCCTTGGCCACTCAGCAACAGCTACTGTGGCCTCTCTGTTCCTCAGACTATGGGCACTCTCCCACCTCAGGGCCTTTGAACTAACTGTCCCCACTTCCCAGAGCACTCTTCTCCAATCCTGGCAACCTGGATTGTTACCTTCTCAGGGAGGCCACCTTGACCACTTCATTTACAATTGACAACCTTTCCTCACTCTGCACTTGGATCCTCCTTTTATCACCCCTTCTTCTCCCCATAACGTGTGCCATCTTCTCACCCATCCTAGAAGAGTGTTGTCTAGGAGAACTGCCCTGTGAGCCACACAGGTAATTTGGAATTTTCTAGGAGCCAGATTTCAAAAGGTCAAAAGAAATGGTGAAATTCATTTTAATACTATATTTTACTTAACCCTAACTTCCAGCATTTAATCAATGTAAAAATTATTAAAGAGAGATTTCCCTTTTTTTGTGTGTGAAATCTTTGAATCTGATGCGTGCTTTGTTCTTATCGTGCATCTCATTTGGGAGCAGCCACATTTCAAGGGCTCAGTATACACATGTGGCTCGTGGCTACTGTTTTGGACCAGGTAGCTCTAAAATTTACTTTCCCTTTTGTCTGTCTCTCCCCCTACCACTCACGCCCCACCCCTGCCCTCACTAGAATGCAGGAAATGTGTGAAGGCAAAGATTTTTGTCTGTTTCATTCATTGCTGTATCTCTAGCTCCCAGAACAGTGCCTGGAATATAGCACGTGCTTAGTTAACGTTTGTTGAATGACACATTGTGAAACTGAAGCCGAGGCAACCAAGGGGTTTATCCCAAGGCCGTGGAGGTGGGAGAGACCGGCTGTGGTGTCTGGTGGAGGAGCTCACTGACAGGTGGAGACACTTGAATGGGGCTGGACAAGGACGGAACTGAGTCCATGGCAGGGATTAGGGACAGAAGCCAGTGCTAGGCACGATTTCTCGCTTTTAGCCACCCTGGAGATGGGGCTCACGATTTCTGCTTGCTGATGAGAAGCAGGAGGCTCAGAGAGGGTGAATAACGTGCCCGAATTTATGCACAGACAGTAAATGGCCCAGCCAGAATTTAAACCAGCTTTCCTGACTCCAACTCTAGTGCTCGGTCCCACCACACCGTGGTTGCCCCAGGCTAGGGCAGAACATCAACAAGTAAAAATGAATCGTCTAGACTGAATACAAACAGCCAGAAGAAAAGTGGGACAGGGGGAGGATGTGGTGGTGGCCAAAACCCAGGGCTGAAATCCAGAGTCCCCAAGTGTGGTAAGGCAAGGCGAGGCAAGAGATGTCTCCAGGGCCTAGGGCTTGTCAGGGGGAGATCCGAAACCTAAGCATAAAAGAAATTGCAACATGCAGCCTTGGAGGAGAGAAACAGTCTTTAAATAGACCATGGGGAAAAGAAGGATAAAATGAAAATGTTGCATCCTCCAGTTGTATAAGACCTGTTCAACCCCCAACCTGGAGCGAGGCCCAGTGCCAAGCTGTCCCAAATCATCTCCCCTCTGTTGGACTCACAGCCTTCCCTCTGGCCTGGCCACTTTTTTCCCCAGAAATACACAGTGCTCCTTCTCAACTCTGATCTGCCCAGTCTGACTCCCCTTCCCTTTTCCCTAAGCAGTGACAGACCCTGGCCATAGCCCCAAAGGCCTTGCGAGTTCTTGCTTCTCCAAGGACACTGCCAGCCTCCTCTCTTCCCCCACCCCCTGACCCCTGCAAGGAAGCTGGGTAGATCCATACAGACCTGGCTGATTCTGGATCAATTTCATAATGTGAGGACCATCATGGTGGCCTGCATGAGACCACGGCTGCCAACTGTTCTTGCCATCCCTGTGCACACAGCCCGCTCCTCCCATCAAGAAGCAGAGTCCGTTTTTCCTCCTTTGCATCTGGGCTGGCCATAGGACTTGCTTTGACAAAGAGAATGTGGCAGAAGAGCTGTTCTAGGGCTTCTTGGCCAAGGCCTTAAGGGACAACGCAGTTTTCCATCTTGCCCTCCTGGAAGGCAGACACCATGTTGTGAGGAAGTCCAACTACCCTGCTGGGGAGGGAGCCACAGAGGGAAAGAGAGAGGCTCAGGCAGGAACAGCTGCCAGCTGTTCCAGCCACCCCAAGATGAGACACCAGACACGGGAGCAAAGCCATTTTGGATTCTCTAGGCCCAGGGGAGCAGCTCTTGCCAAGAACACATAGAGTGAGAAGCCATCGTTGCCTAAATGTACACAGTTATGAGCAAATACATGGACTGTTGCTGTTTCAAGCTATGAGGTTTTGGGGTGGGTATTACCAAGCAATCATAACTATATCATCCAACTAAGTGGTCACTTCCTCAGGGCTTGGTCCTTTGTCCCTTCCCACCCATAGTGTTTTGTTGGTATGTGAGATGGTCTTGGGGGGGTAGATCGAGGTTCAAGGAAGGAAGGACATATGTATAACAGACTCAGAGACCAGGGGTCTATCTTGGTGGGAATTCTGGTGGGAAGACTCAGGACAGGGGCTGTCCCAAGCAGGACAAAGTATTGTCCAAAGTTTTGGAGTGAGGAGAGCAAGACAGTTCTACCGAGGCCTTACCAGGAGGAAGGGGCCCCATCTACAGCATGAGGGGGAGAGGCTAGACGTTAAGGAGAACTGGCAGAGAGAGAAGCACAAGGAATTTGGAGGAAATGCCAATAGAATCTTTTCCCCCCCTTCCCTTTCTTCTCCCTCCCCTCCTCCAGGATTTATGGAATACCAGTCAGATGTGCTGTTCCTTGGTATGGAGTGACCTCTCCTTTACTAGGGGTGGTTGTAGCACACCCCAGCCTAGAGATGGCGGAATGGAGGAGGTGATCCTCTTGAGAGGCCCTGCTGGGTTGGCCTCAGAATTGTTGGGAGAGAGACAGTTCAGCCATATCCACAGGCCATCATGCATCAGGACTCAAGGAATAGGGCAGGGGAGAGAAGGAATTGGTAAATATTTATTATCTACTTGGAAAGGAAAAATGCAAAGCAAAGATGGGGCCTGGCTGAGCATCTGCAGAGGAGGGGACGGAAGCCACTCACAAGTGGGAAGAGCCAGAATGGAGGGGAGCAGTAGTTCAAAGGGAAAGGACCCATCAGGCTGAGACACCTAGGGGAGAAGGGCTGGGCCTGAGTCTCCTCAGGACAAGAGGCCTGAGATCTGAAATAACTTTTAAAAGGTTGCATTTGGCATTGGTGGTGGTTGGATGGAGGGATGAGAGTCTGTTAGTGAAAGAAGCAAAGGACTGCCCTCAGGTAGCTCCCAGTCTGAGGGAGTGATATGGCCCTTGCCCTCAGGTAGTGCCCTGTCCTCACAGAGGTTCTAGTCTGAGGGAGGAGACAGAAGCCCCACCGGCAGACACTTCTTTGCTGATTAAGATGGAAACCACTCTCAAGAAGGTACTCCCGTGCCTTCATTTGGCTGTGGTAGATGTTTGGAATCACAGGGTACGGGTGCGTGTCGAGCCCTTCCGGGACCTTCACCCTCATCCTTCCCTCTTTTCCCAACACACATTGACAGGTCCCGCAAGGCTTCTCTGCCCATTTGCTAAGAGTTGAGCGCCGCTTACCAGTCTGGGCCCTGACATACATCCCCTCATGGTCTCTGGGTCTGTTTCCAAGTGGGACAGAAGCCAACCTGGATCCCCATCCTGGGGCCCTGCTTGTCCCCTCTGCTAGGGAGGTCTGAGAACCCCATTCACCCCCTCCTCAGGCTCCCCGCAGGGAGACCATAGCCCCGCTCCCCTTCCTGTGTACAGCAGACGCCATCACCCCGGGACTGGAAGTCTCCCAGGCGAGGAGGTGTGGGCCTGAGGGCCCTGCCTGGTGCCTCTGTAGAGCCAGTCTGTGCTGCCCTGAGCACCGCCAAGCCTTCTGACAGATCTAGGTCAGAAGCCTGGGTTGGCTACGGCCTAAATCACCTCTCTGGGCCTTAACTTTCTCTTCTCTGAAATGGGCACAATCACACCGGTGTGTGAGCTTGAGGAGAAGAGGTGAGGATGACATCTCAAAGCACCTAGTACAGCACCTCAAAGCCAGTCTTTATGATTATGTTCGTAGGTCTAGTCCCCACGTCAATGTTTTTTTCTTCTCTGAGTTCCTACTTTGGTGTAATTTGGTTAGTTTTTTCCCTTCTCACTTAAAAAAATTTTTTTTTTAAGATTTCATCTATTTATTTGAGAGAGAGAGAGCACGTGTGCTTGCACATGGAGGGGGAGGGGCAGAGGGGAAGGCGAAGGACAAGCAGACTCTGTACCGAGGGCAGAGCCCCACAGGGTCCTCAGTCCCACAGACCTGAGACCATGACCTGAGCTGAAACCAAGAGTTTGCTGCTTAACAGACTGAGCCATCCAGGCGCCCCCTCACTTAAAAATTTTTAAACTGAAATACCACAACAGGGTTTTTTTTACCAATCTTTGCGAGTAGAGATCCTTTCTCTCTCAGTGAGAAGTGAGGCAAGCCAGGGCGACTCCAGCCCTGGAGCCCAGGAGTGGGAAGAGGGGTCACACTAAGGGGAGGGGGTGTGGAGAGAGCCCCCTGGGGAAGGGATGATGCCCTATAGGGCTCTGAACCCAGGGCCAGGTGTGAAGCAGGCCTGCCATGAGTATTTGAGAAATTAAGGAACAAATGAACAGGACTAGAACACAAGGCCATTCTTTTCTCCGTGTCCCCCCAAACACACCAAAGGTCTCCAGTCTGAAAGAGGAGGTCTTGTGTCCACGCTTCTATACACAGCTGGGCTTTGGGCAGAAAACCTGGAGGCCTGAGGTGCGGCTGCCTGGGCTAACTGCTCTCGGACTGTTCCCAGATTACATCTGAGGGGCCCCCCGTGGAGGAGGCTCTCAGGGGGCCCACCTCAGAAACCCGTCAAGACTGAAGTCCTGTTCTTCTAGGATCTTTGTGGGGAGAAGGTTTGTGTTTATGTATAGCCCTCTGGGACTGGAGCAGGGGGAAGGAGCCTTTCCCTGGGACTTTGAGAGCTGGAAGCTTCCATTTCCTGGGGAGGTCGCGGGAGGATGTCTTCTGGAGAAATATTCAGGGAGGGTGTTTGCGGTTGGTTTTGCTTCTGACACAGGAATCTCCATCTCCAACCTCAATCCCCTCTGCTTCACTCCCCAAGGCTTTCCTCCTGGTGGATCCACTCTCAGTCCCCTCCATCCAGCTTGAGAAAGAGAGAAGGTACCTGGACCTGCCTTTAGGGACTGCTGGCCTCCTGAGGCTGGAATCCTGTGGGGGAAGGCCTATCCCCAGCAGACACCCTCAAGGTATCCTCTCTCCCGGGGTTAGACAGGTCTTCTAGCACACGAGCACGTCCACAGGCTCGCACACATGCAAGTGTGACAGGGGTCACGGCTACCAGTCACGGGGCGGCTGCCTGGTTGGGTAAGGGCTCCCGGGGCAGGGGCTGTGAGGCTCCGCGGAGGGATCCGGCTTCTCAGGCTGAGTCCCCATGGGGCTGGGGGCGGGGGCTCGGGTGCTGACCTGGCTGTCGCCCCATGGCCCAGAGCTGCCCTCTGGGAGCTGCTGATTTTTCTGCAATAGCACCTCCTGGATATTAATAACCCTCTGTCTGGCGGCCACAGGACTGATAACGCCGGGTCACTTCTGGTCCAGCCTGGCCTGACCGCTTGGGTTCAAATCCTGGCTGCTAATTCTGTGTGGCCAAGGCCTCAAAACCAAACCTAAAAGACAGCTCCAACCCTGACCGCTTCTAAACTGTGTCTCAGGGCAGAATTACCTTTCTGAGTCTTAATGGCTGTCTGTTAAATGGGTGCCATGACCCCTGAGGATCTGGCCAATGTGGAGAGGCCTAGGGCGGTGGCTGACACGGAGTAGGTGTGCAGGAAACGTCAGCAGTTGTTGCTGTTGTCACTGGGCACAGGGTGGTGGGAAGAGAGTATCTGGGATCCCACAGAGCTGGGCTCTACTTTTCACATCAGCAGAAATTTCTGGCCGTCTGACCCTGGGGCAAGTTACTTGACTTTTCTGGGCCTCATTGTCTTTATCTGTGAAATGGGCATAATAAGACCTATCTCCCAGCTGTTGATGCAGGTTAAGTTAGTTAACAATATAAAGTGATTGCCACCTAAGAGGGGCTCAGTAACTACAGTACTCGTTGAATGAAAGACTGAGCAGTAGTCACATCCCTCTGTCAGGGTCCCTAAGGACTGGGATAGAGTCTCTGTCACCAGGCGGGGTGCTCCCTGAGGATGGGGGTGCAACTCTGGGCTTGCTTCCTCGAGGCTGATCTACAGGACCCAACAAAGGCTCAGCATCTCGGATGATTTATTCCCTTGGTCGGTAAGAAATGTGGAAACAGCCAGTGTAGAAACCCACAAGGGAAGACAGAAACAGCTTTTCCTTTCCTCTTAGTCATGAGTGGGGGACAGGCAGGATCTGGGACCCAGCACTTAGCCCTGCTCCTGGGCCTGGGAGAGGGGATGTTTGTGCCCACAGAGGTTATGAGAGCTCAGAGAATGCCCTCCCAGTGAGGCCGATGGATTCGTTTCCTTTCCTTCTGGCTGTGGCCACCCCAGCCATACCCTCAGCCCTGCCCAACGCCAGTGACCATGCTAAAAGCCCAAACTGTGGGTTTGTGTGTTGGGGGGGTGCAGGGAGGAAGGAGGGCAGAAGAGACATGAATTGGGGAAGAGCTCCTCCTGATGCTGGTAAACCCTCCCCAGACCCCATGACTTCAGAGAAACTGCCCACAGGTGCCAGGCCCAGACGTTGGTTTTGGCCTAAAAGGAAGTTTCCCCGAAGACTCTCTTATCTCATCCGGCCTGGTGTGGCTGCTGAGAAGGAGTGAAGGAAGCCACTTGCTCCCTTGCCCACCACCACATGCCCATTCCAGAGGCTCTTCCTGGCCTTCTCCATCCCAGCCACACTTCCCGGGGAGAGAGGGAAGGTGGCTGCTCAAGCTGGGGGTGTCTGTGGGTCTGAGGTATGCCTGCTGGAGGCTGAGGGGGTTCTAGGGACTCTAATTTCTGCCCCCCACCCAGAGCCCTGGGTACAGGGTATCTGAGCTTCTGCTATTAGTCCTACATGCGCCTCCTGTTCACCCCGACCCTGATAGGTACGAAGAGGAAATATCTTGGAGGCAGGGTTGCCAGACACTGCAAATAATAATACAGGACACCCAGTTAAATTTTCATTATTTGTCTGAAGTTCAAATCTAGCTAAGCATCCTGTACTTAGCTTGGCAACCCTACCTGAAAGGAGTGGCTAGACCTTCCTCCTAGGTGATTCCTTCAGGTGCCTTGAAGACTTATTTATTTATTTGAGAGAGAGAGCGAGTGAGAGTGGGTGTGGGGGATGAAGGAGAGAGAGAGTCTGAAGCGGGTGCCTCACTGAGTGCAGAGTCTAACTCAGGACTCGATCTCATGACCCTGAGCAGAATCAAGAGTTGAATGCTTAACAGACTAAGCCACCCAGGCGCCCCCCTCCAGGTGCTTTGATCCTTCTCTCCTTCCTCCTCATCCTTCTTGCAACTTTGCCAGCAAGGTTCCCTGTGTAGACATTATATTTGGGCCCCTGTTCTGGATATGTCCATAATTTTTGCCTGCAGCAGAGATGTGAAACAAATGAAGAGCTCTCTGAGAGCAGGCAGGGTCTTCCTCCTCAGACTGGGCACTCCCAGAGGGGAGGGGCTTTGTGTCATTGCCCCTCCAACTGGGAACCTCTGACTCTCCTCCGCATCATAATTAAGACCATCTCTGGAGGAAATGAACCTGACGTCCAAGCCTGATGTTTTCCAGAGACTCAAAAGTGTCTCAAGTGCTGGGACCTAGGGGAGCCCTAGGAGAGCCTGCTTCTCAGCAGACCTTCTTCTCCTTCTCAGGGAGCCACCTGAGCTCTGGCTGGGGTTCTGAGACCCCGGGCAGGCTCTGGTTCCTCCCTGGGCCTCAGTGTCCCTCTGTGTACAGTGGCAATGTGTCCAGCCTGCTGACCTTGGGGCAGTGTTTTCCAAACCGTGAACTGTGATCTGTCAGGGGGTCAGGAGGTCAGTTTAAGGGTTTGTAGCAGCATTATGCTTTTTCTTAAATATGAAAGAGAATATAAAATATTTGACAGGCTTGCACATAGTAAGGGTAAATATTATTTCTTGAAACTCTTGGGGTATGTATGTTCATACGTGTTCAGGGGTCACAGTGAAGGTTGTATTTTTCACAGGGATTATGGTAAAACAAAAATGTCAGGAGGACATTATTTTCGAAGCTGTGACAGAAGGTGGCAGGGGCAGCTGGAGACCTGGAGGTAGGTGTCTGCTACTTCTTCACCTCATGGATGCCAGGCAGCTGGCAGCTCCCCCTTGGGGGATCACTCTCCTAGGTGGTAGTCGTATCTTCCCGCCCTGCCTCTGTGGGCGCCGACCCACCCTCCCCAGAGACCAGGTCCCTCCCCACTGAGGGCCCTCAGGGGATGGGGCTGGTTCCCTAGCCAGTGCAACAGAGGAAAGTGCTAAGATCCTCAGCTTGGTGGTGCCCAGCCCCTCCGGCTGCCTGTCTCTGCCCCACAGTAATACTGTGTTGGGAAACCGAAGCTCTGGCCAAGTGGAGAAACACTGTTCCCTCCCTAACTTTCCCAACTTTCCCAACTGCCCTCCACCCTGCCAGCGCTAAAGCTCATTAACCCCTTTTGGGGGTTGGGGGAGGGGTCCTTTCCAGGAGTTGTGGGGTCTGGGTGGGTGGACATGACAGAAAGGGTGAGGGCCTGGGGATCCTCTGCTGTGTGACCTGACAGATCTCTGGCTCTCTGAAACTCACTGCCCTTTCCTCTGAGGAATAAGATCCAGGTGTGACCCACATTCTGGAGAGGATCTGAGGAGAAGATGGGAGAAAGTTGGGAAGTTGGTAGGCTGCTAGATTGTTATAGCACTGCTTGCCTCTATCTCTGTAGGTGCTGTCCTCTTGGGGGTCCAACTCACATATGGTAAAACAGGCAGATGGGGAACAGGCCCTGGTGCTGGGTCAGGCTCACTCAGGGAGGGGACGATTTGGTTTGGGAAAAAAAGATAAAACCAAAAGCTCTTGACCTATGGGCTTTCAGTCTGAGGAAAATAACAGCTCTGTCTCAGGGACCCCCAGTCTGAGGGGGAGACACAACCCTGCCTCAGGGAACCCCAGTCTGAGGAAGGACGCAGCCCTATCTCAGGGAGCCCCAGTCTGAGGAGGGGAGACACAACCCTGCCCTCAGGGAGCCCTGAGGGCTCCTGTCTGAGGGACAGATACAACCTCGCCCTCAGGGAGGCGCAGTTTTAGGTGTAGACACAGCCGGGTCCACAGGGAGCCCCAGTCTGAGGGGGAGACCTATGGAAGTCTATCTCTGTGACTCTTCTCCTTGGGGTGCTGACTGCAGTGGGGCCCTGGAGGCCCTGAGCTGACTGGTTTGGGGAAGAGGCTTTATCATCCCTTTCCCTGCAGTGTTTGCCTATAGCATTTTTTGCTATATGATCTGGAGAGTACCAGGGAAGTGTCCTTTCTCCCAGCCATGCCCACCTTCACCCTGCTAACTCTCTCCTTCACTTGCTGACCACAGGTCTGAAGTCACTTCCCAAAATCCCTCTTGTGATTTAGGAATAGAAGGGATGTTGGAGGTCTGTGAGTCCCAGATCAGAGGAGGAAACTGAGGCCTGAAAAGGGGAAGAATCCTTTCTGAGGTCATACAGGGAAGTAAGTGTAAACCCTGACTCCCAGACTTGTGCTCTTGGCTAGATGGAGACTCAGGGGGATGTGGGTCTACACAACACATGTGTGAGTGAGAAGACACTACGAGGGAGTGTGTGTATGTACATGTGTGTGCGCACGCGCATGTGTGTGTGAGGGTGGGAGGGCTTCGGCTCCTCTGTGAGTAAAGGTGTGTTGACCTGGGTGTCCTCCATGAGGGGTCTGACTCTTTCTGTCTCAATTCAGGGAGGAAAGGGGCAGGCCTGCCTGAAGCAGGGACACTGGACAGGTCTTATCCCATTCCCAAGCCAAGTCCACCCAGCCCAACCCTCTTGGGACCTAGGGCAGAGGGCGATGAGTCACAGATGACTCAGGTGCTGGAGGCCACATCCACGCGTGGCACCTGACAGCCGAGAAGAGCTGGGTCTGTTCCTGGACAGACAGGTGACCCGGGAGACTGACCTTGTGAGGCTCCTTTCCTAGAGGACAGGAGGGCTGCTGTGTTGAGCCATCTCCACTATCCCTAAGAGGTGTGGGAGTAGGGTCACAGTCAATGGGAGAGTTTTCCCTTTGGAGACAGCAGCCAGCAGCTCACAACACGCTGCCCTGCTCTGCCCTTAGAGAATGTCTGCCAGCCCCATCTTCTTTGCCTGAGGCAGGGGCTCCTGGAGAAGCCTTGACCTGCTGCTTGATCCTGAGGACGGGGCCACAGGATGAGACAGTCTGGGCTGTGGACAGCATCCTGGGTTTGAATCTGACTATGAGACCCGGAGCTGCACTCTTGCCCTTGGGTCCCACCCTCTGCACCATGAGGGTTTGTGTTGGAAAGCTTGGAAGTTTCTTTTCGCTTCTCCCCCTATCAAGGTGTGAGGGCTGGGCTGAGGGAAAGCCTGCAAGATGCCTTCTCTCTCTCTCCACGCTCTTGCTTGAGGTGGGGGGCTGGGGAGGAGTGGACTAGGGATGAGAAGTCCTGGCCTGGCAGGGCCTGCCCCAGTGTCCCTGTCCACCTAAGACACCCTGCTGATTACAGGGTGAGCATCCAGGACCAGACACTGTAATCTGCCTTCCTCCCTCCTGCCAAGGGCCTGCTGTGGCCTTTCCTAGTGGTTTTACAATTGTTTCCTAGGAACCCTGGGAAGGGGGAAGCCCTCATCCCCATGGGGCAAGGCTGAAGACAAAAAGAGGTGAGAAGAAGGACGGAGATGAGGAGAGAGGGAGGGTCAGCAAGGGGGTGGGAGGAGAGAGCGAGGGAGAGAGAGGATGAGGGGGCAGAAAGGAGATGTGAAGGGAGAAGAGAGAGGTGCAGTTTGACAGCAGAAGGCTCTGCCTGGTTGACAGACTGAGGATGAGGAGGGGGAAGAAGGGGGGACATCCAGTCTTTGCCCCTCAGACCCCAGCTTAGATGCGCTTCCTCAGAGACCCACTGACCTCATTACCTCAAGCAGCAGCCTCCTCCTCCATCACTTTCTACAATCATGCCCCTTAGTGAGGAAAGGGTGGCTCAGATCACGTTCTTTTTGGGCTCAGATAGCTGCAGCGGCTCCTGATTTCCCTCAGGGTAAAAGCCAAAGCCCTCACATGGCCCTCAAACACCTCCATAATCCCTTCCCAGCCTGGCTTCCTCCCTAACTTTGGTCTTCAGCTCCTCCTTTTCCACAGGCCTCCTTGCTGTCCTTCAAACATATGTGGCATGCTCCTATACCAGGGCCTTTGCACAACCTTTCCCCTCTGCCTGGAATGTTCTCCAGCTGTCTACAGGACTCGCTCCCTCACCTTCTTCAAATTTTTGCTCAAATACCACCTGCAAAATGAGGCCTCCCTGGAGTTGCCTGTTTAAAATGGCAACATTTCCCCCACGCTCTTGTCTCTCATCTTACTCTGTCTCCTAAATGCTGATCACTTTCCTAATGCCCTCACATTATAAAAAGCTTTTGTTATTTGCATGATACAGTGCCGGTCTCCCCTCACCTCCAACTAGAATTAAACTTCCACAGGGGCAAGTGTCTCTGTTTTGTTCACTGATGTATCTTAAGTCCTTGGAACAGGATCCAGCACATAGTAGGTGCTCATTTTGTTGAGAGAGGGACTAGCACCTATCCCTGTGGGAGAAACCTGTTCCTTCTGCCTCTACTTACCTTCTCACCCCTGCCCCATCAATGTCTCCATTTATAATCAGTCACTCCGCCTGGAGCAACAGTCCCCCAGACACCTGGTGCTTTGTCTTCCTCCTTCACTGGTGTGCTCCTGGCACTTCTCTGGCTCAGAGGAGGCATCCAGTAAATATTTGTTGGCTGGATGGAAGGGACCAGGGAGAGTAGGAAGGCAGGACAATGACCAGGAATCAGCCCATATGTGGGGGAAGGGCAGTTCCTGCAGAAGAGAATTGGGGCATGTCTACTGGTCTCTCTGAGGCCCTGTAAGATCTCCCCTGTCTGAAGGGGAAGCTCTCTCGCTCTCTCTCTCTCCCTAGGATGATCACACATCTGTATCCAGAACAGAGAGGGGGAAAAAAAAAGGTCAGAAACTGTACTACCAGGTTGATGATGGCATCAGGCTTAACCACTGGGGGCTTTCTGGAGGAGGTGGCCTAGTGCGAGAGTGGCACATGAGGAAGACTGTCGGACACCTCCATTCAGAAGTAGGTAAGGACCAGGGCGCCTGGGAGGCTCAGTTGGTTGAGCATCTTTCTTTGGCTCAGGTCATGACCCCAGGGTGCTGGGATCGAGCCCCTCATTGGGCTCCCTGCTCAGTGGGAACACTACTTCTCCCTCTGCCTCTCCACGCCCCCGCCCATAGCTTATTTTCTCTTATTCACTCTCCTTGTCTCTCAAATAAATAAATAAAATCTTAAAAAAAAAAAAAAAGTAGACAAGGACCGTATAGTGGTTACTAAGATGGAAGAGAAAGAGGAAGGATGTGGCAGGGGTCAGCAGAGGCCCAGGTGAGAAGCAGGGCTGAGGCAGGGCTGAGAAGGGGCCAGTAAGACCCCAAGGGCTTAATGGGTGGGTACTCCAGTGGGGCCTTACAGGATACAGGAAGGAAGAGTCTGGGTTTCCCACCCAGAATCCCTAGAGGAGAAATCCGTCACCCTTCTCTGGGGTCTGACCTAACAGGCACAGGGGAGATGGTCAGTGTCACCCTGCAACCCAGGAGGCCCCCAGCGGGAGCTCTGGGTGCAGGGTCTACTACCTGGGTTTCCCTCAGAAGGTGGCACCGAGAGTGTGGTTTTGTATTTGATCTCAGCTGGTAGTTTTTTCCGATAAAAAGAAACTCTCGACTTACGAAAAGGAACCATGCCCAAATCCAGCAATTGCATTTGTATAACATGAAAATGGGCTGAGAGAGTGAGCAAGAGAACCACGAACACCAGTACACGAGGCTGCCCTGCCAGCCCCGCTGTCCCCGGCCGCACGGCCCGGCCACCTGCCACACCGTGTAGAAAACCCAGAAGGAAAATAATTTTGAAATTCTACTGTGATGGATACAATTCTGGAGATTTTGACCATTTTCAGAGCCAGGCCTCTGCTTCCCCATCCTCTGTTACAACCTCCTTTGAATTCTTGAAAAGGCTCTATCTTTTGTTGTCATGTGGACACTCTTCTGTGCTAGACATTAATGGAAAAGGTTGTGAGCAAAGGACATTGGGCTCTTTTGTCCTGAAACACAACTGGTAACCCTTGGCTTCCCTTGGAACCTGTTACTTTCCTGTACCTGGAAATGGGACCGCCACCCCCACGGTCGCTCAGGCCCACAGCCTGGCTTTCGTATTTGATCTCTGCTTTTGCTTGAGCCCCACATCCAAATCCGTCAGCAATCCTGGGGCCTGTTCTACTTCAAAAATATTTCCATCCCTTGCTCCACTCTTCCCGCCGTCTCTCCTGGGTTCTGTGGCTTCCTTTTTCCCTTCAGTCCCTCCAATTCGTGCCCCTCCCAGCAGCCAGGCTGAGCTTTGACACCATATGTGGGATCATGCTGCCTCTCTGCTTAAACCCTTCGCACTCGCCGCATAAATCCTGCCCTCCTTACCTGCCTCCTGACCACCTCTTCCACCTCCTGGAGGCCCCTCTCACCCCCTGTACACACTGATCTCTCAGTTCCTTGAACATATCAGTTTCATGTTTGCCTTAGGGACTTTGCACTTGCTGTTCCCTCCTTCTAGAACATTCCAGCTCCACACCTTTGCCTGTATGCCTCCTCCTCACCTTTTAGGACTCCGCTCAAATATCACCTCCTCCAAGAGGCCTCCCTTGAGCACCTCCCCTCGACGATATCAGTCACGCCAACCATTACATCATGTTTTATTTTCTCCATAATGTTCCTCACTAGCTGAATTAATTTTATTTGTTTACATGTTTATTGTCTTTCTCCCTCTCTAGGGTTCCAGGAGAGCAGGCACCTGGTCTGGGTGATTTACCACTGCGTGCTCATGCCTAGTGTTTGGGGTTTGATACATATTTGTTAAATGAATGAACAAATGAACGAATGGATGGATGGATGGATGGACCGACGTCCCAGCACTGCCTTTGCTAACTTGAAGAGATTTTGCAACCTCTCTTACACAATCAGGAGCTTGGTAACCTGTTTGTGCTCTCATTCCAAGGATTTTAGGCTTGCTTGGCCAATCAAGTTGCAGCTCATCAATTCTTGGCGGCCCCACCCCTGCCAGCAGGGCCCAGAGCACACAGTAGGTTCTTGGCGCACACTGGGGGACGGGGTTGGCTAGTTCAGCCTGGCTCCTGTACTGATTATCCAGGTGACTTCAAGCAAGTCCGTCTATCTTTTGTTGTTTATATTCCTCATCTGGAAAGATAAAGAGGTTTGCACAGATAGCCTCTCAGATTCTGTTTGACTTTTTGACTTTCAAGGACCAGAATGGAATGAACTAGCTCAGGGGATTTTTGTGGATTGGGAATGGGGGGGGGTATAGGAGGAGGGTGGTGAGCTATTTGGAGGGGTGGGGTCTCAGATAGGACTTCCTTCCCAGGGCTTTGGGGGACCCTCTAGCTGAGGTTTGCTCCCTGAAGTTGGGGCTTTGCCCCTTGTCATTTCTCACTTTCCCGGAGCTGTGACTATGGAAGCATGACCTGAAGACTGTGCCAGCCTCTCCTTCTCATCTGTCACAGGGACAGCACCTCCAGCCTAAGGCAAATAAACTGCCTGAAATCACTCACACAGACTTGGGGGGTAGGCCAATGAATGTGTCTGGGAGACAGAAAGTTCTTTGCTCTTGCGTTCTCCAAGGGTTCTGTGCCCCCTAAAGCTTAGGAGCCCGTATTTAGAAGGCCAGGCTGACTAAGATGAGTAATAGAAGGAGGAAGGGGAAGGAAGAGAGAGAGAGTACCCCATTCCCCAATTTTTTTCATGTCTTTTCTGGACCTGTTTCCTCTTGAGTAAATGAGAAGTTTGTGAGATATCAGAATAACACCCAGCATTTAGAATAGTAATGTCTACCTTTATTTCATGTACATTATCTCATTTATTCTTTCCAAAAACCCTGTGAAAGCCTTCCCTGTCAGCAGCTCTGTCTTCCAGATGACAAACCCAAGGTTTGGAGAGGCTGGGTGACTTGCCTGAGATCACACAGACTGTGGCTGGCAGCGTGGGCCTGGACCCAGCAACTAGCTCTTGGGTTCTCCTACTGGCACTCTGGGCAGGGAGAGTGAGGAGAAGGGAGAAGAGGAGGAGGCCGAGGGGGAGGAGGTCATGCCCAGATGGAAATCCTCAGTTCCTTCCACTGAACCCTGAAGGCCTTCTGGAGAAGGGGGCACTTGGGGGAGCTGGGGAGGGGAGGAATTCCCAGGCACCGGAGACCATCCTTTCTGGTGGATTCTCAGGTACTCATGGTCCCTTCGGATGGCTTGAAAGCAGGTGTGGGTTCGATATCGGACTTTGGGCTCTGTCACAGGCCTCAGGCTGGGGAGACTTTTCGGAATGTGCCCCTTGCCTTCCAGAACCACCTTTGGCCTCACCTGCTGTTTATACTCCTCTTCCTCCCCCTCTACCCTGCTTGGCAGCCTGAGCCAGTGCCAGGAAATTGTTGGTCAAAGGTGAGGTCACCAAGAACCTGGAGAAACAACAGGTCCTCATTAACCTTGTTTATCTGTCAGGTACCTGTTGCCTTATAAGGTTCCTCCTGCCCTTCTCATTAACTTTGTCTCCTGCCTCCTTAGAAGCTCAGATTCTTCCGGAAGATTTCTGCATTTGACCCTTCCGAGATGCACTTCCTGTTTCTGCATGTGGTTTCTGTATCTATCAGGCCTCATCTCAGATTATGTGGTCACCTGAGTCAAGATGCTGGCTTCTTCGTAAGGCTGTCCTCACTTATCCGTGAGGACAGTGTCTGTTTACCATTGTGTCCTCAAAGGCCGGTGATGACATCTGGTCCAAAAGACTGGTGAATGGAGGATTGAGACTAACGTCCTGGGTCTACAGTTCAGAATTCACCTCCTCCAGGAAACCTGCCATGATTGCTTCCACCCTGCTCTTATCATCTTCTCATTCCTGCCTTCGGTCTGCCTCTCTATCCTGTCCCAACTTCTGCTCACTGTTGCTCTTTTAGATGGGTGCCTTCAACCATAGGTAGGCTCTGTGAATGCAGAGACTGGGTCTTCTTATTCTCTCGCGTCGTCCCCTGATCCCCACCCCACCCCTGTGTCCTGCACACAGTGGACCCCTAAGTGATGCTTACTAACCAACTGGCCTGTGGGATCTGGGCCAAAGCAGGGCCAGGAAGGTCAGATTATCTCTCAAGGTCACCCAAGTTTGTAGCTGAAGAGCTTGGGCCTGTCCTGGCCCAACCAGCACATCCTTCCTCAGAGCCAGGGCCCCTTTGGCGTGCAGTGCTGATATTTTAAAACCATCGATGTTCATGCATTTTTCACTAAAAAGACCTTCGGCCAGAGCCTTCAATGTGCCAGGTGCTGTGCTCATTCTGGTTCTCAGAGTTGGAGGTGATATAGTTCCTGACCTCAGGGAGGTGAGATATTTACCAGAACAGTCTTCAGCATTGGAGCCAAATGTTGGGGCAGTCAGAGAAAGCTTCCCTGAGGAGGCGGCCCCTGAGGCCCTTAAAA
This sequence comes from Lontra canadensis, assembly GCF_010015895.1. NCBI lineage: Eukaryota > Metazoa > Chordata > Mammalia > Carnivora > Mustelidae > Lontra > Lontra canadensis. The sequence goes on along the minus strand of NW_022631017.1, from coordinate 5,072,447 downwards.
CATTCTTACACAACCATTCATGTGGTCAAGCTGTTTAAGAGAGCCCTTGCCCATCTCTGTTAGTCCAAGATATGCCGGTGACCAGCCTGGGGCCTGGTTCTTGGAGAAGGGGAGAATGTGGGCTGTTCTCCAGCAAGCCCTGCCCCATCAGGAGCCACAGCCAGCAGCCTGCAATGAGAGGGCCCGTCGCCTGCTGCCAGACATGCTGGCTCGGAGATGGGCAGAGATACTCCCGAGGCCCCGCAGTGACCTAGAACCCAAGGTCTGGTCTGGATGGGGCGATGTGGCCAGAACCCAAAGGGGCCAGAACGCAAGTATTCTGATTCCCCCCTGAGCTCCCTCCCAGAGTCACCCTTTGTCCCTTTTCCTTCACGAGGCCAGTGCCTTCACCAGGTGAAGTGGGGGGCACAGAGAGAGTGGTCCTTACCAGGGTCTCCTCCTCGCCCAGTGGCAGATAGGCATTGAAAAGATGGCCCAGGCTGAGATACCTGTTGGAAAGAGAAGGGAATGAAGGAAGCAGCTGGGGCAGAGAGGATGCTCTTCAGTGAGAGCTTGCCTCCTGGACACTTGTGTGCACAGCAGAGGTCCCATTTCTCACAAGCAGGGCTAACCTATCAGAGGAAGGGAGAAGGAAAGGGACTTGTTGGCTGCCAGCTGGCCTGAGCTGGCTGCTTGTAGCTCCCAGGCCTTATTCCTGTCCACCTCCCCCTCCACAGCCTCAGGGCACAAAGTCCAGTGGGGTGATTTTGTCATTTCTTCCCAGGGTAGCCTTAAAGGGCCAGCACCTTCACTCGGGGTTAATGGTTACCTGTTGGGTCACCAACAGCCCTGGAGGACAGTGTGTACGAGGATGGGTGGGAAGTGGTGACAGACGGGTGGCCTGGGACAGCGCTGGGCTGACACATAAAGAGGAGGATCGTGGCCCTTTGAGCACACCTCTTGGGGTTGCCTCCCCTCCTGGCTGGGCTTGAGCCATGTGTGTCTTTAAGGGCAGACAGCCCAGGAAACTTGTGAGCCTGAAAGGGAGGGTAAAGTCCAGGGCACTATTCTCCCTAACCCCCAGCTCTGACAGGAGAGCGGTTTGGGAGAGGAAGAAACTTGCGAGGCGTAGAATTCCCACAGTAGGGGTGGGGGGGGTCTTCCAGCCAAATGAGAGGGGAGAGCACGTCTTGGGCCCTCAGGAGGTCAGGCCTTGGCTAGGCAGGTCCCTGGGGTCCCTCACCCTCAACCACTAGACATATGCATGTCCCCCAGACTTGGATGATTTGCCAGCATCACCCCTGACCTGCCCAGTCCTTCCATTCTCCCTCTCGGTCCCACCCCTCCAGCCTCGGGAAGCAGAATAGTAAGTAATAATATTAATAACAAGGGCCACCCTTTGTTGGGCCCTGAGGATATATATATATAGATTCATTTGTGATCCTTTCAATAGCCCTGCGAGAGGGTACGGATCTCACCCCCACGTTTCCCAGAGTGGAGAAGGGAGCCTGGAGAGCTTATGTAACTGCCTGAGATCACACACATGGCAGGGGCAGAGCAGGACTCGACCCCTGGTCTGGGTTGTATCAAAGGTTCATGCTTTTTACCACAGGGGGTGATGGGCTGCGGCCTGGCTGTTTCTCCAGCACACTGGCTCAGTCAAGGCTCCAGAAGGCTTTCATGATTTGCCCCAGCCAGCCTGGGAATGGATGAAGGAATAAGCAAAATGTGGTCTGTGCATACAATGGAGGACTATCCAGCCCTCCAAAGGAAGGAAATTCTACCAGACACCACAGCGTGGATCAAACTGGAGGACATTTTGCTAAGTGCTCTACTCCGGTCACAAAAGGACAAATCCGCAGGAAGAGCAGGATGGGGTCACACTAGTCCCAGATGTCAGTGTGTGCGAGCCAGGGTGGGAAACAGCAGCAATCTCGTGGCCTCGAGCTTGGCCATGTTGCATTGTCTGTCACTGCCTTGGGCTCTGTGGCTGCAAGTGGCTGTGCCGTCTGGGGGTTCCCTACGGGAGGGGCTGGGGGCCCTGAGGGGGCTTGTCCAGTAGCACAGGCCCAGAAGAGGCAGAGGGATGGACAAGATGACCTCACAGGAGAGACTTCCATGGACAGGAGTGTCCCTCTTTCTGTGAAGGCTTTACTCAAGTTCGCTCTCCTTTCCTGCACATGGTTCATAGAGCAATTCATGACTTTTGTCTATTCACAGGCATTGAAATCTAATGATTTCCCCCAGATTCTTGCCTGTGGCTTTTAACTGTTATCATTTGGCTCAAAGACCACAGGCTGGCAGCTTATCCTTCCTCAAGCCCTTTGCACACACAATTTCTTAGGGTTTGGGCAGAGAAAGTTTTATTAATCCCACTAGACAGACGAAGACACTGAGCCCTGGAGCGAGGAAGTTCTGTGACTGGAGCCTAGAGAGGCCTGGTGGCGGCGACCAGCCCTCCTCAGCCTGGGCCTCACGCGGCTTCCCGCTGCACTGCTTCTCCAGCTCTCCCTCAAAGAACTTTCTCTGTTCAGGCTCGTTCGCTTTGGAGTTACACCTTGCCTCTAATTCTTTTACTTAATTTTTGTTTATTGTGGTAAAGCGCACTTAACATAAAATTTACTGCCTCAACCACTTTAAAGTGCACAGTTCCGCGGCATTAAGTACATTCCTATTGTTGTGCAACCATCCCACCATCCTTCTCTAGAGCTTTTTCGTCTTTTCCAGCTGCAGCTCTGCACCCATGAGGCACGGACTCACGGACTCCCCTTCCCCGGCTGACCCCAGCCTCCAGCGGCCGCCGTGTACTTCCTGTCTCAGTGAATTGGGCTACTCTAGGTAGCTCACAGAGGAGTATCCGTCATTTTGTGGCTGGCTTATTGCACTTAGCAAAACGTCCTTCAGGTCCGTTCATGTTGTGGTGTAATGGTAGAATTTCCTCCCTTTTGAAGGCTGAATGTCACTCCACAGTATGTATAGACCACCTTAGGCTGATCCATTCATCCGCTGAGAGGCCCTTGGATTGCTTCCATGTTTTAGCCAGTGTGAATAATGTTCGCCATGTCCTCGCTATGATCGCAGGTGTGCGCATACCTTTTTCAAACCCTACCTTCAATTCTTTGGGGGTCATATGCCCAGAAGAAAAGTTGCTGGATCATATGGTAAGTCCATTTTTCATATCTTGAGGAGGCACCAAACTGTTTTCCACAAAGACTGCACCATTTTCTGTTCCCGACAACAGTGTCAATTTCTCCACATCCTAGTCAGCACTTGTGATTCTCGGGTTGTTTGATGGTGGCCATCTGGATGGGTGTAAGGGCATACCTCATTCTACTTTTTTTTTTTTAAGATTTTATTTATTTATTTGACAGAATAGATCACAAGTAGGCAGAGAGGCAGGCAGAGAGAGAGGGGGAAGCAGGCTCCCTGCTGAGCAGAGAGCCTGATGCGGGGCTCGATTCCAGGACCCTGAGCTCATGACCTGAGCTGAAGGCAGAGGCTTAACCAACTGAGCCACTCAGGTGTCCCTCATTCTACTTTTGATTTGCATTTCTCTGATGATGAGTGGAGTTGAGCATCTTTTCATGTGCTTATTGGCCATCTGTATGTCGTCTCTTTAAGTTCTTTGCCTGTTTTTGAATTGGGTATTTTCGTTGTTGAGTTTTGGGAGTGCTCACACATTCTGGGTATTAATCTCTTATCGGGTATCAGATATATGATTTGTAAATATTTTCTCCCATTTTGGGAGTGGCCTTTTTACTCTGTTGATAGAATCTTTTGATGCGCCAAGGATTCTTTAAAATTTGTTTTTTTAAGTAATCTCCATATGCAGTGCGGGATTTGAACTTGCCATGCCGAGATCAAGAGCCACATGCTCTACTGACTGAGACTGCCAGGTGTCCAGATGCAGAGAAGATTCTAAGTTTCACGAATGACCCTTCTTCCTGATGTTGCCATGCTTGGGGCTGGCTACTTCACCTGGGCTTCCAGAGTCACCTCTAGGGCTGTCTCCCTGCATTGACAGTGGGACCACCTGGCTGGCCTCACCCACCAACCACAGGAGTTGGGCCCTCGCCTGGTTGAGGGACATATGACCAACACCAGCACAGGACCCGCAAATAGCAGGTGCTCTGTGTGTGTGTTTGGTGAAAGGAAGACGATCTGTAATGACACATGATTTGGGCTGGGGGTAGCGTGGTGGGAGAGATGGGGGGCTTCCGGTGCTGTGGAGAATGGGTGTGAGATGGCTGTCCAGGAGGGGGAAGACAAGACGGAGGGGAGCACAGACTCTGGAGCCAGAATGCCTCGTTCAAATCCTCTTCTTGGCTGTCCAGTCTTGGGCAGGTTGCTTAACCCTTCTATGCCTCAGTTTCTTTGCCATCTTTGAAACAGGAGGCATAACAGTTTCTAGCTTAGAAGGCTGGTTATGAGAATCAGATGACTCATAAAACAAGACTTAACATATCACCAACATGATACAGGTCCTGGCTGTTATTATTATTACTTTATTATAGTCTCAGCTCTTTGAGGTCAGAGAACACGTTCCCTACGTCTTGGCGGCTCTAGCACCTAGCCCAGTGCCCAGTGCAGACCCACTGGTACTCAGTCACTGTTTGTTAATTGGATTTTAGAGTCTTTTGTCAACCAGGCAGTCTTTCCTTACTCCACCCTTAGTTTCTCCCGGTGGTTCCCTGGCCTGTTTTGCCCTGTTCTCCATCGATCTGCTTCATGGTTGGGTCTTGGTCTCCCCCTGCCCCCCACCCTGAGAAAGGAGGTAAACCACTGGTTCTTAGCCGTTAGTAAAGGGATCCTGAGGCTGGGCTGAGACAGGGGCTGTGTGGCTGGGGTGGCAGGTCAGGAGAGGCTGGGGCTGGAGGAAGGCAGCCACTCCCCCTTTTCTTCCTCCCCTGTATTCCCCTGTGCCAAGTCACAGAATCATAGAATCTCAGTGCTGGTTTCCTCCCCCAGGAGGGCCTGGACCATTCTGTGCCTGTTTTCCTTCTAGCTTGTTGGCTGCCTGGTTCTCCCTTGGAACCAGGGGATCAGAGAGAAGAGAAGATCCTTTGGCATTTGGAGAGGGTCCTGGCCATGTCTCCCTCCAGATGCTCTCATATGACTTTTCTGATGATCTCCTAGGCATTATTACTCCCAGAGGCCCCCTGGAGCCAAGACTTGGAGGGAGGGTGGAAGGATCATCCCTGATCCTTCCCTGGGGCCTTCCCTGGATCCCTCCTCTGTGGACTGCCCCACTACCCTCCATTCGTGGCCATTGTTGCCACGACCAGCTGTGCTCCACGGGTCCCAGGCACAGAGGGACCCGGGTGGTCAGTTCTGTGCTCTGCCCAGGGTTCAACCCTCCCTGTGTTCTTGATGTCCCAAGACCTCTGATGTCACCTCAGATCCTATGACTTGCCCTGCCCCACTTAGGAGGGACCTTGTCCCCGAAGACTTTGGCCTTTCTTTGGGTATTTATGGGCAGTATGGCAGCGAGGTCAGGTGCCAGTGGACAGTGGGAAGACTTGGATGTTCGCTTGGGGCTAGGGTGGGGGTACCACTTTGCCCTGCATGGCTGGCTCTGGGTGTAAGAGCAGTGAGTCACTTCTTGCAGGCAGTGGTGAGGAGAAAGAGAGCAGAGCAGGGGCACTGGGTATGTGTGGGTGGGGGAGGGAGGTCTGGTGGCTGCCTTGTGTTTCTGTGTGCCATGCGAGACGGGCTGATGTAGGAGTGTGTGATTTGTGGGTGCGAGTGCAGGGGGGATCGATGAGGAGATCATATGAGCTGTGGGGACTGTGTGTGTGCATGCTGTGGGCGAGGTGGGCTGTGTCAGTGATGTGGTGGGTTCTGAGTGTGCCCCTGGGCTTGGGGGCTGCGTGCAGGCCAGGGAAAAGAGTGACCACAAAATTACAACGTACCTTGATCTCTCTTTATTTTAATTTAACCTCAGCCTCTGCCAGGGGTCAGGTTGCTGGGTAACTGTTGGGAGTGGGGGGGAGAATTGCCACCCCAGGTGCTGCTTATCATCGGAATGATGACGTCTTAGGAGACGAGGAGCTCACCTCTCTCAGCAATCATACCTCTGGTGGGAGCACCAGCTTTTGTGGGGGGTAGTGCTCACACCCTAACCCCGGTTTCTGTGTGTTTATCACTGTGTGTGTGTGTGTGTGTGTGTGTGTGTATGTGTGTATGATGTTAATAATATCTTTGCGTATGTACACATGTGAGTCTGCCACCTGTGACGGGCTCTGCAGGCTGGTTTCCAGGTATTGTGTGTTCGTGTGTGTATACACAGGAGCAATGCCATCGTATTGGATTTTACCTGTTGAGTCATGGAACGCACCAGACTCACCTTTTCAAAACTACGCCAACAGAAAACAACATTCTAGAACTAAATTTTAATACAAATTGTGATATTACTTTAGGCAGATACATGTATGTGTATTCTGTGTCATATGTTTGACATATATCAAAAAAATGCCTTCCATATACTGTTGAAACTTAATTTTTTCTTAAATAAAAAATATAAATCATTTTTTTCTAACCTTTTATTTCTTCTGGCAATAAAATGAATCTTGTTTTGATCAGATTCCTTTATCACCACTGCCTGAAAATATTATTTATCTAATTGTTTATTATCTTTCTTTCACACTAGAATATCATCTTTATAAGGGCAGGGATTCTTGTCTGTCATGGTCATGTTGTATCCCCAATAGCGAGAACAGCGCCTGGCACGTAGAAGGTGCTGAATAAACATTTTTTTTTTGAAGAAGTGAAAGAGAAAGTATTCCCAAGAATGTGGCATGTAAGTAGAGGCCTGAAGGGTGAGGAGCATTTACCAGGTTGAGAAGAGGTAAGGACTGTTCTAGATACAGGCAGTATGTACAAAGGTCCTGAGGCAGGAGGGGGCAGAGTGCATTTCTGAGGAGCTGACAGGTGGCTGGTGTGGCCGCAGTGCTCTCTGTGTGCTTGCGTGCGTGTGCGTACACGAGGGCCTGCACGTATGTGCAGAGTGCCTTCTCAGCTATTGGAAGGAGCCTGGAACGTTGCAAAGGAGTGACGTGATCAGATTTGCGTTTTAAAAACACCCCTCTGGGGTGCCTGGGTGGCTCAGTGGGTTAAAGCCTCTGCCTTTGGCTCAGGTCATGATCCCAGAGTCCTGGGATCGAGCCCTGTATCGGGCTCTCTGCTCTGCAGGGAGCCTGCTTCCCTTCCTCTCTCTCTGCCTGCCTCTCTGCCTACTTGTGATCTCTGTCTGTCAAATAAATAAATAAAATCTTTAAATAAATAAATAAAAACACCCCTCTTGTTGCTGGAGGAGGATGGAATCTGAGGTGGGGAGAGATGTGTGGACTGTCCTCCCGTGAGAGAGGAGGGCCCCCTAGGACCGGGTCAAGAGGTTTTCAGCAGCAGCCCGCATGGGTTTCCAGGGTCACTGGAGTGGCATTGGGAGGGGTGGGAGAGGGAGCCTTGGGGAGCGGGTCTGAGATTTCTCACATGCTTAATTGGTTGGCTGGTGAACGGAGTGCTTCCTCTGTGCTGGGCGCTAGGCTAACCACTTTACCGTCCCAGTTAATCTTCCTAGCCTTCTGAAGTGGGTCGGATATCACCCATGAGGACACGGAGGCTCAGAGTGATAAGTCCTCTGCTGTAGGGTTTAGGCTTGGCACTGGGAAGCTCTCCTAACACCTCTCTCCATCAGGACTTGCAGTCGGCTGGTTAGCACAGGGCTCATAGACGTGCACGGGGCGAATAGCTCATTTTACCTGGAGACCTATGGATGTGCTCATATTTGCCAGCCTTTTGATACGTGACTGAGGCCTCCCCTGGGCTCAGCCCCTCCTGAGCCTTGAATGTTTTCTCTCATGCAAACCATCCTGTGACACGCTGTCTTCTCTGGGTTCCAGTTTTGGTTTAAAGTACAGGGAGAACTTCACACCTCTTAAGAACTAATCAAGGGGAGGATTCTTCCAGATTTTGAGCAACCACAACCACATGGCCTGCTGGCCCCACTCTTCGTGGTTTGCCTTTTCCACCTCCAACTCAATGGCCGTGTTTTCAGAGGTTTGCTGTTACAGGACTCTTCCAAACATTCAACTTGGATTTTTAAGAAAACAGGAAAACTCTTTCTTCTCACAGTCATATTTCATTGTGTTAAGCCGGAGTCAACTAAATTGTGCAATGACAGTAACAAGAGCCACCGACAAACAGGTCTGAGGACAAACACAGTGGCTCTGAGGGTCCCCCGGGGCTGGGCTGCGGGAGCCAAAGTGGTGGGCATGTTGCTGATCCCCCACCCCCCGAGGTGGACGGTGGGCATCGATCTGCAGGCTTCTCGGAGAGAGCGGAGGGGTAGCAAATGGAGCCCCAGGCCAGGTGAGTTACCTGCTGAGAATGTGGGCAAAGCGGAGTGCGGCTGCAACGTGACGCTCTCTGTCATATGTTACCAGAAGACTGAGTCTGTGTTCAATATTTAGTACAGGTAGTTGGAGCCCTTGGGAATCAACATGAAATGCTATCAGTGGTTTAAATGCTCAGCATCAATTAGGTTTTTTTGTTTGTTTGTTTTAAGATTTTATTTGTTTATTTGACAGAGATCACAAATAGGCAGAGAGGCAGGCAGAGAGAGAGGGGGAAGTGGGCTCCCCGCTGAGCAGAGACCCCCTCCTCCCAATGTGGGACTCGATCCCACGACCCTGAGATCATGACCTGAGCCGAAGGCAGAGGCTTTAACCCACCGAGCCACCCAGGAGCCCAGCATCAATTAGGTTTAAAAAGTAGGTTTTGAGAAGGGAGCTGGGGGATATTGGAGGGGGAGACGAACCATGCGAGACTATGGACTCTGAAAAACAATCTGAGGGTTTTGAAGGGGCGGGGGGTGGGAGGTTGGGGGAGCCTGGTGGTGGGTATTAGGGAGGGCACGGATGGCATGGAGCACTGGGTGTGGTACATAAACAATCAATTCTGGTACACTGAAAAGAAATTAAATAAATAAATAAATAAATAAAGAGGAATGAAAAAAAGACAATAATAAAGAAAAGTGGGTATATGGGGGGAAAAAAGGTTAAAAAAAAATACGTTTCGTAACTCAAATTGTTGAGTCCATTAATAATGAGCCAGACAGGGGCACAGGGCTGGCAGTTCATTCTGGAATTTCGCATTTTCCTGACCCAGACCCTGGGAGAGGCAGTGGGGAGCACAGTCAGGGATGGCGGAGGCAGTGCCCTCTTTGTGTGTCTACGATTTCGGAGGCTGGGGTCCATCCTGAAGGCCAGGCTTCTGCCTTTGAAGAACTTCTCTTCCTAAAGACAGCGAAGAGGAGATGCCCTGAAGCAGTCAGGATCCGGGTCTGGAGGCCTGGTCTGAGCTGACAGTGTGTGTCCTGTGCCCTTACTCACAGGGGCAGGGAGAGGATGGAGGTGGTGTTTTCTTGACCCATGGTGTCTCCCTGGCCCAGGGCAGGACCCAGTGCATGGGCACCTCAACTGTGAAGACTTGCCAGGCATCTGGCTCGTTTCTGCCTGGCGCTGGAGACCATTTCATGTCTTGGACGATTGGGGGAAGAGAATGAAGCAAGAAGGATTGGTTGAAAGAATGGCCGTGATCCGAGAAATGTGGGATAAAAGTAAACCTGTCCCCTTATTCAGAACTGTCAGGGAAGGGACTTTGGTCCAACTCTCTTGAACCTTCGTTTCCTGAGTCATTGTGTTAGGAACACATTCTGGGACCGTCAAGAGGCCTAAGACACTATTCCTGTCCTCAAGAGCCTATCATATGGCCATGGAGACAGACTCCAACAAGAGCATCTTCTAGGACCTGCTATGGCTCCAGGTTTAGTGAAAGAGCTCAGTGATGTTATCAGAAACTCAGGCTTTTTCTGTCTTTCTGCTCTGCTCTCCTCAACCCATGAACTTATTGTCCGCATGCGTGTTACCTCAGGGTTGCAAGATGGCGGCTGCAGCGCCTCCTATAATTATATTCAAGGCAGGAAACAAAAAGGCCCAGGAGAAAATGTGGCTGCATTTTTATCAGGGAAGAAAAGTATTTCCCAGAAACTCCATCAGAAAAGGACCTTTCATGTCTCATTGGCCAGGACTGAAAGGCAACGCTGCAAGGGAGACAGGGAAAGTGAGGGTCAGGCAGTGGGGGTGGGGGAGGGCAGACAGGATGCTCATGACATCTTAGATGAGCCTTGGTTCATCCCTGGGGCCTGGGTCCATTGCCACCTGAAAGGTGGGGGTTCTGGAGGAAGTGCTGGGCCATTAGGTAGAAGGAACAGTGTTTTCTACATGCAGTAAGAGCTAAGATCAGGCCTGGGATGCAGAGAGAAACCAGAGGGCAGAGTTAGCCCTTCCCAGGGCGGGGGGTGGGGGGGCAGCGGTGCTGGAAAAGGTGATCCCTGAGCGAGGTCTGGGCCACACCTATCAAGACCAGTCGGAAGGGGAACCTAGGTGGAAGGAATAGCCGGAGGAGAAGCACGGGCATGTGTGCACAGTTAGATATTAAGTTCAAGGACGAAGTCAGAGAGGTAGAGGTGGGTGCAGGTGGAGATGTGACAAGAAACCAGACTGTAGTGGGCTTTGCAAGTCCTGCTGCTTACTTGGATTCTACCCTGTAGGGTCTTGAATGGCTTTCGGCAGAGGAGGGGCCTGTTGAGCTGGGATTTTAAGAAGGTTGGGGCACTGCAAATGGATGGGAGAGGCTGGGAGAAGCTCAGGCAGAAGCAGGGAGGTTCCTGCCCCATCCAGACAAGAGCTGCTAAGGGCCTGTAGTAAGATTTTCCAAATCTGCCTGCCAATATTTCAGCGACAAGATAGGAAGGATTCCATGGCATGAATCTCTGGAGGGACAGATGTCTCAAGAGGGCTGGGAAGCTCCCCAAAATGTACATCAGACTGTGCAATCACATGCAGGGTAGTCTATGTCCCAGTGCTGAAGAAAGAGGAGCGGCGGCTATGATCAGTGGGCGGCATGGCAGCTCGGCACTGCGTTGCTGTTTTAGGAAGGTTTGAGCAAAGAAGGGAAGGGCAAATCCGAGACAGGGCCATGAGCCTGTGAACACAGTGCCTGGAAGACAAAAATAGGCAGAACTTTGTGAGAGATACCTGGGGCAACCGAAGAGCCTGTGGAGACTGGGGTGGGAGGAAGCCGAGGCCAGGCCTAGGCGACGGGGAGTGGAGAAAGGGGGTGTTCCTGGGGCTGTGTTGCTGGGGTCCCTCTGACAGAGACCAGAGACGAGGCCACACTGGGAGAAGAAAGAGAAGCCCTTCCCCAGCAGCTGCTCCTGGAGTATGCGGGGGACTCTCACCGTAAAACATTTCAGGCACAAGGGAATCTTCTGGATAAGACTGCTGGGTCTTCTTGTTCCCCTCTGAGAAAGCTCAGAGCACGGGGCTGGGTGCAGGGAAAATGTGGCTCTGAGTTTCAAAAAGAGAGGTTTGGAATCTATAACTTCACAGCTGAGGACTGTTCTGGGCCAGGATCCTTGCAGACTGGGACAGGGATGGTTCACGAGCACTTAGAAAGGGAGGTGGCAGGGTGGTGTCAGGGACCCAGCAGGGGCTCGGGCTCTCTATGACTAGTGTGTCAGACCAATTAAAAACAAAAGTGTTGTGAAGTAGATAAGAAATACCCACAGAATAAAATTCAAAAAGCACAAAAAGTATACAGAGCAGAGTCCCCCTCTCCCCGCTGCCTGCTAGCCCCCCAGCTGCGTTCCTCAAAGGCCTCCAGTATTACCACTGCTCATGTATATGACACACCCATCTACCTACTCTTTAAGAAGGGCAAATGCGGCATATTTCACTTGCCACATTTTATCGAAGTTTTTTTCCTCTAATAGTAGATTGCGGAGATTTTTACGCAGCAGTGCAAGTGGGGCTGCCTGGTTCTTTTGACAGCATGGGAGTACCATAGTAGGATGCCCCATCACTTATCCCACCGGCCCCCCACAGCCACCAGGCCTTCTCTCTCATTGTCATATCTACAATGAATACTTTGCATACATATCACTTTCTGCATGTTTGACATATGCGATATGTATGCATTTCTATAGAATAAATACTCAGGGAGTAGCCGAGCAGAGAATTTACGCACATTTGATTTGGATAGATATTGTCAAATTGTCCAACTCCACAGAAGCTGTGCGGATTCATGTCCCCATCTTCATATACAAGAGGGTCTGTTTCCCTATATTTGGGCTAACTGTGTTTTCCAACTTTCAGGTCTTACTGGTGCTGGGCGGTCGGATAGAAGGAATCTCTAGTTTTAATACACGTTTCTCTTATTAAGATTTCTGACTAATGGGGGCGCCTGGGTGGCTCAGTCGTTGAGCGTCTGCCTTCAGCTCAGGTCATGATCCCAGGGTCCTGGGATTGAGCCCCGCATCAGGCTCCCTGCTCTGTAGGGAGCCTGCTTCATCCTCTCCCACTCCCCCTGCTTGGGTTCCCTCTCTTGCTGTATCTCTCTCTGTCAAATAAATAAATAAAGTCTTAAGGAAAAAAAAAGATTTCTGACTAATGGACTTTCTGACTCCCAAGAGGATTGGATACTGGTAGATGCAGAAATTGTGGGAAGTGCAGGAACTCCACAAAGTTCTTGATAACATCTCTCAGGTGCTTTGATGGTCAAGATGGAGAAATAGAGCCATGATCCTCAAGTAGCTTTATGGGTCAGTAGCTGGAAAAATGGTCATCCATTCATTTAACAAACATTCATGGAGCTTACATTCTACAGGAGGAGACTGACAGTGAATGAAAGCCTGAACAAATAAGTAAATTATGTGATACATTAGAAGGCCATATGTCAACGATATTGCTTAATAAATCCACATTGGTCTAGAAAAGGACAATAGATGCCACGGGGGCTCCATCATTAGTCCCGTCTTGTCCATTCAACAAATAGTGATTGACTATCTGCTATGTGTCAGGTGCTACTTTAGGAACTAGGGATACAGCTGTGAGCAAATCAGACAGAAATCCCCGACCTCCTGGAGCTGATACTCCATTGGTAGGAGACCAACACTAACAAATTGAGTAAGAAAAACAGGGACGCCCCGGTGGCTCAGCTGGTTAAGTGTCTGCCTTAGTCTCGGGTCATGATCCCAGGTTCCTGGGATTGAGCCCCGAGACTCGTTTCATAGGGCTTCCTGCTTCTCCCTCTCCCTCCTCCTGCTTGTGTGTGTGCTCTCTTAGCCTCTCTCGCTCACTCTCCCATATAAATAAATAATCTGGAAAAAACAAAGAAAAAAATATATATAGCATATTAGAAAGAAAAAAATAGTGCTATGGAGACAAATTAGGTGGGGAAGGCTGATAAAGAGTACCAGAGAGTGGGGCTGCGATTCCAAATGGGGCTGCCAGGAAAGACCTAAAGGAGGAAGGGAGCCATGAGGCTTTCTAGAGAGAGAAGGCTGTTGCAAAGCCCGGGAGGCTGAAGCAATGCTTGGGTGTTGGAGGAGCAGAGAGGGAGGGGGAGCATGGAAGAGATGAGACAGGTTGGAGTGGGGGAGGAAGCTGGATGATGCGGGCTGTGGGGGCCCTCGTGAAGCCTGACACTTTTACTCTGAGGCAGGAGCCCTCAGAGAGTCTGCACAGAGGAGGGGTGGTGTCTGAATTGGGTGTTCATAGGCTGATTCTGGCAGCTTTGCTGAGCATAGACGGAGGGCAGAGCAGGGAAACTGTAGTGATCCAAAGAGCAAGAGGGCAAAAGTCACGAGGCTCTTGCAAAAATCCAAGCGAGAAATGACAGTGGCTTGAACCTGACTGGAAGGGACAGAGGAATGGTTGGAGTCTGCTATGTTGTGAAGGTAGAGCCAACGGGATTTGTTGACACATTGGCCAGGAGATGTGAAAGAAAGGGGTGAGGGCAATAGGATGGCAAAGGCGTTTGGTCTGAGCAACCGGAAGGATGGAGTTGACCTGCCCAGAGATCTTGAGATGGTGAATGGGATGTCTGGGATGGAATGCTGAGTCAGAGATGACTGTGAGACACCCGGATGGGGAGGTGATGAATGGGGACAATGGGACATGCAGGTCTGGGAATCAGAGGGGAGGGCTGGGCTGGAGACTGAAGTCTGGGAACCAGCAATTTATAAGTCTTATTTAAAGCCTCTCATCTGCTTGAGATTGCCCAGGGAGTGAGTGAGACTAGAGGAGAAGGGCTCCAAGCACTAGCCATGGGGCCTTCTAATGTCACAGAGTTGGGTCACAGAGAGGCACCAGCAAAGGAGGCTGAGAAGGAGTGGCCAGGAGGTGGGGGTGGGGGGGAACCAGGAGAGTGTGATAGCTTGAAAATAAAGTGGGAAAAAGGTTTCAGTGAAGAGGCGTAACCAACTGTTCCAAATGGTGCCGAGAGGTGAACTGGGATGAGGACCGAGGAGAGACCCTGGGAGGGATGGGAGCACCATGCTGGAGAGGTGGGGGGTGACATCCTGCTTCCCACTAGCTAGGACTTGGAAGAGGGCCCAGATGTTAACCGATCCTCTTGGGAAGAAAATCGAACCACTGGGGAGGGAGTGGGGACACAGGAGGGCCACGATAGGTGGCCGTGAGGGACATAGAGATACAAGGTGGCATTTACCAGGCTCAGCATGGGGGTCTCACACATCAACCATCTGAGTACAAAAGACTTGAGGCTTGTTGACAGCTCCTGGTGTGTCAGCAGTGACGTGTAGTGATCCGAAGAGCGTGGCAATTACAAGCTCGGTTAATGGACATATCGTATCCAGAGTGAGGGAGGTGACTGACCTGCTGGGCTCAGCAGTGTGAGGCACATGGGGGAACTGGGTTCAGCTGGGGGAGGGGAGCTGGGAGTGGACCCAGCAGATCCAGGCAGGGAGTGCACAGAGGGCCAAGGGCCTGCAAAGGAGTGGACTTGGGGAGCAGAGATGTGTGTCTACCGTTCAGAGAAGAGCTCTCCTAGGAGGGTATGTCTCACAGCAGTGGAACAAGGCTGAGGGAGCAGAAGCTGAAATGTGACCAGACTCGGTACTGTGACTTTTTCTAGATTTACTGTGGATTCTCCATGAAATTTTGTAATTTGTGAGCATTTCAAGCCACTTCTGACCCAGGAGTGACCCACGACTTGCTGAATGCCTCAATCTCAAGTCTTGGGAAAACAATGCTTTCTCTCAAGATCAGCTGAATGAAACTAGCAACTTCTAATCTGATCATCAACCGAGGCCAAGGAGGGTTATCATGCGAGGCCGCAGGGCTGGGGGCTTGGCCTTCCTGAGAGCACGCTGTCACTGACAGGGCAGACAGCAGGGGCAGCCAGCTCACACAGTGCCAGCCCTCTCCCCTCCAAAGCATCTGGGCGCTGGGGTGAAACCAGGAGAGAGCAGAGAACTGGCTCCTGTCCTCCCAGGGCCCCCAGTCTGATGTTGGCAGGGTTGTGGAACAGGCTCCAGGGGTTGGAGGAGATGGTGTGACCACACCCCACATTAATAAGTAGCAAGCCACATTGAGAGACTAAAATGAACAGGTGGTATACATTTTCATGTATTTGTACATATATTTATTTATTTAACCTACAATATCCACAAATAGTCTCATTTCAACAGCTAATCAAGGCATGAAAATGTCATGAGATAATTTACACGATATTTTCATGCTCAGTCGTCAGAAGCCGTGTGCATTCTCTGTTTACTCACAGCACATCTCAATTTGGGCCAGCCCCCCGCGCCGGGTGTCGAGGGCTCAGTTGCCTGTCTCACGTTCTTCCCTGCACTGGAAGGAGCCAGGGCTGCCCGCTGGCGTGCAGGGATTCGGTGCTGGTGCCTGCCTGGCTATGGAAGGGGCTTGCGGGGACCCTCGGACGTGATCTGCTGCATGTGGGGTGCATGCACCCCTGTGTGCATTCCTGGGTGATAGGGGGCTGTCCCTAGTGTGCCTGCCATTTTCCAGCGGCGGTAAATATTAACGAAGTGGTGGGTGGCCGGCCCTCTGGGAGGCCTGGACTCTCCCCGCGGGAGGAATGGAAATAATGCTGTGTACCTTAGATAGGGCTTTCGGTCTGGCCCCGGAGGCTGCTGGGCCCCGAGCTGCTGGGGATACACAGGCTGGCCTTCTGTGCTCAGGACCAGGATGGCTTGCTGGGAGAGTCTCAAAACCCGCAGACCTCAGAAGTGCCACTTGCCTCTACGCGTGCATTGGCCTCGCCCCACTCCTCAGTCTCTCTCGAAAACCACCTCTTCACCTGAAGACCTCTTCTCTCCAAATCCACTTGCCAACAAGCCCAGTTAAGCCCGATTTAAGGGCATAGGAAACACATGGAGTTCAGATGATATTTTCCTTAAAAAAAAAGACAAACCAAAAAAAAAAACAACAACAAAAACCAGTCAGCACTCACTCACTGAGCACTTGCTGTATGCTGGCCCGTTACAAAGGCTGCCTCCTTCCTCATGGCAAGCAGGGACACCGGTTGTCCCCTCTGCCCCCGCCCCCCCAGGAGAGGGGCCTGAAATTCAAGCAGGTCAACGTCACAACTGGGAAACAAGCCCGGGCATTTGACTGGACTAGTTCTAGCTACCAGAAAGTTCTCTCTGGGGAAGGGAAAGCAGGAGTAGTTACTTCCATTTGCATAAACGAACACCAGAAGGACACATAGAAGCTAATGTGACCACATATGGGAGGAAATGGGGAGGAATGGGGTACAGGAGGTTTCTCAAGGTATATCCCTGGGTATTACGTTGATATGATAACCAATATATCCATATGATAACCATATCCATATAACCATATCTAATAATAATTAGATATATTATCTAATTTTAAAAGCAAATGAGATGAAATTTTAACTGTTCATTTTGTTCCTCCTGGTAGAAGAGGTGTTTCTCAGAGTAGATGAGCTTGATGGCTGAGCTGAACATTTTTTTTTTTTTTAAGATTTTATTTATTTACTTGTCAGAGAAAGAGAGAGCCAGCACAAGCAGGGGGAACAGCAGGCAGAGCGAGAAGCAGACCCTTGGCAGAGCAGGGAGCCCGCCATAGGGCTCCATCCCAGGATCCTGGGATCATGTCCTGAGTCAAAGGCAGACACTTAACTAACTCAGCTGCCCAAGCATCCCCAAGCTGAACATTTTTTTGATATCCAGAATGTGTGTGACCTTACTTTCCATAAAGACCAATTAATTAATTTAGATGACAGAAAAGAAGTGACTTCTTTCTGGTCATGACTTACAATTGGTCTTTAACTTATAGCCTTGGCTCCTATTTCTTATTCTAGAAGCTTCCAGTATGATGAGGAAAACAACTGATTTCTACCCCTCAAACAACCCCCAGTCTGAGATAGAAACACAGCCCTGCCCTCAGGGACCCCAGTCTGAGTGGGAGGAGACACAGCCCTGCCCTCAGGGAGCTCCAGTCTGAGGAGAGACATAGCCCTGCCTGAGGGAGCTCATCATCTGAGGGGAGACATCCCTGTGTTCACAGAGTTCCCAAGCCCAGCTCCTCGGGACCATGTGAGAGAAGTGAAGGGGCTCCTCTGTGTTCAGAAGCACCCGCTTCTGCCCTGGGTCTGGTTCCTCCTTCCCATCCCAGGAAACTCCTTCACTCTTAGCCTGTTCAGGGTGTCAACACCTGATTCATTTCCCCGAGTGCTTGTTCCTGGGTCTCAGAAGATGTTGTGTGTTTCTCCTTGCTTCTAGTCTCTCCTGGAACCAGGGAATGCATGTCCTGAGGATATGCGGGAGGTGAGTGCCTCCTTGAGAATCTCCCTTGCAGGACACAGACTATCTTGTCACTCAGACCGAGTTGGGCTGAGCCAGGGTGGGCCAGAGTGCTAGTCCGTGTGGGGATCTGGGGCCTGCCTTACCCTTTTCCCAAGGAGCACATGGGCCGTGAACACTGAGGAGAGGGCTGAGGAGGTTTCTCTTTACTTGGGGATCTCATTCAGTGAATCTGACTTGGAACGAGGCAGAAGGATGGGAGTCCCTGAGTGTTCTCGGAGTACCAGAGGTCATTGACCTGGGAAGGCAAGGGCAAGCCTGGGGTGGAGCAGGCAGGACGTGTGCGTGTGTGCGCGTGCACACACACACACACACACACACACACACACACAGGCTGTGTTTCCTTCTAAGCAGAAGGTGCTGCCCTTGGCAGAACTGGAGGGGCCCATCACATTCCCAGCTGGGCTTCCTCAGCATCTTTGAGGGGAGACCAGGCTGTGAGGCCAGTGAGGCAACCACACCCCACTCTGTCCCGGGACAGTGTTCACTCCACCCCACCCCAGCCTACATTCCCTTTTCTTTCCTCATTGGCAGAGGGGTCCTCGGAGTCGGGACAAGGCCTTGGAGGCTGGAACAGTATGTGGGGCTTGAGGGGTGGAAATCTGGTTGGATGACTGCGGGGTGGCAAAGGGGTAAACCCCTTGAATACCCTTCCCGTCTTCCCATCTCCAATCTTGACCTCCTCCTCCTCCCAGCCTGGCGATGAAACCGAGAGGGAGACCCCAGCTGCCTGCAGGGTCTCAGGAGGCCCAGCAGCCACCCTGTCAGGTACAGACTCGGAATCTGAGATTCCTAGCTCCTCAGAGACACAGAGGAAGGGTCTTGGCACGATCCGGCCCAAATGTCCTCATTGAACAAGTTGGGGAACAGAGGTCCATAGAGGTTCTAGGAACACATTCCAGAGAAGCCTCAGAAGAGAGGGTCCTGGGACTGGGTCTAGAAAGCGATTTGTTGGCATGATGTGGGGAAAATGTCAGGGTTAGGGTGAATGAGATAGGAGAGGAGAAAGATATTCGATGGGGAGAGGGGCTGGGGGTGTCTGCCCAGAGTATCAGGCCTGCAGGAAAAGAAAACAAAGCATTTGGGATCTTGGAAGACAAGACCTCAGGTAACCCCAAGGCTCAGCAGTCAGCTCCCTAGGAATGTCGGTCGCTTAGCCGCACCTTTGACTCAGCACCTTTGTTCCTCAGCCCAGAGTGACCTTGTGCAGGCCATCCCTGCTCTGGGCCTCAGTGTCTCCTTCTGTAAAAGGAGACTGGTACCCAGCCTTCTTAAAGGACCCCCCCCATTTCCATGTTTTACATGATATCTTTGAGTGACTTTTCTCCATCTAGCACTTCTCACTCTCCCTGTGAGTCAGTTTCTACATCTGTAAAATGGGGATGAAAAATAATACTCACCTCCCACGCTTGTTGTGAGAATTAAATGGGTTGATACATGTAAAGCATCTAGTGCCTAGCACACAAAAATCTCTTACTAAATGTTATTTATCATTGGGACTCCTGGGTGGCTCAGTCAGTTAAACATCTGCCTTCGGCTCAGGTCATGATGCCAGGGTCCTGGGATGGAGTCCCGAATCAGATTCCTTGCTCAGTGGGGAGTCTGCTTCTCCCTCTGCCTACCTCTCCCTCTCTCTCTGACAAATAAAAATAAAAATCTTTTAAAAAATTAAATAAATGTTATCATTATTATTATTAATAATTAGGAGAGCAATTGTCCTTGGCCCGTAGTGCATTTCTTTTTTAATGAAGACCTGGGGAGAGGGCCTCCATGGGGCATTTTAAAGGCAACCTGGCTCCAGGGAGGCATATGTCCTAATCCAGGGGCCACCCATGTCCAGGCTGGAGAGCCCAGAGGTCAGTGAGAGCCAGGAGTGGAAGCCCCTGGAAACTCATGCCAGGTGGAGCAGGGTCTCTGGGTCTTGGGGCCCAAGAGAGAGAGTCAGCACCCTCCTCCCCCAGCCCCACCCCCACCCCAGCTGGAGACAACCAGCTGTGAGGCCGACTGGAGATAGGGGAACACCGAGAGGCATCCCATGGAGGGCTTTCAAGAGTCTGCCCTGCTCAGGGTCAATATTTGTTCAGCTCTTGGGCTGGTGAGCTCCATCATTGCCTCTGGTCTCACATTCCAACCATTGCACCCCTATCTCAGGAACGCGCTCCCATCGACTTGGGGGACCACGCCCGACATAGGCAGTGGTCTGCCCTGGTCTGTCGCCGCCACCACCCCCATTCCCAGGCAGGTGCGTGGAGGATGCAAGCCAGGTGCTGGCGCTGGGCCATGCGCCGTCTGCTTCCGCATCATGAAGTTCTGGCTTCCTTGCCAATTGCATCAGGGAGGGAGAGGGACAGGACCTTGCCTGCTTGCCGCTGAGATTCCTACTTAAATTAGATCATTACTTTGACAGACATTAACTAAGCACTTACTGCGTTCCTGAGAAGATATCCCCTTCCACCCTCAAAAGAAGAAAAGACTTCTTGTAGGCTCTTGAGAAGCTTGTAATCAAACAGATTCTTCTCAACCATCAGTAACGTTTAGGACCTCATTTCAAGGAAAAAATATTCTCATGGGACCCCAGTATTAACTCAAATCAAGTTTGCTTAGATATATGCAGACATACAACTAGATATAAAATACCTTTCACTTTCAGCTTATGCACAACTCAAAAGGAAAATCAATTTGCTGTTTAAGTACAAAGAAAACAGTACAAGCAATTGATTTCAAAGGGAGGACACCTACACTTTAGTGCTGAAACCAAATCATCACTTGCAGTGTGAACAAGCTAGGGACCTCCAGAATACAGGCTTTTGTTCCTTTGAAGGGGGACCTGGGAGTGGCTGGCGACTACTGAACCCAACACCTCATTTACATATTAAGCACCGCCTCTGCTCTTTCCTCATTGGCCAAGGACAATTGGTATTAATGAGGTCAGGGGAGGAGCAAGGAGGCTAGCTTGTAAGTGCAAAGGCCCTGAGGGATAAGAAGCAGGTCTGAGAACAGGATTATTCTTACATTCTTTGTTTTTCTCTCTCTCTTTTTTTTTTTCCACGTCAGATGGGTAATGTGCTGAGGTCATAACAAGGTTTAAGGGAGGCACATGTCACACAGGAGAGTGAACACCCAATCATCATGCTTATGAACTACAAAAGGATCTATTCTTATATTCTTATTCCAAGGTGGAGAGGTGGGCAGGGCAATTTCTTTCCAAGTCCTTTCCAAGTCCCTTCCAAGTCCCTTGAGTTTTTGCCTTGCCTCTGTGAGGGAAGGCATGAATTTTAAAATTTCTATTCTTATTTTGTCCCTTTTCTCCAAAAAAGGTAGCATACTTTACACATGGTTCTGTATCTTACTTCTTCAGTTTACTCCATCTCAGAGGGCTCTTGATAGTGGTATGTAAAGAATGCCTTGAGCTTTTTTTTTTTTTTTTTTTTACAGCTGCATAATATTCCATTGTATGGCTGATCTGTCATTTATTCAACCAGTCCTTTGTTGAGTTAGGTCATTTCCTTCTTTAGTTTTTACAAACAATGCTTCAGTGAATAATCTCGTACATGCGTCATTTCGCACGTACGAGGTATATCTGTAGCATCAATTCTCAGACCTGGAATTGTTGGTCAATGGTTATATGTGTTTGTAATCTTGATACATATTGCTTAATTGTTCTCTGCAGAGGTTGTAACAATTGAACTCCTACCAGCAATGGATGAGTGTGATTATTTCCCTACAGCCTGGCCAACAAAGTGTGCTACTGGAAATTTTTTTTTTTTTTATTTTTTGCCAATCTGATAGGTGAAAAATTGTATCTTACTATAGTTCTAACTTGGACATGTTTTTATTCACAAGATGCATGCCTGGGAGGTGAAGGATGTGGTGTTCTGTTGGGGAGTGAAGGATTTCCCAGAGCCAAGCTGTCAAGGCAGGGTGCAAGCACCTGACCCTATTTGCTTTGATCTATGGACACCTGGCCCAGGGAGAGGCTCTAACTGCAGCAGGACCCACCCAAGTCATCTCCAGATCTGAAGGCACCTGAAAAAGCCACATCAGCTTATCCTTGCCTAAGGATGGGTTGGGTGGGGCCTTGGGTGTATCAGTTTAGAGCCTTCTCCCAGATCGTGGCCAGGTTGCTGGGACCCCACACCAGTGGGGAAGTCGCCCTGAGGTTTAACCTCCTCCACCAAAGACCATGCCATTTTTCCAGGTTGCTCCTCTGTGGTTTAGGAGAACCATAGACGAGAGGCTCTAGAGAATGACTAGATGCCAAGCCCCTATTGCTTGCTAGACTCTCTTGCTAGACTCACCATATTCGTGGTGCCCCTCAGGACCAGAGACCCTGTAGAAGGAGAAAACAAGGTTAACGTCATGATTTGTTCTATGTGAACCTACTCTTGCTCTAGGGGATCAGCACTTTCTGGAGATTCATTCCTCAAGGAGGAGTCAGAGACAACTTCACCCGAGATATGTGGGCCTGACATGGCTGAGGCGTGGGAGGCTCAGAGAAGGGCTGCTGTAGGATCTTCTCCCCCTGGAACGTGCTTGAGTGTTCAGATGCTGGGCCTCTTTCCGTCTGAATGCCACAGTGTTTGCAACAGCACCTGGGCCCCGGCCTGGGACCCCGGAGCCGCTGAGTGTGATCTGTGGGTCAGCACCCCAGACTCTCTGGACTGAAGAATCTTGGATACAAAGCAGCTCAAACTTAGAATGTGAAACACCGGAGCTGAAATGACTCTGGCAGTACCCAGTCCCTTTATGGTACAGCTGGGGAAACTAAGTCACATGTAAGGTAAGGGACTCAGCCAAAGTCTCCCAACCAGCAGATGGAAGAGGCAGGCAGGGTGCAAGTATCTGGACCCCAAGTCCAGACCTCTTTGAGCTCAGCTCTAAGGGGTGGGGACTTTCTGACCGAGTGTGGGTGGCCAGGAATGGTGGATGCCACTGCTTGGATGGCTGCCAGCTAAGGCAGGACCCCCAGAAGCTAGAGTGGATGAGGGCATTTACAGGGTCCACTGTCAGCATGCCCAGATTTGTTTCCCCCGCCTGCTTTTAATTGTACCTAATGATCCGCAGAGGAGCCCAGAGAATCCCTGGCTCCTTCCTTCGGCTCCCTTCTGCAGACATGGGGAGAGGGGCAGGTGGAGGCAGCCGCCTTCCCAGAAGTCAGCCTAATCCCTTTGCCTGTGTTGGGAAAGCTCTTAATGAGGATTGTTCCAAAGGGCGGGGGCAGGGAGGGGGCTTGCTTCTCTGCCAGCGCATGGAATTTCTGAGAAGCCCCTCCCCCCAAGATGCCAAGCCCCAGGTTTAGCTGCCAAGGCTCTGAATTCAAGGAAAAAGGAAACTGTGAACGAGGCATGGAAAAGGGAAAAGCTCCTGTGGCAGGGATAAGATGTGTCATTTAGTGCTTCCTCATTGCCCTCTGGATTGGTGGCCTGATTGCCAGCCTCCTTGGCTCCTGTCCTTCCTTCTCCTGGGAATTCCATCTCCACTGCTGTCTGCCTGTTCCACCCCCCCCACCCCCACCCCCACCCCGCCGGCCCCAATGGCTCAGTTCCATCTACCTTCTCAGGAACTTTCTGCTACTGCTCCAGCCCAGTGAGCTTTCCGCTCTTTGAACCCTCCATGGCTGGGACGCAGAATTTGCTCAATAGACCTTCCTTGATTAGAATGTGTCAAGCACCTAACTCTAGGTCAGTGTCTTGGGCTGGTTCCCCCATCAAGATGAGGAATTGAGCACCAGTAGCTGATTTGGGAGGTGATCCCGTGGACTGGTGGTCAGGGAGTGAGGAAGTGAGGCAGGGAAAGGAAGCTTGGGCAGATGCCTACTGTGGGCACCTGGGGCGGGCCCGCACTGGGGACCCCTTGGAGACTGGATAGAATAGTCACCTCCAAGTGACCACCCAAGGGGAAGTGAGCTCAGGTATCATCCCCCTCCATCCTGTGGTCATTGGTTGAGAGATCCTGGGGTTTGGTGTCAAGTCCCTGGCCTTCCTGGGCTGCTCTGCACGTGAAGCCAGGAGGGCTCAAAACATCAGAATGGGGAGTACTGTGGGGATAGGAGCAGGTTTGTTTGTCTGTCCGTGTCTATGTGCGCTGGCCGCTGAGGAGACAAAGAAGAGCCGAGCCGCCCCTGCCCCGTAGGACTTCACAGTCTATCGAGGGAACAGAGGTTAAACACATCATTCCAGCACAGCCCGGGCAAATACCGGAATGGAGGTATCCATCCTGGGCCATGGGAACATAGAGGTGGGACACTTGACCAGCCCGAGACCTAGTGAAGATATCCCAGAAAAGAGAAGCGAGCAGAACCGGAGTTTGGAGGGATGACTCGCTTTCGGGGGCGGAGAGAGCGGCAGGGCAACGGTCCACACAGAGGGAAGAACACAGCACAGTCACGATGGGGGCTGGGGAGCACTCTGATCCCATTGTCAGCTGACATCGCCAGTGCTGCCACCATCTCTCCCCCAGCATGAGGGTCAGCTCAAGTTCAAACCAATTTTGAGATAGCAACTAATCTTAACCTTAACCTGGAAGGACTGGCTGATGTTGAATTAGCAAACACAGAAACATTTGCTCATTTAAGGAGCTCAGTTAGCAATGTGTCACCCACACTCTTGAAGTACCTCAGCGGTTTTGAAACACGGTGTGCAAGGCTGGCCCATCAATATTTGGGAAGGCACTGGAAGATTCTATTTATTTTTTCTTTCACCCTTTAAAAATGTCTATTTGGGGCGTATTTTTCAATAATGTACATAATTATTAGTATGGCAGTATACGTAAATTAAAACAAACAAATATACATATGCTGGGGCACATATCACAGAATCACAGAATTTTTATTAATGGAAGCACATGATCAACAGAATCAGGAGCCTGTTGAAGTGGAAGAGGGCTGGGGCCTGCTTGGGATGTGCCACAGGAAGTTTCTAAGAACCTGCTTTTCTCTATCCATCAGCAAGAGGTTTGGGCTGGGCTTCCCAGTGGCATTCCCCTGTCCTTTGTCAATAACCTTGTGCCCATTGACCCATCAGGGACTTGCACCCTCTTTCGTAGCAGGAGCCTGTTTGGGGCTGTTTCCATGGTAATGAGGCTGACGCCACCATTTACTTTCTCTGTTCTGGGCTCTCTTCCCTCAGGCCTGAGGTTCCCAGGCCCAGCGTAGGCCCCTGTGCCCTCCTGCTTTCTGGCTGACTCACAGCCTCCCCAGCCCCACTCCAGCCCCTGCACCCTGTCCTGGCCTGGCCCCTTGGTCCCTGATTGATGGCTACAGTCACTAATTACCTTAGTCATCTTTCCATCCATGCTTGTTGAGCTAATGGGGAAGGCAAACAGAAATCTCAGCACATGTGGAAAATTCCTGCTGACATGGCTGGAGGCCGTGCCCAGATTTGGGGGGATTAGACCTTCTCCTTTGAGGCTGCAGGGATGGATCCCCAATGCAGAGCGGTCTCCATGGTTTCATGAGGAGGTGGTAGGCTGGCGACTCTCCTGGTCAGCGCCCTGTCCCCCAGCTGGATGTTCGTCTTATCAAACATGAAGCAAAGTTGGCTCCGTGTGGGGGGTTGGAGGGCAGGACTCGGGCCTGGGGCTGTCTCCAGGTGGGACTCTCAGCTCTGGGCCCCCCAGGATGCCCAGCTGGCCCAGTCAGCAGCGGCAGCGGGCAGCGGCATTGGGAGGGCGGGGCCTCGGCTGCAGGTCTCTCACACCTGAGGCCTGTTAATAATTACCCCTGGGGAGGGCAAGGCCCAGAAGACGTCGCTAATGAGCCTGCTAAGTGACAGCTGGACCCTGCGTCCTCACCTGCTCTGGAAAACAAGATCTGGCCAAGGAATTATTTAACCCTCTTTGGTCTGGCAGCTCCCTGAGGACAAGGACTGTATCTCCCCCTCAGATGGGGCTCCCTGAGTCCTTGGAGACTTCTCCATTGTCAGTACCAGACTTCTGTTCCTGTTGTTGATGCCGGAATTTCTGCCTTGAGCAGGTCCCTCCTTGCCCATGGGAAGCTGCTCTGTCTAGTACTGGTTATAAGGAGAGTTGTTCAAAAGAATAGATAGTGGGCATGTTCTAGATCTGCTCTTTTGGATACAGGAGCCACTAGCCACATGTGGCCACCGAGCCTTTCAACTGTGCCTCTGAATGAAAACCTAATTCTAATTCATTTAAAAGTAACTGGCCACATGTGGCTAGTGGCTACCATACTTCCCAGTACAGGTCTGTGAAGTTTCCCAGGGGGGACCTGAATGGGTGGCAAGCAAATTCGTGCCACCCAACCCTCTGCCATGCCGTCGGTGAGCGAGAGCCCCTTTCATTGCCCTGGAAGGCCTGAAGGGGTCCAAGGTCATTTTCTTTGGAGGATGCTCCAAGGAGCCTGGCGGGTTTCCTCTCCTACCCCCAAGCCCCCCAGACAGCTGAGGGGCCCAGAGGAGCAGGGAGCTGGCTAGAAAGCACCTGTTCTTAATGAGGGTCCCCAGGAGTCGGGCAGCCCTCCCTCCACAGGGCACGGGGCTGTCGCCGCCTGAATGAGGGAGATTTATGGAAAATCCCCTCACACAACAGGCGGATTTTCTAAGCCTCATTGGCTGCTCTGGTTTGAGCCTTCATTAAGGAGAACAGGGGACAATGGAAGAGGTGGGGGTGAGGCCCTGGGTGCATTCAGCTCTCCATCATTCGGCACTGGGAACTCCATCAACGCCTGCTCCCCCCCTTCCTTGCTCGAAGAGAGGTCACACGCTCTCTCTTTTTAATAGTAATAATAAAAAGGCCACATCCAGCAAAGTCAGACTCGGACTTCGAGGAACATCTTTCCTGCATTTTAAAGATTTCCAGAGGAGACAACCTGTGGTTTCGCCCTACAGTTCCCTGAGCCTTGCACAGTCTGGAAGTGCCCTCCTACAGCTAACCTACTTGTGTCCTGCTTCAGGTCTGACTCAGGAGGACTACTCTTCCCCTTTAAAGTTATGGCAACATTTTAAAGTGTCAGGGCAAGTGTGTGATTTCTTGGCAAAAAATCTTTGTTGGAAGGAGAAGTCACTATCTACTGGAGCTGAGGGGCCCTGGAGATTTGTGGGGCTCCCCACCCCCTCCCCCCGCTATGCACTGAGAGAGGCCAAGCTCCCCCACCAAATGTGTAGTGACAGAGTTTGAGCCAGAACACGTGCTCCAAGCTGGTGTCTGCCTATATACTGACTGCAATCAATACCCGGGGATCCTTCCTGATGAGAGAGCGATTCTTAAGCCAAAGGAATGAGTTTCTAATAGTGAAATATGAGGTCTTATTCCACAGATGCTTTTTTTTTTGAGGTCTTATTCCACAGATGCTTTTTTTTTCTTGTCCTAAAACCCCTTCTGGGAAAGTATTTATCACGTGTGATGGAGATCAGTGAAGGTGTCTTAGAGGAGGTAAGACTTAACATGAGCCTTTCGGGGTGGCCAGGTTGCATGGAAGAAGAGAAGGGTGAGGTATTCCCAAGGGTAGAGGTAGCTGGGGCAAAGGCTCAGGAGGACCTCAAGCAGGGTCCTGGGAGGGAGCCCTTCTCCTGTGTTGGGGACAGGAGAGTGAGTGTCACTCACTGAGCAGAAAGTGGGTGGGTACAGCCCGTTCCCTGAGATAGTGAGGTGTCTGGATCCTGGGGGGTGACTTGACTTGTGGGAGGAACTGGCTGGAGCAGGAGGTGTTTATGGTTCTCCCTCTCCTGGGGGCAGCCAGAGCCAGCCAAGTTTACAGTTGCTCCGAACTCTATAAACACACTTGGTGAGTGTGTGCGTATATGAGTGCATGTGAAGGCAAGTGTCCCTGTTGCCATCTGACCTTCCCTTCCATGGCTGCATGGGCCTTGACCTCCTCACCTGGCGAAGGGGCTTCAGCGACATGCTGTTGGTTGTCTTGGGCCTGGTGACACTTACTGAGGGGGTCAGTAAGCATGGACATCATGGGACCCCGCAGGCCTCGTAGATTTCCTGGGGAGGCAAGGGCTTGGGGGGATCCTGGAGAATGGATGTGGGGAGGCGGAAGGGACTTCCAGCCTGGGGACAGCAGGAGCAAGGGGTATGTGAGTATGACAGTGTGTGTGTGTGTGTGTGTGTGTGTGTGTGCACGCGTGCGTGCATGCATGTGTGTCTGATCAGACAATGGGGAAGTGTGAGACTTGGGTACACAGAGAAGAGAAGGTGGGAGGTGGGAGGACTGGCTGGAGGTTTTCTAGCTTTGGGGTAGAAATGGTTAAATGATGGTTAAGAGAGTCATATTCAAGATACTTTTAAGAACTCATGGCTACAAATACGCCTCCTGTCTGGTCCATGGGCCTCCATGTGTTGATTCTGTTCTTGTTAGTGATTATCATATGTCGAGCTAGTTCCCGCTGTTGTGACTGGCTTCCCCTGAGCACTGCACATTCTGAGCCGTGCTCAACATGAGTGGGACAGTGGCCAGTGTTAGGACAGCCTGTGGTCTCAATAAGGGGTCAGTGGTGGTCAGGGTTAGGGGTCAAGCTGTGTCCAGGATGGAGTGAGCCTGTGGTTGAGATAAAGGGTCAGTGGTGGTTATGACTGGCTGTCGCTCAGTGGCCCGGGTAAGGGGTCAGATGCTGACTGGGAACTGTTTTCTTTGTGTTAAGCTAACAGCTCTGGATGAAGCTGACCTTGTCTCAGAGGCATTATCCTCAGAGACCAGCGCCTCTGTTTAGAGAACTCCAGAGGGGCCCAGAATGTGTTCGAGAACTCTAAAGACGGCTTTTAGGCCTGGTTCTGCTAACTTAGGAGCCGAGGCCCCGGGCAAGTCACCTCACTTCTCTGTGCTTCGGTCCTTCCTCTGGAGGAAAGTACCACCATCCTCCGGCCTAGAGGGTGAGGTCTTCGTGACTGAGCACCCTCTCTCTTATAAAATATAAGCCCAGTCGTCGCTAATTGTGCCACAGCCCACACTCCTCATCCCCACAGACACATGGATAAATCCGCGGCGGTCAGGCGGTTGGCTGGGGGCGAGGTGGTTAAAGCAATACTCCCCAAACTTGGCCCCTCAGTGGATCCTCTTGGACATCTTCAAAATCATTCCAATGGCGGCTCTCACTCCAGCTCCCCTGTATTTTGAATTCACTGGTGTGGGGGCGACCTGGGCATCAGGAGTTTTAAAAGCTCCCCGGGTGATTCTAATGTGCAAGGAAGTTTAGAAACCACTGGGTAAGAAGCCCGTGCTAATTAATGAGCTTAAGGCAATGTGTCCTGAAGCAGCCACCTGAGCTGTGGGTAAAAGCCACCAGCAGGCCCCCGGCCCCGGCCCAGTGGGGGTCTGACTGAGGGAGAAATCAGAGCAGCAAGACTCCAGGAAAGAGCTTTCTCTCCTAACCTTCTCCACATCTCTGTTTCTCCATCTGTGAAATGGAGTTAAAAGGATATTAACCTTATGATCGTCGTTGGGGGCCTGCTGTGGAATAAAATGCATTGTAATTGTGACAGTGGGCACCAGTCAACCAAGAGGTGTCGGCTGAATATTGGGGATCCAGGTGGAGAAAAGCAGGGTCCCTCCAACCTCCCTTCAGAGTTCTCTTCACCAGAAATTCGTGGCTAGTATATTGACAGTTGGAAGCCAGGGAGATGGACCACACAGCCCTGGTGAATCCAGAATCTCTTGGCCCTGAGTAGGATCTCTGGGGGTGTATATCTCCTCTTTCAGGTGTTGTCCCCCTAAATATACTCACAGTAGTTTGACCCTGTGTTTTATTTTTGGTTTCGGGACATACCGTCCCCATAATAACCTTTAGGGCGGGTGGTTGGTGAGGAGACGGGGTTCTGCCCCTTCTGGCTCTCCGCAGGGGTGGGGTGGGATGTTATGGAGCTCCGGGAAACCTCAGCTCAGGCTTGGAGGCTCCTCCTGGCCAGGTTTCCAGCATCTGGGGCCTCAGGATAAAGTGGAGTTTTCTTCTGTGGCCTGTGTGCCTTTAAGACCCAAGACCCGATGGGGGCACCTGACTGGGGAAAATTCCAACCAGTGGGTTCCTTTGAAATGGAAGTGACACCTAGTGGTTTGAAAAAGAACTGCCAAGCTGGCCCCCCAGGCCCAGGCTGGACCTTGGGGTTCCTTTGCTGGCCTCCAGGCCCCTTTCCTCCTGGGCCGCACCCTGTTGAAGGAGTTTACGGCCCCAACCATGGGGCTCTCAATGGTGAGATGGCTTTCCTGGCCCGACACCAGGCTGGAACCCCTACCCAGGCCCAGGTACATATACTCAGGCTCAGGGCAGCCAGGAGGGGCCCAGGAAGGGTGTCCCCTTCTCAGTGTGTCAGGGTTACATTGTGGAGTCCCAGGTGAACCAGATTCCTTGGACCTCCTGTCCCTTGATTCGGAGGAGCCCTGTGCAGGGTCTGGCCCTGCACAAGTCCCGTGCAGCCCATAGTGCTGAATCATCGGAAACCTGCGGCCAGGCCGCTGTTATGCAACGGCCCCACCACTGGCCCGCTGCTGTAGGCTACAGGCCTTGCAGGAAGGCAAAAGGCCTCAGGGGGTGCTTGCGCCCAGACTGGGAAGTGTGTGAAATAGGGGCCTGCACACAGCCTTGGCTTTGGAACCAAAAGGGATGGACAGAGGAGGGGGACAGTGCCCAATCTATGGCTCTCCAAGGTCTCTGACTTGAAGAACTCTATTCTGAGGGGAGACACAGCCCTGCCTCAGGGAGCCCCAGTATGAGGGGGGAGACACAGCCTTGCCCTCAAGAGGACCCAGTCTGAGGGGGGAGACACAGCCCTGCCCTCAGGGAGCCCCAATCTGAGGGGGGAGACACAGCCTTACCCTGAGGGAACCCCAGTCTGAGGGGGACACACAGCTCTGGCCTCAAGAATCCCAGTCTGAGTGGAAGATACAGACATGCCCTCAGGGAACCCCAGTCTGAACTGGAGATACAGCTGTGGCTTCACAAAAATCCCAGGTGAGGATGAGGGCAGGAAAGAATGACGCACACAAGAAACAGGCTGATGACCCTTGAAAAGCTCTGGAAAAATCAGGGCAGATGATTATAGGGTAGCAGAGCCCCAGTGACTGGGCTGGAAAGGAGGCAAGTGACAGGCTCCTGGATTAAGTAGCAAGTGCTCAGGGGAGGCAAGGCCTTTAAAGGTGGCAGGAAATTCACCTCTGCCCTCCCTGTGTTGAGACCTGGGTTTTTCCCCTGGTATCTGGCTCACAGGGTGAGGGACCTCAGTCCATCTCAGGAACTGAACTCAGTGGCACCAGGGCCTGAGCAGATGATAAAAGGGACTAAGGTAGGATTGGGAGGGCTCGCTGGCATTGCCCGGACAACTGGCATACCTTCATTTCTTCCCCACTTGCTGTGGTCCTGCCCTGTCCCTGCGCTGTCCTGCCCAATGCCTGGAACAAGGCACGGCTGCTTCTGGCCTCAGCTCTGAACTTCTGGAAGCCTCCTTATGCCCCTCCTCTACAACCCTAGGCTCAGGCACATTCTTCTGGGTGAAGAAGCGTCTGTTCCAGAGGTTGAGGGTTTCAAGGTTGACTTCCTGAAAAAGCTGTGCAGTTGGCTTCCTTCTGAGAGATTTGAACATCTAACATCATATACTCTCTAGAATTTCTGAGGTAGAAAATGCTTGTTTACTTGGTCCTATTAGTTTTTATTTCCAAGAGATACTATATGGACACGGTAAAACAGAAAATTCAAGTACAGTAACAATTGGTGAATCTAGATTAAGGGTATAGTTAATTCTTTGCAACTTTTCTATAAATTTGAGATCACCTCAAAACAAAATAAAAGGTTAAAAACACATTCAAAACAGAATTGTAAGTTTTTCTTCCAACTTTTCCTCCAGCCACTACTTAGTTCCCTTTCTCAGAGGCCCCCAAGTTACCAGTTTCCTGTACCTCTTTCTAAAGATAGTCCACAATATATTTATAAACTCCTTTTTTTCTCCCATATAAATGGCGGCGTTCCCCCACGCTGCTCTGCCTCTTGGCTCTTTCACTTCATCTATCTGGAAACCACGTGATGTGAGCACACATAGAGCTGTCTTGTCTTTTCTTTATAGCTCCAGGGGATTCCGTTGAACTGGTGATTCAAATTTTCACTGGGAACATACTTTATCACGAAGAGGGAAAAGAGCATAAACTCTGGAGTTTAGATCCCTGCTCGGCTACAAAAACTCATTTAGTGTTGAAACCCATGAGTCGTCTCTTAGGGACTCAGTTTCCTCATCTGAGGACCAGGGTTAATAACGGCGTCTACCTCAGAGCGCTCTGCGCAGATTCGATGAGAGAACGCTCTGGAAGGGCAGAGGTTGCTGCCTGGCTCCGAGTAAACGCTGGCTGGGCTGCCACGCCTGCTCTGAGATACTGTTGCCAGACCCCGTAGAGAGAGAATGGGGCTGTTTCCGGGCCTTTATTATTCTAAACAATGCCACCCATGAATATCCTGGTCCACACCTCACTTGGTACTTGTGGGAACATCTCTGTAGGGAAGGTGCCAGGGACTGGAGTCGCAGGGGCAGAGGCCACGTGCATTTTTAATTTGGAAAGACACCGCCAGGTTGTCTGTCCCCCACCCCACCCCCAGCTGGAGGGGGTCCTCACCTAGAGACTGAAGCCTCTTATCCATTAAATGCCTTATCATCACAAGTGTGTTTTGCTTGAACACAGCCCTTCCCAAATTTACTGGGGGCACGGAGGCCCTGTTGTAGAGCTCCTTGGGGGGAATCACCCAAGTCTATGAGGGTATTGGTTGGGTGAAGTCAAGCCCATTGGACGATTCTAGGCAGGCTAGAATGGTCTACAGTTTGCAAAATCTAAAGCTGACTCTGCCGAGACCCATGCACGTGCACTCACTCTATGCATTTTTATTAAACGTACGGTGCTCACCACGAGTCTGCGATTGTTGGTGGCTGGTTTTTCCGGGCCTGTTAGCACAGCACAACTATTGGTTAAATCGGATAATACTCTGGATTGTGCTTATTGTCACCAATTTGTGTGTGAGCCAGGGACCCGCAACTTCTAATTGCATTGTTAACATTTTATCACACATATGAAGGCACACAGACAATGCCAGTATGCAATTCACTGTCATCGCAGGGAGGTCTGATTCTTCTACCTGGAGTTAGACTTCCTGCTGTGGCTCACCAGATCAACCAACCTCTCTCCGTTTTCTTCGTGGAAAATTGGAGCCCATTATAAAAAAAGAAAAAAGAAAAAAGCAGACCCTGCTTTGAGTAACCTGTCATCTGAACACGGAAACCTCACCAATGCGAAATGTATCTGAAGGGTTAGTATTCCTTTACAAAAGAGTTTCTACTGAGTTGATTTCAGTAGATTTTTATCGAAGCCCTTTTAGGGGATTAATACAGCTGGGGGATTGTTTGAGGATGGCGGCTCAGGGCAGGAGAGCAGACCCGCCGTAGCTCTTACTGAATTGAAACATTCTCATCCACAGCCTCTGTGTGCCCAGATCTCGCACAGGCCCGGGCTGGAGTGCTCCTTTATGATTCACCCTGATTGAGGCTGGTGTGCCAAACTTTCTAGGACTTTTGTGGGCTCCCCGGCCTAGTCAGGCATCAAAGCCTCCGACGCCTCTTTCCCCTCCGATGACCTTGCAGATCTGACAAATGCCAAGGACTTTGCCTGTCCTAGATCTGGTGTGGAGTCCGTCCCAGGCTGGTCAGAGTGGTGGAAACAAATTGGCTGCCTCTCCAGAAGCCCCTGAGGGATCAGGTTTAAGGTGGGAGTGTCCTTGAATGAAGGTCGAATAGTTTTCCTTTTTTTCCGATTGTTTAATAAACTTTATCTTATTACAACACACATGCAGAAAGGTGCACAAATCCTGAGTACGCAGCTGGATGGTTTGGTAATGTGGATCTCATGTGTTCTACATGCAATTAATCATTCAGATCAAGAAAGAGAGCCCTGCCAGCTTCCGGTAACTCTTGCTCAATGGCCCTCCCCAGTTGTCACCCCACCGTCCAAGGCAGGGACTCTTCTGTCTTCTAGCCTTGACAGTTAACACAGCGCGACTTTGAAACGTGATATAAATGGAATCATGTCGCACATACTTGATTGTGTCTGCTGCCCTGGGCTCAGCATTGAGAATTCACCATGTTGTGTGTCCAGTTCGTTTATGCTTGTGGCTCGATAGTAGCCTACAGTGTGACTAGACAAAGTTTAATCTGTGCCACTGGTAATCATTGGGTTGTTTCCAGTTCAGGGCTACGGTGAATAAGGCTGCTGCAAACATTCTTTTTTTTTTTTTTTTTTTTAAGATTTTATTTATTTATTTGTCAGAGTGAGCACAGGCAGACAGAGTGGCAGGCAGAGGCAGATGGAGAAGCAGGCTCCCGCAGAGCAAGGAGCCCGACGTGGGACTTGATCCCAGGATGCTGGGATCATGACCCGAGCCGAAGGCAGCGGCTTTACCAACTGAGCCACCCAGGCGTCCCTGCTGCAAACATTCTTATCTATGCCATGTGGTATACAGTGTACGGGCTTCTTCGGGACCGAGGGGGGTACTTACTGTGCCAGAGGGTACATGGGTCTGTTTTCGCAAGTGCTTTTCCAGGGGCGGTGTACGGGCGTTCCAAACAGCTGCTCCACGTCCTCACCCCCGCCACAGTCAGTGGTTTCCATTTGCCGATCTGGTGGTCAGAATGACCTTTCCAAACCACAGATCTTCTGATCACCTTCCTGCTTTGCCCAGCGGAGACAACCGTACCTTGAGGACCCGCACCGCAGATCTCGTGATGGAATCACAAGGTTGATGTTCGGGATGATCCTATTTTTTTTCCACACGTGTAACCATCTGTCAACTATCTTCTTTTTTTTTAATTGTCATGCTTCTTCAGGAAGGTTAGACTCACGGAGCCTCACATTTACGCACTTCAGGAATACATTCAGTGGTTTCGGCAGCTTTGGACAGTTGCGCAACTGTCGGTAAATCCGGTTTTAGTATACTTCTGTCCCCTGACGGAGTTCCCTGAGCCTTTTGTAGCCGGTCCCTACTCCAACTCCCAACCTCAGGAGACTGCACATCGATCTGTTTTCTCTCTATGGAGTTTTACCTTTCCCAGAAATTTCATACACTCGGAACATGGTCTTTTCTGTCTGGCTTGCTTCATTCAGCATATGAATGTGGGTCGTCCATGCCGTCACCCGGGCACTCGCTCCCTCTTACTGCGGAGCCGTATTCTGGTGTGTGGATACGCCACAATTTGTCTATCCATTCTCTTGCTCATTGTCCCCTTAGGGTTTTAATGACACGGTCACAGTCTGTCCTAAGGAGACCTGGCCCGTTTATGGAATGGTCGATCTACAGGAAGAGGAAAAGGCAGAAAGAGACAGAGACCAAGAGCGTTAAAGACGCTCTTAGAAGTTAGAGAAGGCAATCTTCCTGTTGCCGCCACACGTCCTGTCCAAACCAGCACCGGGTCTCCTCCCTGTTCAGAAAATTCCTGACTGCCTTGCGTTCAGCTATCTCTCTGAACTCTGCATACCTGGCCGGCCGCCTTCCTCTGGTGTCCACAGTTCACTGCCCTGGCCCGGTATCTCTTTCATAGCTGACTGTCTCATTGAGTCCTACAAAGTTCACAAAGAGCTCAGCACATCCTGGCACATGCATTAGGGCTTGGGAAACAGTGGCCTTGGGTGCCGGGCGGGCTCTTTGACGGCAGGAATCACAGCTTTTGTGTCCTTTCGCTGTAGCTCCAGGCCTGGTACACGTTGGGTGCACAGGAAGGGAGAACAGTGGACAGGGCAGTGGGTGGGGGGGCCTTATATGGTCAAGGGCTGAGCACCCTGAAGATCTCGGGCCCTCTGGGGAGCTCCCTATTAGAGATGGCCCCGGGCCAGGTCTGAGGGTCACCAGCTTTGGGTGCCAAACCACAGCCAGGAATGCCACTAATGAGTTCCTAGTGAGCCTAGGGAACAAGGAGGCTCCTGCCAAGAGAGTCTCAGGCCCCTGTGAGAAGTCGCTGAGACCTCCCGCTGGTGAGAGGCAAGAGCACCAGCCAGGCATGCTGCTCCCCTCCCACCTCTGTCTCTCCTGTAACTCCCGCGATTCCTAACTTCTCTCCAGACCCCAGGCCGCTCTCTGCATGCTTCTGGGAGTGCTGGGCCCAGTGATGCCCCACCTCCCTCCTTGGCCCCACTAAATTGATGGCCCCAGATCTGAACATGCCTTAACGGCTCCGCTGTCCATGCACATGTGGCTAAGGTTCTCAAACGCACTGGTCTCACACCTGAGTGATGTGTGCTCAGGTACAGAAATGAGTTCTTGATTCAACATATGAAGGTAGAGCCTGAGAATTAATTTTTTGCATGTCTAGCAAGTTCCCAGGTAAGGCCCATACTGCTGGGCCAGGGACCAGTCTTGGAAAATTCCTGCTCTAGTACCCGGGTGGCTCAGTAGGCTGAGAGCCTGACTCTTGGTTTCTGCTCAGGTCATGATCTCTGGGTCGTGAGATGGAGCCCCGCGCCAGGCTCCATGATCGGTGAGGAGTCTGTTGGAGGATTCTCCCCCTCTCCTTCTGCCTCTCCTCCACACTCACATGCTCTCTCTCTTTCTCTCTAAAATACATGAACAAATCTTACAAAGAAAAAGAAAAAAGAAAATTCCTGTTCTAAAACTTGGGGTCTTTCCTCCAGGGGCTCAGCTGGGGGAGGTCAGGGGAGAGACATCTGTTTCCTTCTCTGCACAAGTCCTGAGAAACATTCAGATTTTGGTGACCATGATGGTGGGAGTAGGAAGTTCCCACTGGACTTGCCTCTGGCCAAAGGGCATGGCGAGGCTTCCACAGGAAGGGGCAAATACAATGTCTTATGGCCAGCGTATCATAAAGACAAAAACAGATCAAAGTTGGAGTGTCTGAGTATAAAAATTAGTAAGTGGTTTCATAAAAGAGATCATCAGAACTCACTATCCTGTTTTAACTGCAGTGTCAGTAATAAACTTAGTTTTGATTTTGGAAGTAACCCCTGTAAGAAAAGCTCAAAATTGCGTGGGTCAGACAAGATAGTAGGTGCAGTTTTTCTGGCCTAGAATGGTTGTTCAGCTCAATCCTGTGGTCAGCTGGGCCTAAAAAAAGGTGCTTAAGAGTTCTCTAACGCACTCAACCCTCAGGCCAGTCCTATGAGGCAGATGCTCTCATTCCCACTTCACAGATAAGGAAACTGAGGCACCACTGTTAAATGGCAGATTCAGGATTCCAACACGAGTCTTTTTTTGACTCCACCTCAGACTTGAAACCTCAAAGTGAGGTGATGTTGCCTCCTAC
Organism: Lontra canadensis; assembly: GCF_010015895.1. Lineage (NCBI taxonomy): Eukaryota > Metazoa > Chordata > Mammalia > Carnivora > Mustelidae > Lontra > Lontra canadensis. The sequence continues at coordinate 5,035,513 of NW_022631017.1, read as the reverse complement.
TCCCCCCCTTTTTAAAAAAAATACTGAATGCTAAGTGAGATTCTCCCAAATACTTTCTAGCTAAATTTCAGAGGCATCAGGCTGAATGAAGGCTAAGGCAAGCTCTTCTGTTCCTGGGGGTGTGAACTCCTTCAACCCCAGCTGGCTACCAGGAGAAATCCAGCATCTCTGCTGTCAGAAATGACAGATTGGGAAAGAGATTCCTCTCTTGGCTTATCTGGGCTTAAGACAAGTAAGATCGATTGGGGAAGCTGATCTCCTGTGATCACTTTTAATTGTTCTTCAGCACCTGGGACTGTGTGTTTAAATAACCAGGTACACTGTTTAGCACATCAGGGGGATTAGAGAGGGCGCTGCGTCAGCTGGGCCCCCTGGGCTCGCCCTGGGACAGATGGGTGGTAAGTAAGGGACGTGTCTACCTCCTCTGAGTGTTTGCACGTGGTCACATGAGTAGGCTCTGCTGGAAGGGACACCAGTTGAGTCGCATACAGGATGCTCTTGCCTCCTGGAACTATGGTGAGCTCCCAGATTTGTGCGACAAATTTCATTCCAGCCAAAGTTTATCACTCAGTAAAGAATTTAGGCAGGGAGTGAGACCAATTATGGATTAGACAGTGACCTCTGGGTTGGGACGGATGAGTGCCGCGGGCGGCAAGGGTGAGGGTGAAAGTGGGGGAGGAGGGGGGATTGGGAGGTTGATGGTTGGTGATAACAGAAGATGGTGACAGCCGTGGTGGGGGAAGTGGCACAGGAGATGGGATGCAGGAGGAAGGATGGTTATTGGGATGATAGGCTGAAGAGCTCAGGGAACCAGCCGGAAGTTCCCAAGATGGGGATGGAAACTCGATCATGGTTTGGGGTGGCCAGGGAGAGGGGCTGGTCACCAGGAGGAGGCATTGCTTTCAGATTACCCACTCCCTCTCCAGAGGTGCCAGCCAGGGTATTTACCAAACCTGCTTCAACAGCACAGCTGGGAGGTCCTCCCTGGCTGAGGTTTAGCAAACCTGTTTCCCCGAAGAGGCCTCTTTTCCCACCACAAACAGGTGGGTGCTGATGTCAGCAGGAGGCAAAGCTGTAAGTCAGCACTAGTGGGGGCTGTGCTCAGGAGAAAGTGGAAGAAAGGGCCCTGACTGGCATGACCTCCTCTGACCGCCCCACTCCCCCCAGCGCCGAAGGGGAGGCCTTGGGCAGCTTCATGGAGGAGGTGTGCCACCTTGGGTGGCCTGAGGCTCGAGCTTGGAGTCAGAGAACCCTCAACATGGAGATCAGCAGGACTATCTGGTTCATCCCCATGCAAAGAAAAGAGAGGCATTATGATTCCCATTTCCCAGATGAGGACACTGAGGCCTTGGGAGGGGAAGAGCTGTGCCCAGGGTTCCCTGAACAGGTGGCAGCAGAACAAGGCCCAGCCCCTCAGGCTCCAGACTCCTGGCTCGGAGCTGTTTGCAACAAGCCCTCCATTTGCACGCAGGTGTGGAAGTATGGAGCGGTGGGCCCACCGGCCAGGAGTCGGGCAGAACCGGGCGGACTCCGGGGTCTGTGGTTCACTTGAGGGTGTCACTGGGCACCTCTGTTTCCTCTTCTGTGAAACAGGAGTGCTCAAATATTGCTCCAAGGTAGGGGGTTGGCAGGGGATTCAATGAGATGGGCATAAATAAAGCTCCTTATAAATGTTAGTTTTCTTTCCTCCCCGAATCGTTAATCTTGGGTTGGAGTTTTCTGTGTACTTCAGTGTGAGAGAGCATGTACAAGACTCCAGATAAGAGTGTGTGTGTGTGTGTGTGTGTGTGTGTGTAAGAGAGAGAGAGAGAGAGAGAGAGGAGACTGAGATTTACAAATCCTGAGCAGGCAGTCCCAGGGAGGGGAAGCCACAATGTTTACTGATCTTGGGGTGCATTGAGAAGTTGGAGCCTCTAGGAATGGCATGGCATGGTGGCAGGGGGGTTGCCTGGCAAGGGTGGCATTCTGGGACCCCCCCCCAGGCCACTACAGTCCCTGACGGCTGCTGTCCTAGGAGCTGGTGGGGCCGGGCAGGGCTGTTCTCAAGGTTGGGCAGCTCATCTTCAGGGCTTAGGTAAGCTTGTCCCCCAGCCTCAGTCCTCAGAAGTCAGGACTTGGGCATTGGTCCTGAAGGGGACCCCATGGGCATTCGGAGAGCAGTCCAGTGGGGATGTCTGACGAGGTGCTGGAAAGCAAGCTTGAGGGCACCGGGAGAGGGGAAAGGAGGTAAGCTAGTCCCTAGGCCTCCAGCAAATTCCACCTTCCTTGTAGCCCCAAGTGACCCCTCCTCTCCCTTCCCCCTGGTCTGGGAAGAAGCTTGAATAGGGGAGTCTGGTTGTTGGTGCTGCTTATTAACATTTGCATCACAAGCCTTCCAGAGCCGGGGACCTAGGATGCAAATTCACTGGCCAACATGCAGATTTTGTGAGCAGTGCCTGGGAAATTGCTAGGGCACAGAAAGGTCCCCCTCAGAGCCACTTCTAAACTGCCTATAATTTTCCCCATTGCATTCACAGACGCATAATGTGTTAGAGTCCGTGAAGGTCAAAGCTGAAGTCAGATCTCGATGGCCTTTCAGTCCAACTGTCTTACTTTACAGATAAGGAAACTGAGGTCCAGACAGGAGGCATGACTTGCTCCAGATTATACAGTCATTGGAAGTGTGGGGTCAGGACCTGGTCCAGCCTCTTGCATATTCATCCCTTGACTAACTCTGCACAAAAGCATGGATTTGGTGAGCATCCTTCACGCACACCCAGCCTGGCCTCTCGCAGCACCTCTAGCTTCCTTTTGCTTCATAGCAGTACCTGACATTACATATTTTGTGGTTTATCTTCCACCCCCATTCCCCCTGCCCCAAGAAGGAAGCTCCATGGGCATAAGCGTTTTCCCCCCATTTTATTCATTGCCATATTCTAAACATCTAGAACATGTAATTGCTCAATAAGGAATTGCAGGATTCATTCTTTCATTGGCTACCTCTCTCCATTCTGGAACCTGATAACACAGTAAGGTGTCAGAGCTGGCCCCTGTTCCACAGAGGTCCCTTCTTCCAGACACCCCACCGCTGGAAGGAGGGAAGGCTCAGCTTTCCTCGTGTGCTCTGGAAGGTGACCCTTGGGGAGAGAGGAGCTGGGGTGAGGTGTTGGGAGTCTTTCCTGAGAACCCAGAACTGGGTCATATCCCAGGACAGAGGCAGGGGGTCCCAGCAAGCACAGAGGAGAACAGAGGTGTGGACACAGGCAGCTTGTGAGCAGAGGGAGAGGGAAAGAAGGGTAGAATCCTATAAGGGTTGGGGGGAGTGAGAGTGTGGAGGTAGGCCTGGGGGGAAAGGGTGAATGTGATTCTGTGGAGGGCCTGGGCCCTGGTGTTTGTGGCAGGTTGTTAGGGGCAGGGGGTGGAGGGGGAAGGACGGTGACATTTATCAACATTCGGGCGGGCAGGAGAATGGGGCCTAGGGCAGAGAGAAAGAAGTCCAGGTTCCAGCCCCTGCAATGCATATGGACCAATGGGGAGACATTGCTCAAGCCTAAAGAAGAGCTCTGGTTTGAGGCTCAGTTTTCTCATCTGTAAAATGGTGATGAAGACACGAGTCTGGTGGTGGGGGATGAGCTTTTGTCTGAGATGATCTGTCTGAATGTCCTTTGCCCATGCTGGACCCCCAAACACACAATGGCCTATCCTAACCACTTCTCCATTTTCCCCTGGGGCACAGGCTGTGGGGAGTGGGGCTCTGGGTCTCTGCCCTGAGGAGTGGGCCGGGCCTCACTGCTCTCCAACCCCTCTAATGGTTGGCAGCCCAAGAGGTCACCCAGTTTCCTCTGTCCCAGTTGACCAGACCCTCTGGGCTCTGGGGGCGCTGTGGGTTTCCTGGCCAGGGCCCAGACCCCGGCCTCACTGGGGGCTGTGAACAAGAGAGCAACAGACCAGATTTTGCAAGCCTAAAATAGTTTATGGCCAGGCTGAGGCAGGGAGGAAGGAGGGCATGGCCCCAGGAATGTGAGAGGAATGCCTGGGAGGCTTGTTCCTGCCCCCCACCCCTCCTCAACTCCCCAGGAGAAAGCCAGCACAGGCTTCCGGCCACTGGGTACTGGACAGCAGAGAGGGAAATGGTTTGGACCCTAATTTTAGGACCAGGGAGTGGGTACATATGTGAGGGGTGAGCTAGTCTTCCTCCCTGAGGGTCATCTCCAAGGAGGCCACTGGGACAGACTGATCTGTGCCACTAACGCCTGCCAGGCTTCCCCCTGACTTGGCCAGCAGCGCCGTGAACCCGTATCTTCACTATAGGGAAGGGAGAGAATGGTTTTTTGGCTTCAAACAGGGCCTCCGTGTTTTCCTTTAGACTGGGAGCCCCCTGAGGTCAGGGTTTGTGAATTCCCTTCAGGCTGGGAATTCCTTAAGGCCTGGGACTCTGAGGCCCCCATCAAATGGAAGCCGCCCAAAGGAAGGGTGTGCCCCCCTCACCCAGATGCCTCTTTTGGCCAGGATGGGGTGGCTCCCGAAGCTGGGCCTACAAGCTGTGGTCTCCATCCTCGTGCTTCCAGGCCCCAAGACTCAACTGCCTTCAAACCTGCCCGCAGGGTGGGGAGCATCTGCGGCCCAGCTGGGTCTTGTGGACGCCAGTCTATCAGCAGCGTTTACCCCCTACTGCTGTTCACAAGACACGTAAGGCTCCTACCTGTTTGTTGGGGGAGAAGCCAGGTCTCCGTTACCCATCTGGGTAGTCTGCTTGGCCCTGCTGGTACCATACTCTGGGCTTGCTTCCTCTGCTCATGGTCTGGGGTCCATCCTGGGGAGTGCTTGGGAGTGGACAGGCCATAGCGTGCCATTGTCTGCCCGCTAATAATACCTGCACATTCCTGGCGCCTGTATCAGGGCCCGTCATCTTCCCTTTCATGTTTGACCCTGTCCCAGTGAACCAGTGGATGGGGTGGGGGCTGGATAGGGCCGCAGGTCAGGGGCAGACCGGCAGGAATAGTGGGGGGTGGAGGATAGGTGTCTGGCCTATTCTTAAGGATCTAGCGCCCCCAGTTCCCAAGAAGGCTTCAGCTCTGGTAGGGAAAACCCAAGCTGTCAAAACACCGGCTGGCCAGATCCCATCCCTTTTTTGAAGATACGCCTCTCTTGCCTCTACTGGCAGGACATCCCTTTCCAATTTCCTTCACACTCTTAGATTAGCCCCCAAGAGGTCAATCTGTGGTCAGGGTTATGGATAATCTACGCAGAGTTGGATCACACTGTGGAGAGAATTAGGGGGAGTTGAGGGTCAGGCTCTGACCAGGGTTGCGAGCCAGCCTGTTTTCTGGGCTGGAGGGTTAGTCTGGTTAGGTAGGATCAGGGGTCAGACTTCATCCAGGATTAGGGATCAATTTATACCTACCTAGGATTAGGAGTCAGTCTGTACCCAGGACCAGGGATAAGTGTATATCTGGAAGTAGGAAGTCAGTCTGTTTTTAAGATTAAGACTCAGTCTGCACCCAGGACCCAGGCTATACTTAGGATTAAGGGTCAGATTATACTTAGGATATAAGAGTCAGTCCAGGGGGCAGCTGGTTGCTCAGTCAGTAGAGTATGTGACTCTTGTTCTCAAGGTCATGAGTTCAAGTCCCACATCAGGACAGAGCTTACTTTAATTAATTAATTTTAAAAAGGTTAAAAAAAAAGGGGAGGTGCACTTGGGTGGCTCAGTAGGTTAAGCCTCTGCCTTCGGCTCATGTCATGATCCCAGGGTCCTGGGATTGGGCCCTGCATCGGGCTCTCTGCTCAGCGGGAAGCCTGCTTCCCCCCCTCTCTGCCTGCTGCTCTGCCTGCTTGGGCTCTCTCTCTGTCAAATAAATAAATAAAATCTTAAAAAAAAAAAAAAAAAGGATTAGGAGTCAGTCTGTACCCAGGTCAAGGATCAGCCTAGACCTAGGAATAGAGTAGGCTATACCTGGAATTAGGGGTTAACAGGCACCCAGGGGTAAGTGCGTGTTTTGCATTAACACTGAACCTACAGTGTGGCCACAGAAGGTGATCCTGGCCCATCTGGTCATAGAAGGCAGAGAATACAGTTTGCAGTTTGGTGGGGCGGGGAGTTGGCCGATTCCTGAGCCATCCACTCTGGGAACTCGCTTCTGGGAGTTAATGAGGGACAGAATGGGGAGCCTCGTCCCTTACAGAGAAATCTTCAACTTGAAAAGTCACGGGGATGGAGCACGGCACCCAGGCAAGAAAGGTTCCCTGATTGGCTCAAAGGCAACATTACCCAATGCCTTGGCCGGGAAGAGCCATGAGCAACTCCCCAGATGGCACTTGTATTTACACTGGACTTCTCGAAACTCATTTACCAACAGCTCACTCTGCAAACATTTCCTGAATACCTACCATGCTTGAGACCAGAGGTTCTCAAACTTGAGTGCACAGAAGAATCATCCAGGAAACTTGTGGGAAAGGCTGATTCCCAGGCTCCGCCCCAGGAATTTGGGAGCACAAAGGTGCTGGGGGCTGCCCAGGAATCTGCATTTCCAATAAGTCACCGCTGTAGCAGTTTTAAGACCTTACTTGTGGGACCTATCCTGAAAAGGCTCATGGTTTTAAAAAAGGATTGTGGAAAACACCCGTAGTGCTGCCTGTTGAGTTCAGTGGGTTGGTGCCAAGGATTTCCCGGATAAAAGGGTGTGCATGACCAGTTTCAGAGAAGCCCCAAGAAAGCCCTGCAAGGAAGTAATGAACAGCAAAAAATTTTAAAAAAATTAAAAATTAAAAAAACTAACAGTGAGTCTCTCCCTTGTTTCTAACCACCACTAAGTTAAAATCATACCCGTTGTTGCAAGAATTTTCTAAAACTTCTCTGTGTAACTATCCCAGAGCATGTTCATGTGCTTGGCAAGGTAGGAGAATTAGACAGACACACAAAACATGAGTTATGAGCAGAGAAATGTAAAGCAAAGCATAATTAATGCATTAAATGAGGCAAAGGCAAAGAATGCATAGGAAAACTCTGTCTGCACCTGGCGCTAAGGAAGGGGCAATGCACCACAGCTGTTATTATTAATAACTCACCAATTGTTTATAAACAATCGTCCAGACAAACACTGCTCAAGCAGCCCAGGGCAGCTTCATTTAAGCCACGGCCTGTGCCTTGCCCTGCTCTCCCCCGCACGCACAGCGCCAGCCAAGAACCCTGCCTTACAGTGGGTCTTTGGAAACCACAGGGGGTATGCTTTCTTTTTCCAAGTAGTAAATTAAAATATCGATTATGCTTCTGCAGACAGCACATTTCTCTCTCCAGCCTGCCCCTGGATCAAGAATCCTGGTGCTGAACACTCGGTGATCTTGAGCGCCTTGCTGAAGTCCCCGTCCACCCCCACTCCAGCTCACTGCCATGTGGCATGCTTCTGCAAGGTTACATAAACTTTCTTTATTTAAGGTCTCCACTCTTCCCTGGGAGAATGAATGGACTTCCGGGCCTGCCTGTGGGGCAGGAGCTTAAGGTATTGTGCTGCTCAGAGCGGGAGAGAGGGCTGGACAGAGTCCCAGGAGCTCCTGGAGGCTACACCCTCCCTGTCTGGTCCTGGGAATCCAGACCCTCCTGCAGGGAGGACAGGAGATGACCTTCCATTCCTCTGGGCTAGGCTACAGGCCACCTGGTCACAGCCTCTTTGAATCCCATCAGGGAGATTTTTCGTCTATCCTAGTTCAATTTCACCTTTGTTGGGTTCAGGCCAGCGTTTCCAGAGTGGTATGGGATTCCTCTGGTTCTTCCAGCCCACGGTGACTTTCCCAGCCCTCTGGACTCTCCCTATCTTCAGAGTCGCACCTCCCCAGGGCGTTGTTCCCTTCCATTCATTCATTCAACAAGCCTTCATTGAACCGCCCTGAGATTCCCCATCTGGGGCTAGGTGCTGAGCTCCAGAGGTAGATGAGTGGTCACGATGCAGACAGACCAGGCATGGAAGCAGATCATTGCTCTCTAGTGTGGTATAAGCATGCCAAGGGATTAATGGGGCATGGAGGGCCCGTGGGAGATAAGGAGGTCTTCATGAGGAAGATAACATTTTATCTGAGTCTCATGTTATGAGAAGGGGAGGGTAGACTGGGGGTGTCCAGGAAGAGAGAACCTGGAGTCTGGAAACAGCCTGGCCAGGGATACTTTCGAAGTCACCTTCTAGGGGCTGCATTGTGAGGTTCAAAGTGGAGAGAATGTGGGGCTGAGGCTGGAGAAGCCTGTAGGGACAAGGTCATGGTAGAGTGTGGGGAGTCAGGGCCTGCCCTAGGTAGTGGGTAGTAGAGAGCATGGAAGGTTTCTACTTGAAGAGGGTGACCTGGTCAGGTCTGCCAACTTTACAGGGTCCATCAATAGCCCCTGATCTATCTTTTTCATGGCTGTGGGTTCTTTTTTTTTTTTTTTTTTTTTTTAAGATTTTATTTATTTATTTGAGAGAGAGGGAGAGAGAATACACATGAGTGGGGGGAGAGGAACAGAGAGAGAGGGAGGAGCAGTCTCCCCAGAGTGCCTGACCGTGCTGATTCCAGGACCTTGGGATCATGACCTGAGCTGAAGGCAGATGCTTAACCGACTGAGCCACCCAGGCACCCTGGGGCTCCAGGTTCTTAACAGCTCTGGGAAGGCAGGCTGCTGTAAGAACTGGACAATGTCATGAGGCACTCAGCTGCAAAATCTGGGGGAAGGGGAATTCTTCCGGATTTAGATCCCTCACTATGTGAGTTCTGCCAAGGTACAGAACCTACCTGAGCCTTAGTGGCCCCATCTGTACAATGGGAGTGATCCAGTGCTGAAGGCCGAGTGGCAGTGAGCAAGTGAGAGACCCTGTATGAGAAACTGTCAGGGAAGGGGGCTGGAGCTCATTCCAAGACTGTAAGGGGGGGACCAGAGCCCCCTGACTGCCCTCTCCACGGCTGCCTAAGCAGCTGACTGTGACGTCCCTCCTCGCGGGAGGTCTGATAACAGAGCCTAGAGAGCTATCCCCACCATAAACAGTCAGGCCCTGGGTTTCTCCTCCTGATCTGGTACCTTGGCCCTGTGTGTGCTGTGGCCCCACCAGCCCTCCGGCCTCAGAGCAGGGGTGGGGAAGAGAGTGGTCTGCCCAGCTTCCAGCAGGCCTCATAGTTGTGCAAGGCTGTCTGATTCCAAACAAACTGTGACCCTAACCACCTCCCTTGCAATTCCAAGCATTCTGGCCAGCAGGTGGCCAGGCTGCCACCGCTTGGGACAGCAAAGGGTTCAGGTCCCAGGCCAGGTCCACCTGATCAAGGCTGAAACTAGTCTCACAGTGTCTGGGTCTGTCATGGCTGGGTCTCTGGTGGAATGGAAGGAGCCCTGGGCGGGGATTCAGCGGTCCTAGATTCTAGTCCTAATTCCCCCACCAACTCACTGTGTGACCTAGGGTAAGTTCCTTGTCCTCTCTGGGCCATAGTCACTTTAGCTGAGCCCCAGGAGTTTGGTGGTGATGATTCAGGGTGGTTTCCATCCTGGCCTGCTGGGTATCTGAGTTGTTGGGACCTATGTCCTTTGGCAAGTTGGTGTGGCCTTTCCCCAACTCCAGGCAAGGGGCCTACTGCCCCTCCTCATTTATTCCATATCAGCTCCAACTCCAGAGAGCAAACCACAGGCATGAGAGGAACTCTGGTCACATGTGAGGGCCTGTGTAGGGGTGAGGAAGAGCTTCTTGGATGTTTTGGAAGCTTGTAGGTGCTGCTTCATTCATTAGGCCATACATTCTTCCACTCAATGAAATTGAAGAATGAATTCATTCATTCCTTCTTCATTCACTTGGTTAACAATATGAAGGGCCCCTCTTCTATGTCAGACCCTGTGCTGGGACCTGGGATTTACTACTGAGCCAGATGGGGCAGAGTCCTTGATCTTACTGGAGCTCCTGGCCTGGCCTATTTTTCCAGAGAAACTGGAATAGAACATGCCCCTGTGTAGTGTTTGAAGGATCAGGCTTGGGGGCCCTGGGCCCTAACCCTGGAGAACCTCGTCCTGACCATAGAAGGGGGAGTGGAGGAGAGAGGAAGTGTGTCTCTGCTCCAGAAAGCCCGCATGGCGTGCGGATCCCTAGCCCTGACTTCTGGAGCTGGTCCCGGAGCCAGCCAACCCCTCAGGGACCCACGGGAGCCACGTGTCAGTGGGCGCAAAGCCAGGCCGTGCCCCGGAGGTTCTGGGTGAGGGCAGCCTGCAGCTCCCAAGGAGCAGGGAGTTTTCTCTGGGCTGCTGCCTTTGCTTCTGGGTCATACAGTGTGCAGTAAGAAGGGGTTGGGGAATGGAGGCTGAACATGGCCCCGTTGTGATTTGATCTGGGGATACCGTGGAAGGGGTCAGGCAGCTGGGGAAGACTCTGGGTCCTTCCCAAACTTGGGAATATGGAGAGGGGCTCTTTGCTTGGTGCCACAGGAGCCTCTGACCCCCTGGGGGTCTCGCCAGCACACGCCTGCCCTTGTCCCTAGCAAAGGCAAGGATGGTGTCAGAGAGGAGGCCTGCTCACAGGGGACATGGCCCAGAGAGAGGAGTGCCTTCAACAGGGGTGACGGGCAGCTGGGCCATGCCCGCTTTCCCTTTCCACCATGGCCAATTCGACTAGCCGCTCCCCTCCTGGTCTTCCAGGCGCCTGCCCGGGGAAGGGACCCAGAGGCTCAGGAGAGGTGCCTTGCCTTGCTGCCCCCACACTTCTTGCACCAGGCTCTTGCCAGAGTTCAAAAGGACGAACATTGACAGACTCCCTCTTTTCTGTCCCTTCCCTGTCACTGAGCTTTCAGTGATCTCCATTTGGTGTAGACCCCTGTAGAGCATTGTCTTTTGGGCAGTTCCAGGCAGTACGTTTAGCATTCGAACTAGTTACAGTAGTCTAATATCCCAAGTCAGTGTCAGCTGAACTTATTTTCTCTTGGGGGAACGGGAGTCCCAGAGGGAGGACAAGGAGTTGCCAGCTCCTGCGTCCAGCCAGGGCTGAGCTCAGACCAGAACCCTCTGGGCATCCTCAGGTTCCCCTGCTGGCTGGCTCCTGGGCTTGCTCCAAAACTGCAGGCGGAGCCAGCTGCATAATTTGTGGGGTCTACAGCAAAATGAGAATGCTTGGTGCTTTTGCAACATTATTAAGAATTTCAAGATAGTGACAGCAGAGCATTAAACCAAGTATGCAGCCCTTCTAAACACGGGCCCTTGTATGGGTACAACTCACATGTCCACAGAGCTGGTCTGAACCCTAGGAATGCGGAAGGAGGAGGGGGGATCCCAGCCAGTTCTCCCCTGGGAGATCAGAGGATGCACTCCTCATTGCTGGATGTGTCTCAGAGCCAGCTGAGATTTCCAAGATCAGTAAAAGCCCCCATTTGGGGACTTGTTCCTGCCCAGAGGGTCAGTGGGGTATAGCACCAGGCTTTCCAGAGGTCGGGGGGTGGGTACAGACCCAGAAGATATCTTTATTAGCAACTAGCTGCCTTAAACATCCCCTGTGGAAAGTTCCTAGGGACCCCCATGAGGGCCTGGAGGTGCAGCCAGCCGCAGCCAGCAGCCACCAGCAGAGGCTCTGGGCCAGTGACGAAGGAGGTGCTAAGGGGGAGGAGGCAGCCACAGTTCCTAGCACCTTATGCAAGAGGGAGAACAAAGGGGCTTTGCTGGGAGGTATTATAAGATTAAGTGGCTGGGTTCAGGACAAACTCAGCAAGCCCCTTGGGACCTGAATTAGCAACAGCAACTGAAAGGGGGGAATTAAAGCTCTTGGCCCTCTCATGGAGGCCCCCACCCCCAGAGTCCCTGCCTGGGCCTCCTCACAGAGCTAATCTGCTGCCTTGCCCAAGTTCCTGCCTGGGGCCTGTGAGAGGGGCTGCTCCCCTCCACTTAGAGGGGACTGGAGCCTTCCTGTGGAAGGAGCTGTCTGACCCCTGGCCCCTGACCCCTGGGGCACAGGCTCTGAGCAGGCTGGGTGGCCCAATTTGGGCTGAACTTAGATACTTGGCTGAGCTCTAGGTTTGAGGGGAAATTGCTGCTTCTTTCTGGGCCTCTCCTTCCTGCTGATAAAGTGGGAATTTGGGGCCGTGGACCCAGTGGCCGTCCTGGGGGTCCTTGAGCTGGTTCCAACAGGCCTCAGGGTGGACACCCTTCAGCCACATGATGCCCAAGGGACAAGAGTGTCCCCAGTACAAACGAGAGTTTGGAATCTTGGGCTAATGGGTGTCAGATTAATTTAAAAAATGAGAGGGTGTTTGAGGTTCCACCGTCTGGTCCCCACTGGCCTTCCCAGTTTCGCTTTCTATTACCTCCCCCGCGATGGTGTAAACTGCAGGGGCTCCCCATGCTGCCTGCTCCTGCTGTTCCGCTCTCTGGAATTCTCTTTCCTGGCTGGCTCTTCACTTCTTGAGGCCCCCTCTGTCTGTACCTCTGCGAAGCCCCTCTCTGCCCCTCCCGACGTCTTTCAGGGCATTTACTAAGCTAGCAGCCTCCTCTCTGTCTGTGTCTGTGGGCTTTTGGAGAGCTGGGGCCTGCTGTTCCAGGGGGCCGCACAGGACCCAGGCCTGCGTGCAGCGCCTGGATGCCCAGCGGCCAGGACGCGATGACACTGGGAGTTCCCAGCGCTCAGAGGAGACAGGGATGACAAGGCTGCACCACAGCTGAGGTGCCAGTGTGTTGAAGACACTGGAGAGAATTACAAGGGGGATGGGAAAGGACAAAACAGGAGGAATCTGGAAGTAGAAGGTGCCAGAGGTGAGACCTGGTTCGGGTAGGAGAAGGAGAGTAGGACAGGAGGAGAAGAGCCTTCCAGGCAGAGGCAACCGAGAGTGTGGGGGCCTTGAGAGGGCCAGGGAGCTGTGCACAGGAGCCTGGTTGGCGGGAGAGGGTGGGAGAGGGGGCCTCAGGCGAGGGGATTGCAGACCTTATCCTGAGAGCAATGCAAAGCTATTAAGGGGTTTTAGGCAGCCAGAGTGAGGTGATGAGATCTGCATTTCTAAGAGATCACTTTCGCTGCTGTGTGGAGAGTGGATTAGGAGCACAAGAGGCTCTTGCAGTCCTGAGAGGGGACAGAGAGGGGACTGGACAAATGGAGAGATTTGCGGGGGGAGTTGACAGAATTTGGAGGTTAGTGGGATTTGTAGGGAAAGGGAGGAGGAGGGGAAGCTCCGGGTATCCAGCCCATCCCTTGGGATGGTCAGTGGTACCCGTGGACTGCGTGCCTCTGGGCATTGCGTCCCCCCCCCACCTGTTAGCAGGACCTGGGGGTGTGAATGCTGGGCCAGCCTCACTCCTCAGGCAGCCCTGTGGGGCCGCCCAGCTGTTCTCCACCGTTAATGTGCCAGTGAACGTGGACAGGACAGAAGGACCCACGGCCTCGAGGACTCGGACATTACATGTGTGTACACCGACCCTTGGGCTCACAGATACATTCATAGTGTCCGCTTGTATACAGATGTGCACACACCCACAGGCTGGTCTGGAGCAGGCCCCCGGGGAAGCACACGTTTACCTGTGTAAATAGATCTGAATCATTAAGGATAAAAATAACCAACATTCATTGAGCACATGGTATGTGCCCGGTGTTATATTGAGGTGCTAAAATTTGGCCACAGCGCACTCACAGTACGTCTGTGTGCGTTCCATGCATGCACTCACGTGCATAGGGACGTGTAGACCCCAGAATATCATGCAGTCTGCACTTTGATGCACAGGGACGCGTGTTTGTGACAGAGGCACAAGTCGCTGCAAACGAATTTTCAAGTGCACACACAGGCACACTCAGATGTGTATGGTCTACACACTCAGTTCCCACACACACTCTTCCTCTCTTGTGCAATAACGCACGTTCTCCAGTGCAAACCCCGAGGGGTACATACTTGCACGTGCACCCCCTGCTTGTGTGACAGGTTCCTACACGCAGCACACGCCAATACAAACCCTCTGACCCTTTCTCCCACAGGACAATTTATGACCATCCGGGCTCATGTCCGGATTTGCCATTAACATTAATGAGGTGATGTCGCCCGGGTGTTCGGAAACCCTTGTCCAGGCGGGGGTGGTGGGGTGGCAACGGGAAGAGGACAGAGAGGCCATGGTCACAGAGGAACAGCTAATTATCTGGCTGACCAAGGTTTGATTGTTTTTCCCACGGCTTCCCCTACAGTCCCCAACACAAGGCCAGGTTCTGGCTGTACCAGAGGGGGTTGGGGGAAGGGAGCAGGACTAGGGAAGGGGAGGGGAAGAAGGGAGTGGGAGAAGGTGTTGGGGGCAGTATGGTGACTGACCCCCATTTCAGTGTGGCCCCTCCGCCTTCCTCAGACTCACTCTTTGCCTAGAGCTACCAGGAAATGTTTCCTGAAATGCTTCCAAATTCTTAGAGATGTGAGTCTCTGTGGCCCTTTCTGCCCTACAGTGAACCTGGTATCAGAGTCAAATTCAACATCTTCATTTCAGGAACTTTTATTTGCTGACCTGGGGTGCATAAGAGGAGTCCCACCCCGATGTTACCAACTTATGTTACTATCTCGCACAGGACACAGTGATAACCATGCCCAGCGCACTTTGCTTCCTCCATTCTCTGAACCAGCATCTTAGGACATTGTTTTAAGCACTTTCAACTTCCTGCGGTTACCCGAATCCATGAAAAACCTTTTCTAAGCAGGAGGGAGTATGGGCTTCCCATAAACTCATCAAGCGGAGAAATGTCTCCCAAGCCTTTTGGGCATTACACTAAGAAAGGAAAATTACAAAATGAAAATGGAGTAAATCCAAGTAACCTCTGTACACCTCTTCCCTGCTTGCAAAGGTGCCTTTCCCCCCAAAGATTTTATTTATTTCAGAGAGAGTGAGTGCGCGAGTGCGCGAATGCGGGGCCTGGGGGTGGGGGTGGGGGTGGGCAATAGAAGAGGGAGAAGCAGACTCCCGGCTGAGCAGGCTGTCAGATCCCAGGACCCTGGGATCATGACCTGGGCCACCAGGTGCCCCACAAAGGTGCCTTGCACAGCCTTCATGCATCTGAGGCTCACAGCTGTCCTACAAGACTAGCAGAGTAGGTCGAGTTATCCCCATTTCACTGATGTGGAAGCAGACTGAGAAGGGAGAGGGTTGCCCATGATCACGTGACTAGGGAGGCGCAGGGCTGAGCCTGGGCTCTTCCAAGCCACTTCTCTGAACCACATACTCCTTGTTCTCTGCCGTTTATTTGTGGGACCGCCTCCTAAAACATAACACGGATTATACTCCGTGTGCTTCTGGGGAACTTTTCGTTGAACCTCCTGAGCTACCTGGAGCAGTCCTGGAGTGGAAGGTGGAGAGTGTGGTCCCCAGCCAGAGATTAGGGTCATGGACTCTGATGCTGGGGGGAATTGGGGTGTCCTTCTTGTCTTCCCATAGACCTAGATAGGAACAGGGTGCCTGGCTGGCTCATTTGGTAGAGCACTAGACTCTTGAGCTCAGGGTCCTGAGTTCGAGTCACACATGGGGTGTAGCGATTACTAAAAACAGAAACTAAAAAAGATAGAGATGGGGACATCAAGGGCTTCTTGAGCCCAGATGGCACCAGACTGCCTGGGATGCCCAGATCAAAGATCGGGGGGGCTGGGCTCCAAGAGCTCTGGTCTAAACACCACCTCCAGGCATGTCCTCTTAAGGAATCATTAGTCTGGTTTTACAAACAAGGAAACTGGAACCCTGACAAGTCATAAGGACAACAGCATTTATTGAACACTTATTATATTATGAAGCCCTGAGCCCAGTGCTCAGTATGATGAAGGACTAAATGAGCACAGTTCTCAAGGTGCTTGCAGTCTGGCGGGGAAGAAAGAGTTTGAGACTTGGGATCACAGAGTCTGGGTCTGAGTTCCAGCTTAGAGAGCCATTTGTTTTTGAACAACCCTGATTTAAAGTCACTTTAACCTCTCTGAGCCTCAGTATTCACATCTCTACAATGGGAATGTTCCTACTTTCCTTTAAGCCTGCTGTGAAAAACTAGATATAAAATGCCCGTCACGGTGCCCCTCACAGACGTGGTCTTCTCTTAATCTCCTGCCAGGCTCTTTTCTGTTCAATTCTTCCCCCTCCCTCCCTACTGACTACTCCTTCATGAGCCACCTCTTTTGGGAACATCTGAACTTTTGGCGCAAATTTGTCAACCCCCCACCGTTCCCAGCCACATCCTAGCTTGAATAGGAGGGGTGCTGTGAGGGGCACAGAGCCAATAGCTCTCCCCTGCCACCTTTCACTCCATCTATCCCCCACCCAGAAGAGACAAGGAGACCCATAGGTACCCCCTCCCTCTTTCTCTGACTATCTCAGTCCAGAACACAGCTATTCCCAGGAAGCCCTACTTCATGCAGCCACTGAAGTCCTTTCTCACTGCCCTTGAGGGCTGACTCCAGAGGGACAAATGCACAGATTGACAAGTCCTGGGATGTCCTGGGAGCGCTGGCTGAAAGGCCCCCCTCGGGACATCTGCTCCCCTCCCAGCTCTGAAGCTTAGCTCTGTCAGGTGAAGGTGGCAGGGGCTGGGGTTGGGGCACCTGTGGCAGGAGCCTCTAGCTGAACAGAACGTGGATCCTGTAAGGTCAGTGGGGTCTGCCAGGATTCTGCAGAACCTGGGCAGCCTTCCCCTCTCTGTCCAGCATCCCAGATGGGGATGGGGATTCTTGGGTCCCTGCCCCTGCTGTGCCTCTGCTCCAGACTGGGCCTCTGATCTGCCTTCTGGGCTTCAGTCTCCTTTCCTCTAAAATGTTAGGAAAACCCTCCTCCGGCCCCTGCCAAGTCTACGAAACCTGGTATGTTATGGGCATCTCATAAAACTATGAATGAGGAACACACTTAAATGCCTGCAGTGTCGTTCAGATGGAACTGGGGTCCCTCGTGGGAACTTGGATAGAGCTGTGGGGTTCAAGACCACAGCATATTCTTGGTGGGCAGATGGGCTGCGCAGGCCGAGGGGCCATGCTTCCCTGGCCCCGATGTTCCTCCAGCCTTAAGCTATAAAAATACGAGCTAAAGAGAGCCAGAGATGCCTCAGAGATGCTGCTCCACTTTAGGAGCAGCGCAAGGCAGCGGTTACTGCCGATAGCAACACGGGGAGCCTGCCGGCTGCCTGGGTGCCCTGGTCCAGCCCCTGCACCCAGCAGCTTCTCAGCGCCTGTTTTCTGGGGGCAGGTGGCCTGGTGGGAGTCTCTCAGCATCCGTCCGGAGATTTCATGGCTCGTCCTGTCCAGGGTCACCCGGGGTGGCGGGAGTGGCCAATGGGGGATGCCTGGAAACAGTGGGTTGGGAGAGAAGTGGCCAGGAATGTGAGCAGGGAGAGCAGGGCGTGAGAACAAACAGTGGAACCAGCAGGAACGTGGATGTGGCCATGGGGGCAGGTGGGGGACGCTGGCTGGGAGCACTGGCTGGCAGTCGCTGGAGGGCAGCGGCTTCCCATCCTTCCCCTTCCCTTTCCAAAGTTGCCCGGTATAGCCCAGGGCCTGGTGGCATGATGAAGCCTGAGGTTCCTTCCCTGACCCTGTAGGCCAGGGCTCTCTGTGCTTGAGGGGCCTGAGGTCCTATAGGCTGAGCTGGGCTCAGGGCCTGCTATGGGTCCCATGCCCTTTCTACCTCAGGCTAGGGAGCTCTTCCCAGAAAAGGGTCCCACAGTGCTTACAGAGTTGCAAGAATCAGGGCCCCAGTGTCACCAGGCTGAGGAGGCTGTCCATTCCATTTCTGCCTCCTTGCAGTACAACCGAAGGCAGAGGGCCTCCTCCCTGTGAGACCTCAGGTCTTTTCATCTGTACAATGGGGATAAGGCAACCTCTGCCTGCCACTGCAAGGGGAGTGGGGCCAGGGAGGATTGGTGTGGGCCTCTAGGAGAAGCCGACAGGGCCCCAGAGGTGGTCTTTGTGGATGAGAGGGTAGGCACTTTGGTGGGACCCGAGGTGGTGGGGAGGAACAAGGAGCTCCTGAGCACGCCTTGCCCCACTCACTTAACAATAAGCACATGATTTAACGCAGCCTGTAAATCCTTTTCCGACTCAACCTCTCAGCTACTGCACCACAGGCTCAGAATTCAGCTTGAAACAAATCTAGGATTAGGGCTGCGGCTGTGAGATGCATGGGGTGTCTGTGGGGGGAGGGATGCACTAGCCTGGGGGGTGGGGCGGGCATGCTGCTTCCTATGCAGGGACAGGGAGTGGGGGCAGGCATGCTGTCTGCTAGGCTAGGAAGGAGGATGGCCCAGCAACTCTAGCCCCAGCTAGAGATGAGCATGAAGACGAGGACAATTGTGGGACTCTGTCTTCAGACCTGGGGAAGGCTTCTGTGGAGACCAGACTGGGTGTCTTCAGGGTCACCTCACACTCCCCCTGCAGGATTAATAGCAGTGGGGAAGAGCAACGGAAATCAGACAGCCCAGGGCTCCAGCTTCGTGATGGGAAGGGTGCTGCCCCGGAAAGGAAGGAAGCAAGCTCACTGTATGGAAAGAGAGCAGCACCATGCGGCGCATTGCTGTAGGGGAGACTGGGCGTCAGTGAGGGGGCAGCAGATGTCATATTTAAGACATGGCATCCGTCTGCCTGCCCTGCTCACACCCCAGCCTCACGTTAGCAACGGTACATGGGCGAGGTACTTCATCTCTCCAAGGCAGTGGCCATGAGGGTTAAAGAAGTTAATAATTCAAGAAATGTTTGTCCCCCAGAAAGGGTCTTGGAAATTCTGCAGTGCATAGAAATGGAACCTTTCTCAATGAGCTGGTCTGCTCTAAGGCATAGTGGGATGTTAGTCCCAGGGCATGATGGGACCTTTGCCCCAGGTCATGGTGGGATGTTTATCTCAGATAATGTGGTATCTTTGCCCCAGGACATGGTGGGATGTCTGCCCCAAGGCATGGTGGGATGTCTGCCCCAGGGCACGGTGGGGTGCTTACCCCTGGGAATTCTGGAATGTTTGCCTCAGGGCATAAGGTACCTTTATCCCAGGGCACGGTGGGATGTCTTCCCTACAGACCACTGACTCCTTTCTATGCTAGCTAGACATCCTTCCCTTGGCTCCCAGGATACCTTGTGCTTTGTGATTTCCTTGGCTTCTTCCTCTGCCAACTCTGCAGAGAGAGGGCCCAGGATCTCACCCACTTCTTTGGTCCCTGCCATCACCTTCACTGGCAGCTCCGGTCTCCAGCTCTCACCTCTGTCCTGGACCCCTCTCTCTGCCCTTCCCTGTAGCCAGACCCACTCCTTCTCTGACTTCCTTGCTCACCCATGTAGTCAGCCTAGCCACAACTACTGAGCTCCATCACCAGACAGCACTCATGAACAAGGTCCCCTCAGTTCTGCCTTCCAAACCTCCTGGGTCCTCCCAGGCACTCTTCTTCCTCCCCAGAGCTGCTTCCTCTATCTGATTCCTCACGGCTTCTCTGGCATCTCATCCAGTCCCCCCATCCCCTATACCCTCCCCTTATCCATGCCCAACAGGTCACAGATGAGTTGCTTAAAATGCACATTGTGTCGTACTTTAAAAAGCTCTGACAGTTACCACTCTGACCCACACTCCTCATACTTTCCTACCTCTGTGCCACGGTACAATCTTTTTCCTTTGCCTAGAATACTTTCCTCCGCTTCTCCAACCCACAAAGTGCAGCCTCAGTAGAGCCTCCATCATTTCCTCAGGCTCATTCCCTGTCCTAAAACCCTCCAGTGCTCCTCCTAGGAGGCCTTTGGAAGAAAGTCCCGGGTCACGGTTCCAGCAGGCCTACAAGACTGTCGTAAAGGGGAAACTGAAGGGAGTTGGATGCTGTTTACAGAGCTGAGGGAACCAACACAGGATGGGGCCAGTGGTTGGTCTGAAGGAAGCAGGGAGGCAGCTCTTGCTTCAGGAGAGGGGTCACCTGCTAGGACCTGTGGTCATAGATAGAGGGACACAACCCCTACCAAGGTGTGGTCTAGCAAGCCTGCTAGGGGGCCTCTCTCTCTTCCCTTCCTGAGATTACCTCCTGATGCCTTCCATTGGCTCGATGCAACCAGAAGCCAGAAGCCTGTGGGAGCCAGCCTCCCCAGACAGAGCACGGTAGAGAATGGACCTGGGGGAGAACAGCCATCGTGGGCCTCAGGTCCAGATGTGGTTGACTTGGCATTCTGGCCCCAGCGCACCTCCAAGTGACATGCCTCGCACACCCTTTAGCACTCCAGTAGGCCCCCAAACCCATAGTGCCCCAACTTGCCAAGGCTATACCTTTGCAGTGCTGTTCCCCGGGCCCTTTCCACCTTCCTGTGTTGGCTGAGACCTGCTCATCCTTGGACTCTCAGCTAGGGTTGTGCCTCTGGCCTGAGGACCCGAGTCTGTGCTCCCAAGGTCCCTTGGGCCCACCTTCGTCAGTCACTTATCTCTCACTGTCCTGGTCTCTTCACTTCCCCTGAGGACTGTGTTTCAGAAGTGCTTATTTCTGTCCCTGCTTGTGGTAGGTGCTCATTGAAATGCTTATTGAGCCGAATTCTAGCACCTGTGTCTCTGGAGAAGGTTGACTCACTCACGTTGCTCTGGCCCCACGACCGACCGCCATCTCCTTGCGACAGGAAGCAAGTCGAACTCCGTTCAGTATCCCCTCAGCGCCCCATACAGTGACATTTTCAACAACGTTCGTTGACAGCTCACACAAAGGAATGGACGTGTGGGAGGCAAAGCAGACGGAAAGAAGGGGGACACAGAGATCATGTGCTCTGAGAGTTCAGAGGATGACTGCTCCTGGTTGGGGAGAATCAGGGAAGACTCTCAGAGGGCTAACTCAGAGCTGGTCCTGAAGGATGAAGTCGTGAGGAGGGGCTGGGAGGAAACTTTCAGGCGGGGCATGGCCTGGCGAAGGGCCAGAAGCGGGGGGCTAGCATCAGGAGAGACGCAGAAGGGAGCCACCCAGCTTCCTGGCTATTCCTCTGGGCAGTCGCTCCCTCTCTTTTCCTCCGGCTTCTCTTCCCATTCCTGGCCTACCTCCTCCAGGAGCCCCATCACTGAGCTGCCCCCTGGGTGCTTCTGGACTCTTGGCCTCCGCCACCCCCCAATGTAGCACCCCTCCCCCTCTGCCTGGCTGCAGAGTCATGTGTTCTTGTGTTCTCCTCCTGCCCCCACATCTTTGGGCCCTGGCTTTGAGCCTCTGAGGGCTTGAGCTGTGAGTTCGAGTTTGGCCAGGAGCCTGCTCGAACCCCAGTGACGTGTTGGGGCTGTCTGGGCCACAGGGAGCCAGATGTGCAAACCACCGGTCCTCCGAGCAGGGAGGCCGGCCACAGTGCGCCAGCCTGGGTGCCCGCCCTGCCCCTCCTGCCCCTCCCTTCCCTGAGGGATGTCCCCAGTGGACTGGCCAGTGGCCCGAGGCTCCAGGGGAACAAGCTTTTTGCAGGCTGTGGCTGAAGGAGGATGAACCCGCTGTCCTGCCAGCTCTGTGTGGGGAAGAGGGAGTTGCCCTTTGCCAGCCAGCACCCCACAGGACGCCAGCCACAGGCAGAGTGACCGAGGCTCTGGCCTCTACTCCCTAACCCACTGGTCATTTTCCCCTTGGGGCCTTTGATGGGAAAGCCAGAGCTTCCAGTACTGGGGGGAGTGACTCCCAGGGAGGGTGTTTATAGGCATGGGCTCAGGGCCTGGGAAAAGCCCATGCGGGTGGGGACCACTGACTTCTAGGGTCTAAAGCAGCTGGAAGACTGTGGCAGGACAGAGGGAGGGAGCTCCTTCCATGACCCTGGTGCTTGGGGCCCCTTAGTGCCCATTGTGGCTGAAAGGCGAGCTGAGCTCCCTGCCATTCTCGGCCATCTATTGAACACTTACCCTGAGCCAGGCACCCACTGGCCCTCAGAGGGCAAGGGAGGAAGAGGCCAGAAAGGCCTCCAACAAATCCTCCCAGGTCTCCTCCTCTGCCAACCCTTCCCCCAGACCTCCCAGGCCTGAGGGCAGGCAACAAGGGAAAGGCGCCCTCAGCCTGCTCCAGTGATGCAGAGAGAGGCCTCCTCTGAGAGGGGCCAGGCGTGGAGGAGTGGGCCCCGGGGGGTGAGGCTTTCTTAGGGGGTGAGGAGTCTGTACTAGGCTTGCTCCCCACTGGTGGAAGGCAAACAAAAACAGCTCACTCTTACCCTCCACAGGCAGCCCTCCTGCAGTGAGGGGCCTACTTCCCTGGCTGTTGGTTTTCCTCCAGAGTAAGAAAGAGAATCAAGAGAAGGATCCCATTTCCTTCAGATTCACTTATTGCTTCAATCTGTCTCTCCCTCAGTGCTTGCCTTGTTGGTTCCTTCCTTTGTTCCTTCATTCGTCCCCTCAGCAAGTAAACGCATCTGAGTACCTGACAAGTACTTGGCCTTTCGCTGGGTAGGCTCTGGGGGGGTTCTGAAGAAGTGGGAAATGAGAGTTCTTAACCTTTAAAAAAAAAAAAAGATTTTATTTATTTGAGAGAGAGTGAGAGAGTGAGAACAAGCAGGGGGAGCAGCAGAGGGAGAAGGAGAAGCAGGCTCCCCTCCGAGCCGGGAGCCGGATGCGGGACTCAATCCCAGGACCCTGAGATCATGACCAGAGCCAAAGGCAGACGCTTAACCAACTGGGCCCCCCAGGCGCCCCCCACCCCAACCTTTTTGGGAGCAAAAATCTTCCTGATGAGTGATGACCAGACTACGTCCGCTCTCTCAGCAAACTGCCTATGTCACCAGGCTGGGTTAACAATTCCTAAATGCTACCAGCCTCGGGAGGGGGAGACAGACATGAAACAGAACTAAACATGGTGTGAGAAATGCTAAGTGGGTTTGATTTCTAACCTACTCAGTCTCTTACCGCTCTGAACCCGAGTTCCTTCGCCTTTGAAAAGCAGATAATTCTATCACCTCCCTGTGTCACTGTGGAGACTATATGAAACAAACTCCAGAAAGGACCTAGCAGTGTCTGGTGGACATTAGGTGTTCACGTATATGACTCCTCTTTCCTCCCACCCCTAGGAGATTGGCACTATTATCACTCCCTGTTACAGAAGAGGAAACTGAGGCACAGCAAGGTGATACACTTCTGCACCTGCTTGGTCTGGCATCAGAGTCTTTGCCCTAAACCACTACTCTGTATTGCTTTTCTAGAGTGGCTCTTTTTCCTCACCACGCTAGGAACCTCTAAGTCCCACTCAGCTTCTTGCAGATCCCTTCTGTTGGAACAAAGGATCCAGGAGAGAAAATGGAAGCCCTAGAGAAAATTTATTGCCTTTCCTAGGAATACAAGTTCAAGTCTAAGCATCGAGGCAAGGGGGAAGGAAGTCTCCAGAAGACCAACTTTAAGGAGTGGTAGGACCATCAGTCTGGAGCTTGTAGAGCTAGGTCTGGATTTTGTTTCTATTACAAAACCACCTCTGGAGGTGGGGGCAATACCAAGGTCTATAAAAGGGCTTTGAGGGCCTGTGTGCCTTCCACGGCCTCACCAAGGGCCAGCCCTACACCAAGGCCTCCCATCTACCTCTTCCACAGACTGTGGGCTCCACTGGGGCGGGGCCAGGTCTGTGCTTCTCTCCCAGCTCCTGCACCCTCCTTGGTACAAGGGGTGCTCTATAAATGCTTGCTAGATGAAGAAACCAAGACTCACCTCCCAAACGTCAGACCTTACACCAAGAGGCCTTCTTTCCTTTTCCTGGTCTGGAGACCTTGTATCTGCCTGTCCTGGGATTGCTGGGAGAGCAGCCAAGGTTACCAGAGGAAACTTTTTGCTAAAGTCCAGGAGAAGCACCCACCTAAGCCATCTTGACCCCCACCTAGCCCTCTCAATCCTGAGTATCCCAGCCCTCGGGGCACCTAGCCATGCCGAAAGCCTGCTGGACCCAGACTGAACCCCACGGCCCCAAGTTACAGACAGGTGGCCCGAGAGGGACCAGGTCATTTCAGTTTCATACAAAGAAACTGCCAAAGTTTTTTCTATTAATACACTGGCCTTCTCCCCACAGTCTCCCAGGGACCCATCCGGGAGAGCAGGAGTGGGTGTGGTTGAGCCCTCTATCAGAATTTTATTTTGTAAATTGCATCCAATGTTCTAAGCATGAGGTCATTGGCTAGTTTAAGAGCTCTGCAGTGAATCCCTTTGTAAACTGGGGATAGAACTCCTTGAGGGAAACTCTACAAATCTAGGCTTGCTTAAAGGGAAGGAAAAAACTTGCCCCGGGCTTCCTGTTTCACAGAAGGGGAAACCAGTGTCTTGAGGGTCCGAGCACCTTGCTGGTTGGGGGAGAAGCTGAGCGGAAAGGAGGCCTGTACCCCTGGGAGGAGCCATGGAGGACGGAGACTCCCTGCAGTCAAGAGCAGGGGATGGGGATCAGGGCCGCGATGCCACGTGGGAGTGCTGGCAGGGGTGAACCTGGAAGGCCTGCCCCAGCTGAGGGCTGGCCAGAAGTCTGTTTATCTGACCGTCCAGTTTGGGTCAGTGAGCCACCATCCATGTGGACGAGACAGTACTAGCTTTGTCGAGCAATGTCGCTTACCAGGGTCTGAGCTGGTGCCCAAAGCAGCACCTCACAGAGTGGGGCTTGGCTGGTTGTGGCTGGATAATCACCCAGAACGGCTAGAATGGATTCCTCTGGGGGAGGAGTGTTGCGTGTGGATGGATGGGGGTAAGTGATGGAGTAATCAAGAAGTCCAGTTGGTCCTCAGCCTGAGGGGCTCCTAATCTGCAGGAGGAGGCTGACATATCCCGCACCATAGAATCTGAGGTTAGAGAACACAGCGGGAGAAATAGCAGAGTACATAAGAACTCCAGCTCTAGAATTGCTTTATTTAATTAATTAGTTTGACAACATTTACTAAGCACCTACTATCTGCCAGGCACCAGTCTAGGCTCTGGGATACAACAACGAACAAAATGAACTAAACCCCCTTCCTTCATAGAGCTCACATTCTGGTAGTTTAGAGATAGTTAAAAAAAAAAAAACAACAAAAAACAAAAACGAAAAAACAGATAAATGTGTGTATACACATGTCAGTAGCCAGATGGCTCTGAAGAAATAGAAAGCAGGGCTGCCGGGTGTGGGGGGAGGAATAGAGAGGAGATGTTAGGCTATTTTATTTAGAAAGGGCAGGTAAAGCGTCTCGAAAAAGTGGTGTTTGAGTAGAAACCTGTTGGAATGAGTCCTGTGGATAAACAGAGAAGAACATTTTAGGTAGCAGGAGTAGTAGGTGTAAAGGCCCTGGGGCAGGTGTATGTTTGTTGGGTTGAAGAAATAAGGCTGAGGCCAGTGAGGCTGGAGTGGGATGAGGGGGTGTGTGGTGGGTCTGAGTTCGGGGATGTAGCAGGGGAGCAGCCCCCCTGGGACCCTGGCAGTCATAGGAGAGCCATGCTTCTGGTGGGTAGATGAGAGATATGATCTGACTCATACTTTAACAGGCCCACTGTGGCCAATGTGTGAAAAATTCACTATAAGAGGCCAGGTGTGGGTGGAGGCAGGAGGCCATTGCTTGGGCCCTGCAGCAGTCCAGGCAAGAGGCGATGGTGGCCGAGATATCCGAGAGCAGCGGCTGTGTGAGTAGGGGACAGAAAGCAGTAGGATTCCAGCTCAGCAACTTTCTAGCTGTGTGCCCCTGGGCAGATTACTTAACCTCTCTGGGCCTCTATTTTCTCAGCTAGAAAACAAGGTTGATAAAAATAGTCACCTACTTACCTGGTGGGATTTTCGTGATGCTCGCACGAAGCATCAGCCCAGTGCCAGGCTCATATTTGGGGCTCCCTCCGAGACAACTCTTAGTCATTATTAACCCCCAGGAACCCATTGCCCTGGGAACCATATATTCACAGTGGAATTTACAGAGCCCAGAACTTCCCCTTCACCCCAGAAGGAGTGAGGGGTCAGTTTGCTTAGAGAGAGCTTTAACGTGTTTAAGTCCCCAGGGTCTTAGGGCTCAGCTGGCTACTGTCCTCTCACTGCCTTCTCTAGCTTGCATGCCCAGGGGCAGAGGTGCCCTTGGCCTCTTGTTTATTTGTTTGCCTTTTACCTGCGTTGAAGTTTCAGCTGAGAAACCTGCCCCACCAGTTGCCCGGCCCAGGCACCCCCTCCCCGGAATGGGCTTCCAGCTGTTCCTGCAAAGTCAACAGTGCCCAGGAACAATGAAGGGGGAGGGGACAACTAGAAGCCTGACAGCCCTCTGTGGTCCCTGGCAAGCACGTGACCCTGGGGGAATGACGGTTGGAAGTAATGATGGGGAACAGACCCAGGGAAGGCTGAGGGCTAAGGAGGAAACTGAGGTCTCTGGGCAGGTGCTGGGGGCTGTGGGGTCTGCAGGACTGGCTCTCCCGGCTGTGGACGGCCATGGCTCTGCCAGACAAGGTGTGGCTCTTGGGACATTTGCCTGCCCTGGAGGACATCGGGCTAGGAGCCTGAAGGGACAGGCCCAGGAGGGGTTGGTCTAGCCCTGGTGCACCCGTGTATTGATTCCTTCTTTCGTCTATTTATTGCAAATACTGAAGCCTTTTGTTTGCCTCGGCCTGGGCTTAAAAAGTTTCCTCCTATGAGGTACGTTCCTCAGAGAAAGTGAGAGGAGAGAGAGGAGGTGACTTTTCCAAAGTCAGATAGTAGTTTCCTGTAAAGCCTTCCAGGGTTCCCAACTCTCTGTACAGTGCTCTGACCAGTAAGAGCCCCGACTGCTCTGGCCACCACTTGGGTGGCAGAGGCCAGCCTGTGTCCATCCCCAGGAGCTGCCTCCTTAGTGTATCTATGTCTGCCTGGTTACCTGGGATGGGGAGGGGACTGTGCCCTGCTCAGGGCCATAAAAGCCAGAGGACATGTCTCCAGCCTGGCTGGGTATGTGTGTGTGTGTGTGTGTCCTGGACCAGCCAGGGAGGGGTAGCACCCGTCAGCCATGTGGCGTCCGCTTGCTCAGGGTCATCTCCCTGGATCAGTGTTTAAGTGGGAATGGGTTTCTCTGCCAACTTGTCAAGGTCACTGTGGGGAACATGAACGTGCTTTCTAAAGCGCCCCCCATCCCCCATGCAGACGGGAGCAATGTGGGTCAAAGCGGGGATGAGGACAGGAAAGTGAGTTCCTGGTTCCTGGGCTAGGCATCTGGCTTGTCAGCTAATAAGCCTGTCACTTCTGGGAAGTCTCTACTAGCCTGTAGGTAGTGGAGGCTGTGGGGAGACACACCCTGCCCTTGGGGGTTCTGCTCAGAACACAAATGCTGCCTGTGGGAAGTCCCCAGTCTCCTAAACCCAAAAGCTTAAGTTAGGATGAGTTTATCTAGTGGTTCTGTGGGCCCCACTGGCCCCATGGCACCCCCAGAAGTTGGTATGTGAGCTAGGCACCTGCCCTCGCCCCCAGCTCAAAAGGGTAGGAGGTCTCTGCCTCTGGGCACGGAGGCTGACCCACTTGGGCTCTGCCAGCCCCTCCACACCAGATGGCCTTGGAGCCTCCCACGGTGTGAACCACGCGTGCTGTCTTCACACCTCAGGTGCCCATGCAGCCGTACGTCCACTTCTATTTAGTCTCGCTCCTTCCACACCTGACCTGGAGTCAGGGTGTGGTGGGACCCAACAGTGATGTCCTTGAGACTCTCACCCTAGGGGAGTGCCCCATAGACATTGGCTACTGCAGACACACACACACACACACACACACACACACACACACACACACGCCGGCCTCTCTCAAGTCTCCGTGTTGCTGGACACTCAGAACTACAGATCCAGCCTCCTGAGATCACCTGTTGACTGATAACCTGTTGACTGATAACCCCAAATGGGCCTGTGGTCCAGCCTGGGCAGCCCCGTCCTTCCTTATCAGCCTCAGCATCCACGTCCAGCTGGCTTCGGGCCTCAGGCCGCACCCCAGAAGGTTGTCCTCCCTGACACAGGCTCTGGCACTGCCAGCCTAGTCCAGAAAGATGTGCAGAGCCAGCTTCGTATCCGGCTCAGCCTCCCGGTGCTGGGGAGGGTGGTGGGAACCGTGCTGAAGGTCAGGGTTGGGGCCGGCGGGGCCTGGGAAACTACAAAGTCCACGGTGGGTCAGGAGGGCCCAGCCACTGTTTGTTGACCCTGCGCTGTGGACACAGGAGAAAGCACCACATCCCTTCTTGCATCTCCTCCCAGGACTGCCTTCTACCCTCCTCCCATCCCTAGTGCGCTGTGGTCACGTGCCCTGCCCCCACCCCACGAAGCACGCTTCTCCCCTTCTTGCCCATTTCCCTACTCGCCCGCCACCCCACTCCAGGCCCACTCCAAGTGGGGCTTACATGTAAAAATATCCCAGTTTTTTTTAAGCTTGTTATCTACTATTTTTATCAGATGGTCCAAGCAAAGCATGGCCGAAAAAAGGGAAAATCATACATCTCTGTTTGCCAAGCTCAATAGAAATAGCAACGGGTGGGCTATTTTTAACAAGATGAATACCCCTGTCCTCTGAGGTCTCCCCTGGCCCCACACCAGCGTCCTTTGTCTCTCTGCCTGGACAGCAGATTTTAAAATACGCCCACAGTCGCCAAACCACTAAATGCACCCAAGACAGTGACTGAGGCGCTTGGAGCCAGGGAGGACCATGGGGGGTATTTTTTCCCTTCTCCTTGCCTCCCCTGAAGGAAATCACACTCTTTTGTTTGAAAAACCTTCCAGGTTGGTTTTCGAGCCCTTTTCCTGGTTGTCCCACTCCCACGGGAACAGCAGAGGTTACTCGGAAACATGCAGTGGTTTGGGCAAGTGCGAGCCCAGAGGCCCCTGGTGTGGCCCGCCGTGGACTCACAGAACAAGCCCACAGAAGCCAGGCCCTGAGGAGCAGGGCGGGAGGAGACATGGCGGCGGTAGGGGGACTGCCTGAGGTCAGAGGCACCCGGGGGGTCTTCACTTGGCCTCTCCACTTGGCCAAGGCAAAGCCGACGCCTCGCAGCTCCTCCCAACTGCGGGTCCGTTCAGAAAAGAGTCACACACCTGTGGCCATGGGGAAGCCACCTCTCGTGGGCCGAGCAGCATGGGAGACTTAGGGAGAGAGCGAGTCACAGCCTCTCTTCCCTCCTGTGTACCAGGAGGGGCCTGCTGGACTCCTCGGGCTCTTGGGAATGGGTGGTTGGGAAGGAAACGGAAAACAGAAACAAAAGGTCACATGAATTGAGCTCTTAGGGGAGGCATCGAATGAAACACTTTCTATCCCATTATTCTTCCCTGACTTAATCTTCACCCAACTCTGTGACTGCTTCTGCTGAGGTTTACAGAGCATCCCTCTTCCCTGGTGGTGGAGGCAACACCCAGGCAAGGTCTGGAATCTCGTTCCCACCTTGGGGTCCATCATTCAGGCCAAGGGAGTGGGATCCTCTGATTGGCTGTGTCTGATCCCAGGCCTTCCCAGCGGCCAGGTCCAGGTCCAGGAGTTCGGGACAGCAACTGCAGGCAGTGGGGGACTGATGCTGGGGAGAAAGGGGCAGGGGCTGGGCAGAGAGACCAGGAGCGCCCCCTACAGGTGTGGGAGCAGGACACAGACTCTGCATACCCTTCTCCTGGTGCCCTCCTGCCGACACTGTCTGGAAAGCTATTCTGCTACAGGTCTGGGCAGGAGGAGGGAGAAGTGGGTCCCGGGCAGTAGGAGGTGACAAGGGCCCGAGGGCCCCGGGTGTGACTCCGCTTCAGGCATTCCGGATCCCTGAGCCCCCTCCCCACCATGCCAAGCTCGATCTTTGTCCTTCTAGCAGCAATATGGCCCCCCATCTCCTCCTCTCCATTTCCTAACCTCCCATACATTTTTTAAAAATTATTTAAATTCATTTTATTATCAAATAGTGTGTTATTAATTTCGGTGGTAGATTTCAGTATTCATCAGTTGCATATAACACCCAGTGCTCATTCTATCATGTGCCCTCCTTAATGCTCATCCCCCAGTTACCCCATGCCCTCACCCCCCCTTCCCTCCAGCAACCTTCAGTTTAAAGACCCATCTCAATGGCCCCTCTTCAAGGAAGACTTCTCAGTTTCCCAGGCAGTTCAGGGACTCTGGGACCCCTGCCCCTAAACAGTAGCGTATGGTGACTTCCTGCCACATGCTTGCCTGGGGGCCGGGACCAAGGCCCATTTGGTCCATTCCCATAGGGCCCGGCACAGGGTGTGAGTGCAGAAAATGCCTGTGGAGTGGATGAAAGGGAGAAGAGACAGAGGAATGGGGACTGAGAAAGAAAAATGAGAAGAGAATGGGGTGGGGGGCTGGGGGAGGGGAAGAAAGGAAGTGCGGTCATAGGCCAGGGCCCGGGAGGGCGTGATCGCAGGGGAGGGAGGGCCTGAGCACAGGTGGGTTCTCCCATTCCGGAGGCCTGGGTCCCTGCTCCTGGGGGGCAGTGGCATTAGTGGGTAGATGTCACCTGCTAGTTATGTAGTAGTATCTGCCTACTGACTGACTACTGTGTGTCCGATGCTGTGCTGCTCACAAGGTCCCTCTTCTCCACTGCCTTCTCTAGGAAGGTGCATCAGAGTGATGGGGAGCAGGGCCCTCATAGCCTTCTGCAGCCCTGAGGAAATGGATCTGCCTGTTTCTGGACAGTGGGTATCTACTCCCACCTTGCCCTGGGTGGCTAGGTCGGCGCACTTCTCAGAGCACATTGCACGGCAGCGACACCCCTAGAAGCCAGGAGGGTCCTGTCAGCCATGCCCTGCTGGAGTCTTGCCCACTCCCCCACCCCCGCAGTTAGCCCTGGAGGGGAGCTCCCACTCAGGCTGGACCCCCCACACCACTCCCACTGCAGGAAGGATGGACATGGGGAGAGGAGGGAGTCAGCCGACCAGCTGCTGCCCAGCCTGATAATGAATCGTCCCAAAGTTTGCTGCCCCGTCTGAATAGCTCTGCTTTTGAAAGGGGTTTGTGACAAAGGGTACATTGAATGTCCGCCACTAGACAAGGAGGGCCGCCTGCACGCATACACAGAGGAAGCCCTTTGGGGAGCCTGCGAGAGATGGCAAGAGCCATCCAGACAGGGAACAGCATTCTGTCGCTCAATCTGCCTGGTGGGCTTGGCTGGGTGCTCCTTTCTGACTCTGGGACTGAAAGGTCTCTCGCCTGGGGTGTATGAAGAGATGGAAGATCTCCCTGGTGCTGTCTGTGGCCCCGGGACCCGCTGAGCTGGGGTGGGGGCCCAGGATGGGGTGGAGCAGAACTGACTCACAGTCACAGAGGGCCTCTGGCCGTTTAGTTGGGAATGTGAAACGCAGCTGTCCAACTGCAGGACACTCCCTCCTCCTAGGATCCTGATGGGCAGGATGCTCCCTGGGCCTCCTCCAGACCCCCACCCAGGTAGACTGCATTCCTAGAGGCCAGGGTCTCTCTGTCCTGCCTCTCTGGGATCCCAAACCCCACACCTCCTGGCAAAGCAAGTGGCCAAGGGTGGGGGCCCTAGTGCTCACAGTTCTGGAATTTATTATGATTTTGTTTGTTCAGAAATTATTGGGAACAGTATTTTCTGTTGATTCAATTTAATGTGCACGTGCCTATGCATATTTGGTTTTCTCCACCAAAACTCTGGTTTTGAAGAGCCTGGGTTAGTGTCCCCACCTTTAGTCCTGAAGTCATTTGTGTATTTATACAACAGATTTTTTTTTTTTTTTTTTTTAACGAGCATGGGATGTACCAAGCCATGGCTGAACATCTGGAGTCCCAAGGACTTCCCTCGCGCACTGGGCCACCCTGCTCCCGGTCTCTTTAAATGGGAAAAAGGGATCAGATGAGAAATATCCCCGAGATCGCCCTTGATGAGGCCATGAGGACAAACGGATCATGGCTGTCCTGGGTTTGTAGCCATACCACATCACAGTACATTCTCCAAATGCTGATCTGGGGGCAGGCGCACGTCTGCTGTGACTTGGCCCATTTGCCCTGCATGCCACGACACCAAAATGTGTCTGCATGGACTCCAGCCTTCCTAGAAGGGGCACCAAGCACGAATCCTGACTTGCCACTCACCCGGGTGAGGATAACAGCAGTATCTCTATGGCAACCGATTCTCCCAGTACCTTGGTTTTCTCATCTGTGAAAGGGGGATAAAGGGAGGGACTGCTTCACTGACTTGTTGTCAGGTTAATACTGTGAAACACTCAAGACAATATTTTGCACGTAGTAGGCACTCAGTAGATATTAGCTATTACTACTATGACTACCTCCACCTTAGAATGTGTCTTAGGTCAAGTTCGCAATTCCTGGCTCAGTGATTTCCTAAGGTAGTGCTCCCCGGGGGACTGGGGAGGAGTCTGGACAGCAACTGGGGGATGGGAGAGGAAGAGGCTGACAAGGGTACAGAGGATGGCTTCAGCCAGGATCCTCCCCATGAGAGATAAGGGAGCTGGGACCTCCCTCTTCTGCACCCCAGTCATTGACTAAGGGCCATTTTTTGGGGGTTGTAAACTTCCAGGTACTTGGGGTTCTGCAGACAAAGCAGCTCCTATAGCCTGGGGTTGTCACCCAAGGGAGCCACAGAAGGTAGGGGGAAGCGCCCAGGCCCGATACAGAGATCTGGGGGAGTCTGGGGGACCTGAGGAGGACACCAAGAGTCTCCTCCACTGAGAGACAACACGAGGGACAAATGAGCAGGGCCTGTACTTGGCAGCCCGTGGGCAGCCCATGGTCCACGGTAGCTCTAGTCTCTGCCTCATCAGCCATAGGTTGCTTTTGGTCCCAAGGCAGGGACACCCTACGGTCTGGGAAGGCCTAGGCAGGCCTGGAGCCTCATCTGTTTGTATAGGACAGTGACTCCCGCTCTGACCAAGGAACCAGGGAGAAGAGCCTGTCTACTCTGCCTGCCTGAGCAAGGTGTTAGCGGGGTCAGCCCTGCTAGCGGGCACAAGATCCCTGGTGTCTGCCCCCAGATGCTGGGAAGGAGGAAGAAGCCGTTTCAACGTCAACAACTATGTGGATATCCTCCTGGACACCAAGCACCTGCTACCTTGTCCCTGCCCTCTGCCTGATTTCTGATTTCACATGGCCAGTCCAGCCCTGGGTGTCCCTGGGCCCCATGGCGCTGGGCAGCTCTGACCAGGTATCAGCCTGGGTGTCAGACGGAATACTGGGGAACATGGCAGGCCCAGCAGAACTGGCTTTGTGAACAGTCCAGACCCTCCTAGAAAGCTCCCACGGCCAGGGAGGCAGAGGCAGGAAGGCGGCCCTGTGTGGGTGACTAACTCCAAGCTGAGGATGACGGGAATAACCTGCTATCACCTATGACGTGTTGAGTCATCACTGTTTCAAACAGATCCCTCTGTAGGTACCATTTTATTTAAAACCTGACACAGTGCTGTGAGGTCATAACTCCCAGGTCCTCCTTTTACCGGAGTGGACTAACGCTCGTAGAGGCAAAGTTTCAGACTGGCTGACACCGTTAGCCCATGGCCACCCTCTCTCCAAAGTGGCTTCCGGTCACTCAGGGTAAAAGCCCTGGCCTCACATCCATCCCTATGCCTTTGCCTGATCCGGCTTCCTGAGGACCCCAACCTTCCTTCCTACCATCCTCTGCTCGTTGTCCCCACTCCAGGTCATCAGCTGTCTCTTGGCTCGTCTTTAATATGTAGCATACTAGCACTGTCCTCAGGGCCTTTGCACTGGCTGCCCCCTCTGCTGGCAAGACTCCACCCCCAGCTGCTGTGACTCCCTGTCTTTTGCTTCCATGTCTCTGCTCCAGTGTCACCTCCTGTCCCCCTACCCATGTTCTCTATTTCCTTTACTCTGCTTGCTTCTTCTTCTTTTTTTTTTTTTAGGAACTCTTAAATATCAATCTGTGTATTGCCTGTTTCCATTCACTAGAACACCAGCCCCATGATGGCTGCAATTCGCCTCTTGTTCCCTGCTGAGTCAAGTCCTCTATTGGTGTGACATGCAGCCAGTATTCCATAAACATGTGCAGAATGATTAAGGGTGCCAAGACTTGGGCCTCAAAAGCTCTGACAATCAGGCATCTTCGGGTTGGCAGAGGGTAGCCAATGAGGCTGGGCCGAGCCCTGGGGTCTGTGGTTCTGTGCAGGCTGTCTTTTCCCACAGCCAGAGGGAACAGAGGACAGTGATCTTCCGGAGAGTCTGGCCCCAGGCACTCACTCCCCTCCTGTGCCCAGTTCTGTTCAGCGTGGCCAGGAGGAGCCTGCCTTGGGCTCACGGCAGCCTCCTTCTCTGGGCTGCTCTGTCCTTGGCCGGATCACACTCACTTCCTTCCTCTTGATTCTGAGGCCTGGGGGAAATGCTGCCCTTTCTCTCTCAGTCTTGGATCCTTCCAGGGTTTTCAAGTCCAGAAGAGCTTGGTTTCCTCTAAAGTCCACATCTAGAATTTCCTCCAAAAGGCCTCCTGCATCATCTGAACACTTGTTCACTCAAAATAATACTAACCAAGCATTTCTATGCTCCAGGCACCCAGACAATGGGGGGAAGGACCCAATTTCCAGCTCTTTGTGTCACTGCCAGGCCAACCTGGCCCAGGAGGCCTTATAATGAGTGCCTGGAGCAGAAGGGGCTTGAGATACTGAGGCGGGGCCCAGAGCTGTCCTTCTTTAACCGTACTTTCCTGCCAAGAATGTGGGGAGCAGGAGAGGGAGCCCCAAGAGGCAGCCCCACCCCACACGGCTCCCTTGGGGGAGAGAGGCAGCTTCTTGGGTCAGCTGGGTGGAAAGCCAGGCTTTCCGAGGAGGGAGAGCAAGCCAGGCATTTGATTTGAGGGAAACCTGCCAGCCTCCGTCCTCTTCCTTGAACCCAATTCTGAGAAAGCCTTCCCTTTCCTGTCTTCCCCACCCCCCCCAGATGGTGACCTCCTTTCCCCCCGAAATGCCTGCCCAGGGCTGCTATGGCAGGGGAGCCATGGCAGGGGTCTGGTTTCCCCCAACACCCCCATGTCTCCCCAGGAGGGAGGTGGGCAACTTCACCTGTGCCCTTGGAACCCAGGCCACAGGCTGCCACCTGCCCCTGCCCCACGTGAACACAGGCTTCCTCATTCCAAGAACTCATAGGCTTTAGGCTTCTGTCCAGGTTTTTCCACGTCTTCACAGGCCTTTGGCAATGAATCCTGGAAGGGAAAGAGAAATGAAGGCCTTCACCGGGACAGCAAATCAGCGTCTTGAGTATCCTGAGGAAGGTGAGGGAGGGGTAGCTACTGAAACCAGTAAACACAGAAGGAGAGTCCCAAGTCTGATGGGGTCTGTATGGCAGGAGTGGTATCTGGGCCTGCTAAAAACCTCAAAAGGGCATCAACAGTTGACCATGAACTTCCTCTCTGGGGCTCAAAATCCTAGAAGGACCCCCGAGTGGGTAGCAGTAGGGTGTTCAACATAGCCCCCTGAACGGCCTCGGGGATTGCCCCCCACCACTTCCTCCAGGAACAGGGGCCTCACCTCAGCTCAGCAAGGCTGAGTCGGTATTCAGCAGGTTAGCCCTGCTGGGAAGCCCCCGCCCCCCGACACTGTCCCTTGCTCTTCAGGCTCTAGGCTATCAAAGGATGAGTAAGTTCCATATGGCAGAAGCCCCAGCCGGGGCTGGTGGGCCTTCAGTTCATGTACCTTGAGCCCTTACTGCTTTCTCCTTGGATGCTGGGACCTACATCCCCACCCCGACCAAGGCGACCTCAAGGGTAGGACCCAGTGTGACTGGCCTGTGCCCCCAAGCCCAGGAACAAGGGGCACCATCAGCAGCCAGTGGCCCAAGTTCACATCTTACATCCGGCACATTCTGTCTGACCTGAGTCCTATGTTTCACCCCTTTGCTGCCTCAGTTTCCTCCTCCTTAAAATGGCTGAAATGATAGACCTATTTCATACAACTATGGTGACCTTAAGTGGGATAATCCAAGCAGAGCCCTCAGAACAGGCCAGCAGCAAGTAGGTGGTGTTCTGCCAGCTGTTGACACTCCATCTTGAGCCGTGAGGGATTCTGGGATTGGGTCCAGGTGGGCTTTCTCCCCAAGATGACCCGATCCTTTAGGAGACTCCTGAGGAGAAGGGGGCCCTCCCAGCCGTTTCCAGGCCCCCGGGGGTTGTGGCTGTTCTGGAAAGCCCCGACTTACCACACTGTTTGGATTGGGTTTCTATTCCCAACACCGGTAAGAGGCCTGCTATTTATGGGCCCCCCATCCCACCCCCCGGTCGGCCAGACAGTGCGTGGGCTGGGGACCACATGGCCAGCAGCCCATGCCCCCCCCCCCCACCAGGGCTCTCTGACCGGGGCACGTTCCACACGCTGGTCAGCCTGCTGGCTCCACCGCCGTGTCCCCAGCTCCATCCGGCCCCCCAGGGGGAGAAACA
The DNA here is from genome assembly GCF_010015895.1 of Lontra canadensis. Lineage (NCBI taxonomy): Eukaryota > Metazoa > Chordata > Mammalia > Carnivora > Mustelidae > Lontra > Lontra canadensis. Next base: position 4,999,363 of record NW_022631017.1, on the reverse strand, counting down.
GAGACGGCGGGGATGTGAGGGGTCATTGGCCTCTCCATTCTGGCCTCTGGCTTCTAGGAGGTCTCTCTGAGGAGAGGTGGGTTCTAGAGGTGCTGGGGATAATACTTTCTATTTCCACCCTGAGAATGACACATGCTGCCTCTTATAGCGTCTGGTTGGTTAAAACACAGGCACTGGAGCCCGACTGCCTGGGTTCAAGTCCTCCTTTGAGCCCTCATTAGCCACCCTGCGCTAGTGCCCCGACCCCCTTGTGTTTCAGTTTCCTCAGTTGTAAGATGGCGCTAGTGCTCTCACCTTCTTCATAGGGCATCATGAGGGTCAAGGGGACTGGGATGGACCGAGCATTGAGCAGGTCACCGTTACTCCTGCAGGGTCTGGTGCTGGGTGGCAACTCTGGCCTTCTTCCCATGGCTCCTGCTCTCGGACTAGGCAGGCCTACTGTCCCTTCTGGGCAGATGGAGAAGCTGAGTCCTGAATGGGGGGAAGGACTTTGCCAAGGCCCCATACCTCAGCTGCTTCTTGATCTTTAACCACTAGAGTCTATCCCTGCCCCTCACCAAATAGATAAGGAGCTCCCAGCAAGAAAAGGAGGGGACCTGACAGGTGTGTATCCAGTGGGAGCCAGGCTGAGCTCACCCCCTGGGCCTGCCCGACCCTTGGCCAGTGCGTCCAGCCTGCCTCCTCAGGACGGAAGCTATTTTTAGCACGTGTTTGTCGGGCAGTGGGGGATATTTGCAAAGGGTCAGTCTGCCGGTGTCCTTTGGCTTCCAACTGGAAACAGCTCTCGGATGTGCAGCTGATTGGCTGAAAGCATGAGGCTTTGGCGAGCCTTTTCCCTTCTTTACAAAATGTGGCCATTTCTCCTTCCTGTCCGCCCTCTTGCCAAGCCCACAGCTTCTGTTCCTGGCTCCCTGCCGCCAAGATGGTGACAGCTTTCCCAGGTCTGGTGGGATGAGCAAATTAGGCAAAGTGTGGTTTCCTGGCCCTGGCCCGGCATCTTCCCTCCACTAATAAACCTGTGGCTAACCATCCGTGGCCTCACGCTCCGTGGGTTAGAGTACCACGCCAACAAGGCCAAGGTCACACTTTATCCCAACCAGGCTGGCATTGCAGGGAGGTGTGCTCTGATCCATGGCCTCAGCTTGCCACCCTTGCCAATGCAGCAGGGACTGGGAGCAGGCCTGGGGAGGGCTGTGGGTCAGGGAGGGTGTGTGTGGGTGTCTCTGTGCCCCTAGCCCTGGGAGGGCCCGACTAGAGCTGGTCCACATGCCCACTGAGCAGGTCCACCTGCCCGCCAACGAGCAGGGCATGGAGCCAGGCACTTTCCTATGTGAAGGCTGGCACGTGTGTTGGTGGGAAAACACTGGAGAATAAGAAAGTGCCAGGCTGGCAGGCCCAAGGCTACTGAGTCAGTCTTCCGAATCCATTGGGGAGGGCTCTGGAGAGGCGGCAGAGTGGCAGAGTGTGACTGTTAAGTGAAGAGATCGTGAGGTTCAGTCAAATCCCTGATGGGACACTTCGTAGCCATGGAGTTATGTAAGGACTCTGGGCCTCAGTATCCCCATCTGTAAAACAGAGACAGTCCTAGACCTATCACAAGGATGAAGTAAGCTAAGGCTCGGAAGCACTTAACACGGTAACTACTACGTAAGTGTTACTCTGGTCACCACTGTAGTATCTCAACCCCCAACACCCGTTCCATGGCCGCTGTACCCCTCAGCTCTGGCCCGTCCTCCCTTCCCCGCACTGCCTCCCTCAGAACAAGCCAAAGCAGTCACTGACCCCAAGGCCTTTGTGCTGTGGAAGGCCAGGGGTATGGGGAAGCCAGACCCCAGACATGTCTTGCCCTCACCCCTGCCAGAAAGAAACACAGTGTCTTGGGAACGAGTTGGCACGAGGCAGGTGTCCTGCTCCACTCCTGGGGCTCCTGCCCAGGAGGGCGCGGCCACTGAGCTCAGGTCTATAAATAAGGTATCTGGGAGGAACGGCTTTAATTTGCACTTTACCTATTGGTGTTTACTTTGCTATTTCCAATATGGTAATTTAATTCTGCAGGGCGCCTGGCCGGGAGGTGGAGGGGGGCACCTGGGACGTGCGGTTACCTGACCGCACCAGGAGTGACTCCCGTGTCCCCGTGCAGCTCTGGACACAGAAGCCCCTGGGATAGCCATGATCTGTGGAAGCCCCCAGTATGGGCATGGCAGGATGGGCTTGGCTGGACATTGAGACCCTTCTGTACTCAGACCCACAATTCTCCCCTTTCCATTTGGCTCGTTCCTGGACAATGGTGGCAGCACCCCCCTTCCCTACTGCCTCCATATCCCTCCTTGCCTCGGGTCAGGGCCTCCATGTCCGCTGAGATGACTGCCCTCCTCCAGCCATCTGGGAGCTCTCTCCAGGCTTCTTTAATGGCCATACAGCTAATTATGATACAGCCTGTTAGGGCTCTTCCCCCTAGCTGCTTGTTGTGTTTTGAATTTTTGTATTTTCTCTTTTCTGTAAGGTTGTGGGCTCCCCCTCAGACTGGGGCTCCCTGAGGACAAGGCTGTGTTTCCCTCCTCAGACTGGGGATCCCTGAGGGCAGAGAATTGGGTTTTCCCTCAGAGTAGGGGTCTTCTGAGGTACAGGGCTATTTTTGTCCCCTGGTCTGATCTCCCCAAGGGCAGAGGGTGAAGGGCTCCTATTTCATGTGCCTGTCCCCTTTTCTTTTTTCCTTTCCCACAATTCCCAGTGTGTATGGCCCCAGGAGAGCTTTGGCCCAGGTGTATTCCCTCTGGTCAAGGCTGTCCATTAGGACTACCAAGAGTGCCTTTGCCCTACCCTCAGTGAGTGGCAGCACTGGCCAGTGGGATCACATTATGAGTTTTCTGGGCCATAGGCACTTTTGCCTTTGTGAGCCCCTCCCTCCACAATTACCAAAAATTACGTTATATGACTGTGTTGGAATAAAGATAAATATATCTATATTGTAGGAAAATACATTATTTGACTTAAGAAATCATGTCTTCCTTTCCACTTTAAAATAAATGAAAACATGGGGGGTCTGGGTGGCTCAGGTCATGATCTCAGGGTCATGAGATCGAGCTGTTATCTGGCTCTTCACTCAGCATGGAGTCTGCTTGAAATTCTCTCTTTCCCTCTGCCCCCTCCCCAGCTCTCACTCTTGTGCGCTCTTGCTCTCTCTCTCTCTCAAATAAATAAAATCTTAAAAAAAAAAATCAAAACATTTTCATGGACCCCTAAATGTCTCATGGGCTAACACTGTGCTGTGCTCTGGACAGAGGAGCCTGCGTGGACCAGGAGCTCAGTCATCTCCTGGGACGCCTTGCCCATCCCTCAGCTCTTACCAGCCTCACAACATCCCCATGAGCCAGGCAGGCCCCACACTCATGGCAGGGTCATGGCCACTGCTAGGGACAACAGCCAAGGCAGGGACCCTGTCAATGGTGCCCTGCTCTGTACCAGGCGCTGCACTGAGCACACAGTCCCCTTAATCTTATCTAATCCTCACAGCCATCCTATGAGGCAGGCACTGGGATTTTTTTTCCCATTTCCCAGATAAGGAAAATGAGGCTCAGGGAGAAAAAGTGACAGGTTCAAGGTCACCCAGCCAGTCAGTGACAGGGTAGGAATGGAGGACCCAGAGGTCCTGGCTTCCGAAGGTCTAGGTCATTCCATGGCACAGAGGGTGAAGGATGCAGCAAGGTATAGGTGGGAGTCAGCCACGGAGATCGGTTCTGATGTCTGCAGGCTGGTCAGAAGGAAGGTGGCACGTACCTTGCCCTAGAATTACCTATCTGCTCTCCTGCCCCCTCTCCTCTCTGGCTTCCAGCCCCTCGGGGGCTTTTTTGCTAAGAGTTATAGACTTGATTCCATGGTGGGGAAAAGGGATGGAGATTCCTGATGAGGTGCCCCATGCCTGTCCCCCTGGAGGTCTGCTAGCCTTCAGGCTCTCGTCCCTCCCCTTCAAGCCACCTTCTTCCAGAAGCTGCCTGGGAGGGTCACCTGGGCTGGGAGCTGCAGGTCCAGTGGGTAGGGGCTAACCTCTAGGGTGGCATGGGGAGTGAGCTCAGCGTGGGGGGCAGGGCTGATGGAACCCTGCTCATTGAGGGTGCGGGGATGCTCAGGGGCCTGCCTGCAGCCTCCACCTGGAGCTGGGATGCCCTCTCTTGCATTGCTGGCCCATCTCCATACCCTTAGAGCTGTCTGTCTCTTTCCTCCTCTCTGCTGTTCCCTCTTCATCTCTGGCCTGGCTTTAAAAATATATGTCTCTCTCTCTCTCTCTTTTTTTTTTTAACTTATCAATCTCTCCTTCACATTCTTGTCTTCATCCTTTTCCCCTGTCCCTGTTCCTATCTACCCTTGCCATCTCCGCATTTTTTCCCTGGACATCTCTGCCTGTCTGGTAGGCTTCTGCTGCCCCGCTCTCCTCTCTCGCTCTGTCCTCTTGTTTCTCCTCCGCTCTCTGTCTCCGGATTCTCCTCCTCCTGCACCGGCCATCTCTCTGTCATTCCACATCACTCTTTGTCTCTCTCCCTCTCCCACATGACTGGCGCCTGGCTCGATGGGGATAACACTTTCCACAGTCTCATTACCCAACTGAGGTAGTGAGACCATGCGTGGAGGCGACCTTCCTCAGGCGCTGGTCCCTTGGCCCAGCTGTGCGGGTTGTGGAGGGAGGGGAGGCCTAGGAGGCGGTGGAGTGTGGGGGCCAACCCCCCCCCCCCGCCGCCCTCCTGGAGGGGCACAGCTCAAGAGCCCTGGAAAAGAAGCAGGAAAGGCCAGGCCGTTTGTGCAGACTGGCTCCACTTGACTTTCAAGCAGCACGTCTTTCTTCCAAAGCCAATCCTTTGATCCCTAGAGACATTAAAGGAGCCATCTGCATTAGTGTTGCCTACAGGTAATAGAGGTGGGGAGGGCTGGGGAGAGAAAGGGGGGAGGGCAGCAGACATCTGGGGGATGCTTAGAGGGGCCACATCAGGCCTCTTGAGCCCCACATTTGGGACCCACTTCCCTGCCTTCTTGAATGGGGGACCTCCCTGTCAATGCACATATATAATAACTAAATAAACGGGCAGTTTTCAAGACCAAATAAGATGATGTGTGTAACAACAACAACAAAACCCAGTAAAGGGACTTTGAGGGGTTGGTGTGGTGAAGAGCAGAGCTACACTTTACTTTTGAAGGCTCTGTGTCCTCAAGGTGAGTGTTCTCCTCCAAGAGGCTCCTAGCTTAGCCCCGGTCCCCAGGGTTTCTCAGCCACTGAACCCCTTCAGTGCCTGGGTGCCTCGGTCACCCTCCATGTCAGAATGGATGCTGGTTGTTTCCATCTCCCTAACACACCCAAGGGTGGCAAAGGGCGGCGCTAGGCCTTTCCTCTGCCCCGGCCTCATGGCCTGACCCAAGTGGGATGCACGGGATGTCCTTGGTCCTAAGAATGCTCTCCTGTGGTCCCGAGGAGCCTCTGATGTTCAAAGTAGTTTTGCAGATGCTATGGGACTTGATCCTTGACCAGCCCAGTGAGGAAGGTAAGGCACGGATCAGCGTCCCCATTTTAAAGGCAAAGAAACAGGTTCAAAGGGGTCAAGTAACTTGCCCAAGGTCAGTTAACAAGTGGGATTAGTAAGACACCCAGAGCCTGTCTGCAATCTGCATTTTACAGAAAGGGAAACTGAGGCAGAGAACAATGGAAATCCGAACCATAATCTCTGGACCACCCTCCTGACCCCATGTGGTAGATATTTATCAGGGGACACCAGGCTTTCAGAGAGGGCTCAGGAGGTCCAGGGCTATGCCAGGGGGGCCTGCCAGGTGACTCACTGGGATAGAGTTCAATGCTATTTGGATCCCAGATGCGCCCTCGTGAGAATAGGCCACTGATCCTGCTCCTGGGTGACGTGGGGCTGAGAGATGGGCTGGATCACCCCTGTCCTTTTCTTTCCCTTCGCATGCCAGGCTGAGTGCAAGCCTCTGCCTTTGGCTGCCAGGGAGAGCCGTAGGAGACAGGGACAGAGGGCTGGTGCCATGGGAGCCTCCCACAGGCCAATCCCAGCCTGACCCCACCTTCCCTTTAGACAACACAGAGTGTCTTGCATGTGGTCTGAGAGCCGGGGAGAGGTCTGAGGACCCGCAGCAGGGCAGACCTCTCTCCAGCCATCATGGCTCTCAGGACCTCCAAATTCTAACTCGGGATCTTCTGGAGTCCTTGATCTGGGCTCCTCCCTCCCTCAGCCCCAGAACTTCAGGATTAATGCCCCTGCCTACGTTCCATGTTTTGTCTACCGAATCTGCCGCTTGTTATGTCCTGATCCATTTCCCCATTTTATTAATGAAGGAAGCCTGTTCCTGAAATATGCAGTTTCCAGTGTTATTGTACTGAGGAAGTGCCAGCGAAGGGCAGACATTTGACATTTGAGTTAGAGGCTGCAATTGAATGAGGGAACTGGTAGGATTTCCAGGTCAATGTTTGCAATACAGGAAAGAGCTCAGGGGCTTGGGCCCCCATGCCAGGGACACTTAGAGCAGTCATGGGGCTCATGGGGCGCACACACACACACACACACACACACGCACGCACTCATGCCCCAGAAGAACCCGCAGATTGGGCCTGGGATGATGTGACTTGCTTGCCACCCCAGTCCCTTAGGCTTGACTTGTCTTCTGGCTCCAAGGCTTATGATTTCTCACTTGGAGCTGGTTCTCTTTAAGCCTTTCCCAGAGCTGTGAGCTGGGTCCTGTGCTGGGACTAACCCCCTGTAGACTGAAGTCCCAGCCCAAGCAGTGCCGGACAGGTGCCCTGGGTAGGGGGAGGTCCCAGGAGATGAGCAGAGCTAGGGGCTGTGTGGAAGGCTCATCACACTGGGTAGTCTCCCGGTGTGGTAGGTATATTCAAGTCCTTTCTCGCTCTGCAGGAGTGGCAAGGAGTCCTAGGCTCCTAGCAGCTGACTGTCCCCAAGCCTCACGTATGTTGCCTCCAACAGCACTCAGAGGATTTGTTTTTGCCAGTAGGTTTACCTCCTTGATTGGCTCCAGCTAGTGTTAGAATCAGTCCTTAAGAAGGTACCGAAACAGGTTGAGGGGCCTCATATGTGGGTCCGGACCTGGGAGAAGGTCACCTGGGAGGCAGTGACCACCTCAGGTAACCCTTGCACTGTGCCATCCTCCTGCCGAACGGAATTCACAGCCCCAGGCAGGTGCTGGGAAGATGGTAGATAATGCTGGCAGGTCTAGCCTCCACCCTGGGATGGAGGGGTGCAGCTCTTCAATTCAAGGGCCGGTTTTGCCTAACTCTTTCATTTCACAGATGTAGAAACTGCAGTCTGGGGTAGAAAGTTACCTTCCCCCAATCCCCCTGCCAGCAGGAGAGCTGGGAGTCAAACACGCTGCCCCTGTGTTTGCCATGTGAAGCTTCTTCCCTCCCGTAAGTAAGAACAATGAGAGGGGTGTGAGGATGGGACTACTTTGGCCAGCCCCTTCCTGACTTGGCCTGTATCCTCTCTGGATCTCAGTTTCCTTATCCATAAAATGGAATGCATGAACGCCAAGGTTCCAAGATGTAACAGACTAGAACATTCCTCTCTGGCCTCTGAGGCCTCAGGAGATGGGATGAAGCCAGAGTGAAGCAACAGAAAGCTGTAACTCCAAGACGAGGAGGTTCCTGGTCCAGGGGGGGGGGGGGGGGGTGTAGGCAGAAAGCGGCAAAGTTAGTGCTGTGCCCTCCACCCCAGCTATTTTTACCCTAGAACACTGGACTGCAAGAGGCCTGGCTAAAAATACCAGCAGCCCAAGCCCAGAGCATCTTGCCCCTAGAGAGGCAGCGTGGGGGCTGGCAAGAAGCAGGCTGTGGAGACCGGGAGTTCCAAGGGCATCCATCCTTCCCCTTCCCAGGACTGGGATGCTGGGGGCAGGGGGCACAACTGGGAAGGAGACCCTTCCCTTCAGAGGGCCTTTCCTTCCAGATAGCCCAAGAATAAGCCTATTTTTTGTCATTTTTGGCAATTCTAGCCAGCCCCCCCATATATATATATATATATTTACCCAACGTCATAAGAATCTGCTACAATTTTACATTCTGTTCTTTTTCTCACTTATTCTTCATAACCATTTCATGTTGCTACCTGTCATTCTTAATGGCTGCATAATATTCCATCCCGGGAACATCTCTCTTCCCTAATCATTACGCCTTTGATGGCTTCCAGTGTTTCATTAGTATAAACAAAGCTGCCTTGGACATCTTTGTGCCTGTGGTTTTTTTTCCCCTCATTAATTATTTCTGTAAGATAAGTGCCCAGGTCAGCGGGCAAGGCTGTTTTTGTGCTGTTTGATGTGGCTTGCCAAACTGCTTTCCAAAAGTAAATGAAGGAGGTTTCATGTAAGGATCCCACACTGGACGCCAAGTACAGTCAGGCTTCAGGGAAACTGGAGCTGAGAGCCAACAAGAGCTCAACTGGCCGCCTCCGGCTCCCGGGGGCCTGCCTGTCCCAGCCTCTCCTTCTCTCTGCTCTCCCTGCCCAGGTATTTCTTTTCTTTTCTTTTTGGACCTAGAAGAGCTGTCATCTCTGAGCACATATCATTTTGAAACTCACCATGCACATGTCCTGAGGACTTATTTTGTTTCAGGCCCCATACCAATCATCTTTATGGATTATCTTAATTTTCACAACCACTCCTTGGGTGTAGGGATTGTAATAGTCCCCATTGTACAGATGAAGAAACTGAGGCATGGAGAAAACTGAGTAACTTGTTCAAAGATATAGTCGGTAACTGGTGGGACCAGGTCCCACCTCACTGGCCTACCTCATTTCAAAAATGTACTCTGGACCACTATACCAGTATCCCTGGGAACACAGAGACCCCCAAATCTGCCAACAACAGCCTAGCATTTCTGTGTCTCTGAGTTAGAATTCAGAAAAGGGAGAATCTGACTGACTTAGCCCAATCTATGGGTTGGAACCCTGTAAATCAAGGTCCTGCCCCCTGTGATGGAGGCAGGGCCAGACAGGGGATGCTGAAGAATAGGCTGGGGCCCAAGGGCAGGTAGACAGACAATTCTGATGTCTCCTGTGTTAGACTCTGTTAAAAAATATGAAAAAGGGGGGCGCCTGGGTGGCTCAGTGGGTTAAAGCCTCTGCCTTCAGCTCAGGTCATGATCCCAGGGTCTTGGGATGGAGCCCCGCATTGGGCTCTCTGCTCAGCAGGGAGCCTGCTTCCTCCTCTCTCTCTGCCTGACTCTCTGCCTACTTGTGATCTCTGTCTGTCAAATAAATGAATAAAACCTTTTTTAAAAAATAGGAAAAAGGTAGGTAATTGGTGCAAACCCTAACTTGTTTGCACTGGCCTCTCATTGGTTATTTGTAAGCCTGAACACATTTCCATTTGTCCCTCTCCTTCTGTGCGTGCTGTCCACACCCACCTATCTTGGTCATACTTTCTATCTCACAGACATGAATGCCTTACAGAACCGCAATGTGCTGGGAGGGGTTGAGTGTGGAGCGAGGATGGTTTCTCACTACATGACTTCTCTTTTGTCCTAAAGGCCTGATGGTGGCGGGGGGGGGGGGGGGGGCGTTGACCGGCTTCCTAAACTGTGTTTCTGAGAGACTGCCTTCTCCCTCCCCACCTGGCACGTTATTTGAACTAGACAATCTTTAATGGGGACATCCCCCACCAGGAGGGTCTCTGCGTCTGCCTTCTCCTTTCTGGCTCCTTCTCCTGAATGAACTGACTTCTGTTAAGTTTCCAGGGCTGAACCAGTTTGCTGCTCAGGCTGTGGGACTTGTCCTCGAGCTGCCTCCCACGTCTGCCTTCATTGCGCTTTTGCCTCATTTTGATAATGGGCTATGGGCCCACCTTGGTCTCCAAGCCCTGGGGACAGAACTCTTGTATCTGCAGCACTGTTCTTGGAAGCTGTGCCACTGGACTGCTCAGAGGCTACAAGTCCTCTCCCATGGTTGACCAAGTGCCAACTGCTGTGGCTCTGAAGTGAAGAGCCTTCCATCAAGGAGCAGAAGGCTGGGGAGAGATGACATGCTGCAAAGAAGGCTATTCAGCTGACACAGACAGTAAGGGCCCCAGGCCTGGTGGGAGACACATGGCTAGGTTGTTGGCAGAGCCAAGGCAGGAGAAGCCCCCATGCATGGGCAGGGATAGCCGGCAAATCTCGGGTCAGCCTTTCATCAGCAGCCACCTGAGCTGCCTGCTCTGGCCAGCTGTTCACAGTTGCCAGCTAGCTGGAGGATGGGGTCGGGGGGAGAGAAGGGGGTGGGATGGGGGGTGGCACCAGAGTTGCTCTCTGAGGCCAGGGATTCAGGTTCACTAGTGGGAATCCACTGTGGCCTCCACAGCCCGGAACTCCGTCCCAGCCCTTTGGAGCCCACACATACCCCGTGCTTTGGGATCTGGTGGAGAGTTCATGGCATCCTCTTTGGAACTGTGAGTGGTCTCTCCAGGGACCCTCCCCTGCCATGCGCTGGAGATGCTCAAGGGCTGTCCCTGGCAGTGAAGTTGATAGAACCAGTAGGAAATGGTGCTCCTAGGAGGTCAGCTGGCTTCTGATGGTGCAAAGCCCATGCCTGCTACCCATGGGCCACTCTTCTCTTTATATCATGAGCCATAGTTCAGGGTCATTTTTAAAATCTCTGCTCCTGTTGTCAGGAATATGGTCCCTTCTAACTCACAAGATTGGCAGACCGAATGTGTTGGGGCTAGTCATTTGTTTCCCATGACTGAGACAACCAGTTACTCCTTTATATCTCTTCTCCTCTTCTATGGTGATAGAAGTTTTGGTCTCCACCAAAGACTATATTTTCCTGCTTCTCTTGCAGTTTAGATGTGGCCTGTGACTAGGTCCTGGTCAAGGAGATTGCAAGGAAGGAGCCCTCCCTTTCACCTCTCCATTTACCACTTGTTGGAATGCAGATGTGAGGACAGGAACTGGAGGAGTCATTTTGGACCACACGAAGAAACCTACACATTGAGGAAGGTAGAACGACAAGTTTGAAGGCAGTTGTGGTGTGTACCTGACATGATTAAGCCACCAATCATCCTTGAACTACCTAGTTGGATGTTTATATGTAGGACAGATCGACTTTTATTCCGTTGAAGCCTCTGTATTTGGGAGTTTCTTTGTCCTGGCAGCTGAACTTATGTACTCATTGTATGAGTGTGGTGGAATTGCCACATCTAGATGTGTCTGGTCACTGGTGAGACTGGGAACCCCAGGTTTTAGTTGACTATTACTTTGGTGGTCTCTAATAGATCATCCTTCCCAGTATTCACACCCTTGGGTGACCTCTGCTCACAATGACTCTGGACTTGGCCATGTGACTTGCTTTGGCCAATGGGGCCTTAGCAAGTGTGATGGCTATAAGCAGAGACTTGGCGAGCATTTTCATAGTGGGTCTTGTCCTCTTGGAACCCTAACTCTTGGGATGCCTCTTCTCCAAACCCAGCTGCCAATCTTGAGAAGCCCGACATAGCCATAAGGCAAGGCCACATGGAGGAGAACTGAGGCGCTGCCCTCGGCCCCAGGGGATCCTGCGCCCATTTGCCAGCATGTGAAGTGAAGCCATTCAGGAAGTAAATCCTACAGTCTGAGGGGTGGACCAGAGACCAGCTGTCCCTGCCATGCCCTGTTGCAACTGCAGAATTGGGATCAAATAAATAATTGTTGTCTTAAGTCGTTAGCTTTTGGTGTAGCTTGTTATGCAGCATGAGGCAACTGAAACACAGGTGGATGGCCCTGGGCCCTTTGTACTGTCGGAAAAACAAAATCCACTGTGCTTCCTTTTACACGAAAACACCAAATGTCTCTTCCTTACACCTGGGAAGGTGCTAATGCTCTGAAAATATGTAGGAGTGGCTACTCTTCCCTCCAGAACCCCAGGCCCTCCCCTCAACCCCTCCCAGGTGTTCATCCTTTCCCTTCCCGCTTGGATTTGTTGCTTCTTCAATGGGGGCAGGCTCCAAGGACCACCCCTGCTTTTCTGTAAAGCTGCTGACGTGCCCTATGAGTTAGATCAGGATTGGGCAGCGTTTGGTAGCCAAAGGCTAATTGTGTCTACAATGGCCTCCTTTGTGCCCACATAAGTAAACTTTGGAGGAATAAATGAATGAAAGAGAGAATGAATGACAATGACAAAAAGGAACTTACCTGGATCACCGCAGGAGGTCAGGGTGGGATAGGTACAGAAGGGTCTCCGTCAAGGGCAGGATCAGCGGACAGTCTAGGTCTAATGAAAGATTGCTTTAGAAATACGTTAACCCTTTTAAAATATAATTATAGTAGCTGACATTCTTGAGTTCTTGCTATGTGCCAAGCACTGTGCAAAGTGCTTTAGGGAAGTTACTGCATTAATCATCTCAACAATCCTGGGAGGTAAGTCTTAGAACTTTCATCCCATTTTATAGATGAGGAAATCATGGCCCAGAGAGGTTAGGCAACTTGCCTAAGTGGGGATGGGAAGATTTGAACTCAGACAGTCTGGCACCAGCACCCAAGGGCATAGCCCCCATGCTCTGACAGACAACAGGAGTCCCATATTCCACCCTTGGAGAAAAGGCCAGAACCTAGAACGCTTTAGGGTGCAAGCCCCAGACCCGAGTCTAGGAAGTGCTCCTGGGAACCTCAGGAAGCCCAGGTTAGAAGAGAAGAGGAAGGAAAAATGGTAGGTGGTTCTAGGGTCCACGAGCCAGGCGGCAGGGATGCTAGCATTGGGCCCAGAGACAGCGCCACCCGGCCTGCCCGAGAACCTTCACCCGCTGCTCCCACTCACTCACCAGAAATGAGCCTGGCCCGTTCACACGTGTCCCTAATGCCAGGTTCCAAGAAAGCCACCTAAATACCTGGTATTTGAGATGTAAAGAGACCGGCTCCCTGTACTTAGCGCTTTGCTAACTTTTCCAATTATAGCGCCCTATTTTCCAAAGTCTAAAATGGACATATGTTATAACTGTCTTGGGCCCCAAGGTTTCAGAAACACCCTTAAGTCTCCTGAAATACAATCGTATATTTTAGACTAATTCCTAAAGGGCTGAGTGGGGTTCTCTTTAACACCTGCCAGCAGTCACACAGATCTGGTCTTTGTTTGCAATTGAGCCTGGGGCCTGGGCACAGGGCAGCCTCAGGTGGCACAAGCTCTGTGCTGGGCTGTGTGGGAAGACCCACAGAAGGTAGATCCCAGGCTCGGTTGCGGTTGGGGGTTGAGAGGGAGACACAGCCCTGCCCTCAGGGAGCCCCAGTCTGAGGGGGGACAGAGTCCAGTCCTTAGGGAGTCCCAGTCTGAAGGGCTTGCACTTGGAGGGCCCCAGTCTAAGGGGGAGGCACAGCCCGGCCCTCAGGAACCCCCAGTCTGAGGTAGGACACAGCCCTGCCCTCAGGGAGCTCCAGTCTGAGGGGGAGGCAAAGCCCTGCCCTCAGGGAGCCCCAGTCAGAGGGGAAGCTCCCAGGCCAAAGGAGGCAGGACTATAGAAAAACAGAACAGAGGCCGTTGGAGTGGCTGTGAGATTCACTCCCGCCAATTCTGTTGTCATGGGTGGGCTGGTGGTGAGGGGGCAGGCAGAAAGGCTGCCTGGTGCCCAAAGGGCCTGGAGGCAAGCAGATTGGGTGGGAGGAGGCGGTGGAGCTGAACTTTAATCGTTCCCTGGAGCCTGCGTGGCTTTGGGACTGACAACCGGGGCATTTTCTGGTCAGTCCCAATTGTCATTATTAAACATTTATTATGCAAGGGAGATGTGCTTTTCTGGTCAAAGCATTTGGCCAGTGGGCTTGGTGAGTAAATGGACTAGAACTAATCCTGTAGCTAAATAGTGAGGGCCTCAGAAAAGTAAATGCATCACTTGCCTAATAGCGCCCACGGAAGAGAGATGAAGTACCAGCCCTTAGACTGCCCCTTTTCCCCAGGCTGCCTAGCCTGGCAGCCAGGCCCCCAATGGCTTTGTGAACAGCTGGGGCAGAGATGACACTGGAACTAGTTAGAAACTCCCAGATTGGGAGTTTGAGGAAGTCATATATAGGGGGCAAAGTTCTGCTTGGCATCAGGAGAGCTGGGTTTGAGTCAGCTCAACCCTTAATTTGTAGGATATCACCTCAGGAGTTGGGAGGGTTATCCTTTCTCCCTAGAGGCCAGAGCCTGGAAGAGGAGGAAAAGGAGAAATTCTCCACTCTGACTGGACACCTGGCCCTGCCCTCAGGGAGCTCCATTCTGAGGGGGGAGACACAGCTCTGCCCTTAGGGAGCCCCAGTCTGAGGGAAGACAGCCCTGCCCTCAGAGAGCTCCAGTCTGAGGGGGAAACACAGCCTTGCTTCAAGGAACCCCAGTCTGAGGAGGAGGTGCAGCCCTCTCCTTGGGGAGCCCCAGTCTGAAGGAGCAGGAGACATAGCCCAGGGACTCAAGAGAGAGAAGCACCAAATAAGTTTGGCCGTTGGGAAACAGGGTTCATCCCTACCCATCCACTTCATTACTTGTCCAGAGAAGGCCAAGGGCTCCTCAGATAATCATCTGGAAGGAGTCATTCTGAGTCTGGACAGAGACCAGGATGGGGTAGGTGTTCCACCATTGCCTGGAGCTTCTTGCTGGCAATGCCAGCCCCTTACCTCGTAGGAATCTTGCCAGACATGCCCAGAGTGGGTGCCTACAGGCTCAGCAAATTTTACTTGCCAGGCCATATCCACCACCCCCCAAAACCCCCAAAAGGAGTTTTACTGACCCTGTTAGGAGAGAAAGACCAGGAAAGGGGTTTATTTGAGTCTGGAAAAGTCTCCTTGCCAGACCGGGAGCTTTAGTCCTAGGCTAGAATGGAAATTCCCCAGGGCAGGGATTTGGAGCTACCTTGTACACTGTTTTACCCCCAGGGCCCAAGACCCAGCCTGGCATGTGGTAGGTGCTCAATAAAAAATCGTTGAATTAATTAGAATCCATTTGCCTTTTCAACAATAACTTAGACTCCTCTCCTATCAAAACATCTCCATGATAAAACTTCCCCAACTTGAGTGACAAATGCTCAAACTCACTTGCAAATATAACTAATTGAATTTCAACAACTGTCCATTCTGAAAGGGGAAAACCTTGAATTTAGGCTGTTATTATTGCTGTGTAATAATAATTGCCCTAAACCAGTTGCTTTAGAGACATTCTATCACTTAATCCTTGAAAGAAGGCCCTGGTTTCCAAAGGAGAATGGGGCTTGGGAAGATTACAGAGCAAACCTGAATTTACACCTCCAGGGAATTGCAGAGCTGGAATTTGAAACCACTCCTGGCTCGGGCCATCCCCCAGCTTTTCTTCTGAATCCTGTGGGATTCTTTTTTCCCAATGAGTTTTGTGATCCCAGAGGTTATTCTACAAAGCTTTGTTTAGCTCCTGTGTGCTGCCCCACTCTGGATAGGGCGCCCCTTAGAAGTCCCAGTCCCTGGAGCCACCAGGCCAAGGGACAGCGGAGCATTGAGCCTAGCGGAAGCTCCTGTGACATTTGACCCAGTCTCCCCGTGAGCCCTGCCAGTCCCGATTTAGGGACACCTGCCATGAGGACCAACACTGGATTACCCTCCAAAGTGGAGCGCAGGCCAGCCTTCTCCAGTTCCTCCAGGAAGTAACCCCGCCCTCCCGGCCCCCTCGCCACACTGCTGATGGAGTCGGGAAGGGGAGCTCCCTCTCTCCCACATTGTTCTTCCTGGGAATCTTCCTGGGGCAGAGCTGAAGGGACTCACCCCACAAGCTGCCTGTGTCTGAACTCTTTGTATAAGCTCAAACGTCGTGATGGGTCTCTCGTTTCTGCCTGTGTTTGTAAATGTCTCATCCCCCCCCATTATTCACTCCCAGTAGGCAGCAGGGGCTTGCCATAAATTATTTCTAATCTCCATGAAAACTCTACCATTATCATGCCCAGTAAAGCTAAGATTTGGAAGTTGGAGAGGTCATATAAACTTGTCAATGTCAGAATCAAGATTCAAATCCAGAGCTGTGTCGGCTCCAAAGAAGTTCTCTAAACCAGCCTCTTCCAAAGCTAGCTATTTATCAACATTCGCGGAGAAGCTTTATACAAGTACATCTTCTTTACAACAACGTCATGAAAAAGAAAGAGGCAGCTCTCTACACATCAATATGGTGCTGTGTGTTTCTAGAATCTCTCCAGAGAGAAGGCAAATAGGTAGCCATTGCTGGCCCTGGGGGACAGTCCCCGGGAAGGAATACAGGAGAGGGACTTGCTTATCACTGTATTCTTTTCAGTACTGCTTGGTTCTTCCTCCCTACCCCCCTCCCTTTCTCCTTCCCCTCTTCTTCCCTCCTTCCTCTGTTCTTTTCACCTTTTCAAAAATATATGAAAATAATTTTTAAATCAAATAAAACTATAGATTCTGGGGCCTCTTGTTGGATATCTTATAAATTAAGGTCTCAAAGGGTTGGGTCTTCGGAAGCTGTATTTTATTTTATTTTTTATTTTAAGTAGGGTCCACATGCAGCATGGAGCCCAATGTAAGGCTTGAACTCAAGATCCTGAGA
Organism: Lontra canadensis; assembly: GCF_010015895.1. Lineage (NCBI taxonomy): Eukaryota > Metazoa > Chordata > Mammalia > Carnivora > Mustelidae > Lontra > Lontra canadensis. The sequence continues at coordinate 4,982,864 of NW_022631017.1, read as the reverse complement.
TCAAGACCTGAGCTGAGATCAAGAGGCAGATGCTTAATCAACTGAGCTAGCTACCCAGATGCCCTGGGGAATTAGGCTTTAAAAAAGCATCCTAGGAAGGCGCTGGAGCCCTCTGATCCCAGCCTCTTACAGGGCCTGACCAAGCCTTGCCTCTCTTGGCATGTCCCCACTTCCCTTGATCCTGAGCTTGGTACTGTCAGCAATGTGTGCGACTGAAGGCTCCCTGAGACCCCTGAGGGTCCTCCCCTCGGTGTCTCCCTCAGGACCTTCTCCAGCCTGATTTCACAATCTCCAGACCGGCCAATAAGCCAGTGCCACCCTGGGCTGTGGCCCCTGTGTCCTGTGTCTGCCAAAGCTCGGAGGTCACACCAGCTCTCACACCTTGAGGCCACACATCTGGGGCCTGCCACACCCCTGCCTCAGGGCTCCCAGCACCCATGGTCAGCCAAGGCTATGTTATTCAGGTTCCCTCAGTGGCCTCCTAACCACACTCTTCTGTTACTTGGCTTTTTCCCTTTCAGTCTATCAGGGAGATCTGTTAGCATTCTTCACAGCACATGGAAGGAGAGTAGCCCATTGTGGCCCTGGGTTGAGGTGTTGGCATCTGTCTAGGAGTGGTGGGAGCAGGAGTGAGCCAGAGCCAGAACTCCTGGGTTCAAAGCCAGCGCTTTGGCTCTGAGCCGTGTGACCTGGGGCAAGCTCTTTATCTCTGTGACCTGAGGTTGGGAGGCATGGGGACACGTAGCACTGTGAGGTAATGACTGGCACGTAGCAAGTACATAACGAGTGTTCTCAGGATTTCTCCTGTCATTCCAGCCTCACAGGAAAGGCGAAGGGGGCTAGTAAGCAAAGCCTCCAGTCCCCACTCTGCTTCTTTCTAGCCCTCTTACTAACTTCTCAGAGTCTCTGCTTCCTCATCTGTGAGACGGGGATGACTCCTGGCTCACAGGAAGGGGCATGATGGGGTGTGGCACTGAGCCCACATGTGACAAACGTTTACAGAAGGGACAACAGAACAGAAGTGGGGCCAGAGGCAGGCTGGTAGGCACAGGTGTCCCGCCCCCCACCCCCTGCCTCCACCCCTAGTGAGGCGTTACGGGCATCGGGGTTCTGGTTGCTCCTGGCCTTCCTTCTCCAGCGCACCCAGGGGACTCGCAGCCTGAGGAAGACCCTAGACCACCCGGACATTCATTAGGGAAGGGAGATGGGCCGGCCGCCGCCCTGGTCAGCACCATCCAATCACCCCTCCTCCTGAGAAGACAGACCTCCGGAGGCAGATCGCAGTCCGAAGCTGCATCATTCACATCCAAGACAAGACGCTGTCACAAGGGCCGGGAAGTCTCCTTGGCCACCTGGTGGGTGAGGGCTCTGGGGCTAGGGAATGCCGGGACTTGGCCGAGAGCAGAACAGAATAAGCAAAGTCTAGGCTGCATGCTTGTATCCAGGGGGCCTGGGCTTCCCCGAGCCCTGCTCACTGGCCTGGGAAGAGCCAGGCTCTTCCTCCGGGGTGCCTCCGTCCAAGGCCCATCCTGCCCCTTCGGGCGCTCCAACCCCTCTGGGGATTCAATCGGCCGGTCTGCTTCGCTCTCCTGATGGAGGCAGGAGGAGGGACTGCTCTGGGCCTCCCTGAGCCTGCTGCCCATGAGCTGGCTGTCCGTGAGCAGAGACTGTTAGGTGCTCCCCTTCAGACACAGTTACCCCCGTTTTTGCCTTAGTCTAGTACTTCCTCATCTGCCCAAGCTCCCCTCAATAGACTGAAAATCCAATGGGGGCCGACGGGCGAGCTCTTACTCATCACCCTTCCTAGGGATTAAGTGGTGGAAGCTCCAGCGCAACAGTTATTTTTAACCCCTCAAAGGTCAAGGACAGAGCAGTAGCTAGATGAATTGAGCACGTGGCTCAGGCACGTGCTGAGCTCTTCGCAGGTGTTAACTCGTTAATCCTCACAACCTTATGAGATCGAGGCCGTGTAGTCTTCGTGTATGGAGAGGAAACTGAGGCACAGAACGTAGATTGACTTGTCTCCTGAGGTCACACAACTGGGAGGCGCCAGGATTCAAAGGCCTGAGCCCACTTTTCAGTACAGCAGGAGCACTCAGGGGGCGTTTGTGGGGTCCTTGTGGGAACAGTAGGACACTGGGCAGGCACATGGGGAGGAAGGGCCAAGGGGGGGCCAGGCCTTGGTTTCTGGACTGGTTCAGGACTGACCTCAGCAGCTTGGAATTCGAAGGCCTCTTGGCCCTGCTCCTCCTCCCCCTAGCACTCACCTGGGCCCGCACAGATGACCCAACAGCAGCTAGGGTGCTGGTGGGGACTCGGGCCCTACCCCCATGAGGACCTGGCCTCTCCCTGTCACGTCCAACAGGGTTATGCGGTGTGGCCTGGCTGCCAATGGCTCCCAAAGCCCTGGGCCAGGTGTAGCATCTCTTTCTCCTCCCTGCTCCTTCACACATTCTAGAAGCTTCAGTAGTGAAGAGCACGGACTCCAGGGTCAGACTGCCTGAGTTTAGGTCCTTGCTCTGTTACGTGGCCTTAGGCATGTCACCTAACAACTCTCTGGGCCTCACTTCTTCATCTCTGATATGGAAATTAAAACAGATCCTTGTAAGGATGGGTGTGAAGATTAAATGAGTTAAGATATGTTAAAGGCTTAGAACAGTGGCACATCGGGACCAGCAGAAGGTCTTGTGACTCTTCCTTACATTTCTTCTCACCCATGCATTTAGACCGATAACTAAATAGGCAGCAGAGAGGCAGGGGAGGGCAGCCGGAGTAATAATGGTCCGCCGTCAGCATCACTGGAAAACCAGAGAGGAGCTGCCAGGACACCCCCCTGCTCTTACAGAAAGTCATCCCCAGGTGCGGGCGGGGGGCAGGGAGAGCCACGCCCTCTTCACCGTAACCCTGGTCCTGAGACTTCATGCTGGCGTTGTCTTGTGCTCTGTTGAGACGGACAGCCCACAGCACCCTGTCCGGTACTTAGAGCTCAGGCACGCCTGACCACAGGCACAGGTCTCTACTTGATGAATTTCAATGGATTTTTAAAAATCTGTATCAAAGTCGCTTACGAGTCACCTGAGAGTCACTCGGCTCTGTAAGGTTCTGTAAGGTAAAAACAACAGACTCCCTCGGCAGAGGTGACCACGTTCACTTGCCATGGCAGATGCTTCTGGTGCCTGCGGCCACACTCCTAGGCGCAGCCTTCCCTCCCTCCCCCTCCATAATCCCCATGTCATTCTGGTTAGATGAGAATGGATGTGACCTCGTGAAAGCATTGACATCCAGTGGTGAGCCACTTAGTAAACCGTGATTTTTTTTTTCATTGCATAACGTTTTATTCTCTCTGCAATTGATGATGGTCCTTTCTGTCATTCACTTAATTTTCAACATACTTAGGAGGAATTCAGTGGCTCCTCGCTTTATTATACCTACCATCTGTTGAGCCCTTCCTATGTGCCAGGCCCTCTTTAAGTACTTTCCATGTATGAACTCACTTCATCTCTACAACAGTCCTCAGAGCTGTACACTACATGATCTTGTTTTACAGATGAAGAAATTGTGGTACAGGGAGGTTAAGTGACTCTCCCACAATCCCAGGTCAAGGAAGTGGCAGAGCCAGGATTTAAACCCTGGCTCTTCCCACTGCAGGGTCTGTGCCCACCTGGCCCCTCCAGGCCCCTAGGAGCCCATCTTCGTGCCGAACTTCGCCAGGCCCTTCCTTGTGCTCTTGCTGACTTCTGTCTCTGCAGCCAGACTGTACGCAGGGTGAGGACGGGCCCCAGGTCCTCTTCCCTGCAATGCTAGAGGCGGGCCCGACCCAGCAGATCTCCCAGCACTTAGCGGGATGGTCCTGCCCTCAGCTGCCTGCTAGTCCACGTGTTGCTCCAACTGCAGGCCTGACACGTGGGAGGCAGGGCGGGGAGCAGAGCTGGTGTGGTTACAGCTGGGCCTCCAGAGGCTCGAAAGGCCAAAGAAGTGCCTCAAGGCCTCACTGTCCGAGTACTCGGGTCTGAACCCCCTCCTCTGGCTGCAAGCCCAGGGCTGTTCCTAACAGCCTAGGCTGCCTCCTACAGACACAGGCTCCTACACACCACACACGTTATGCGTACAAATATGCAAACACATAGATACATTACTCACATATGCTAATCATGCACACACATTTCCACACAAGCATGTAATATACGCACACAGACAAACACGCTTGCCTTTCATGCTTACATCTGTGCACACAGGCACACACACGTCCGCACGTAACACATAGGCATGCCAATTACACACAGATGCATTCTAGCCACAAACATATGTTAACACGGAAACACATGATACAAACACATGCTTTATTTACAGACACAAACCCAGCACATCACATATGCACACATACGTGGACTCACATAGCATGTATACATATGGCACATAAAAACACACAAATGTGTCGATATACGTATCTACACCCATAAACATACAACCCGCATTTGCATCACATTCTCACGCGTAGTCACACAGACGTGCGCACACACTTTTCATACAGTAAAACACACAGGCCTCTGCCCAAAACACATACAAATAAGCACACAATATACAAATGAAATATAGGAGCACATGCACACAGCCACAGATGTGAAAACGTGTACAAACACACCCACACTTGCACGCACATGCAAATACCCACACACAGGCATGCAAGCGCGCATACTGGTGTGTGCCCACCCGGCCTGGCATGCTGTGGAGCTGTGGGAGAAGGCCCATGTGTCCGGGCCCCGCAGCTGTCAGCTGACTTTGGGGGAGTGTGTCTCCCGACCCTCTTGGGGTTGCATCAGAGCACACCTCCCTTGGGCAGGGCTTCGGGTGGTGCCTGCCTTACTGCATCAGTGGTGGGAGGTTGCGGGGGAGATACACAGTCTCCAGCCCATGGAGGGTTGAGGATCTCCCAGACCTCCTGCCTTGCTCTGGAGCCCCACTTAGGGTTAGCACTGGTCCACTCTCAGGAAGTTCCAAGAAGTGGCGAGCTTATACTCTTACAAATGAGAAAATGGAGGATGAGATTTTGTGAAAGCCTGTTGAAGGAGAGAGGGGATTTGAACTTGAGTCTGTCAGAACCTAAAGTTACCACCCTATGCCGATCCACACCTGAGAGTCTAGGCTTTCTGCACCTGTGGCTCTGCATACAGCAGCCGCCCGCCGTAAAGGTGTGCAGGGAGCAGACAAGGCCGTTGACCCTAAGGGTAGCAGCACTCCCACAGCACTTCAGGGCCTGGGTCTGGCAAGTGGGTAGGGGGCTACAGAGAACAAGTCCCAGAATTCTGAGGTGATGTGGACCCCTTGTGTGTTTGGAGACCCTGCCCACATGACCCCCAGCCCACTGGGGTCCAACCTCAGTGCCCGCTGGGGACCACCAGCCAGGGAAGCCCGTTCACCCAGAGGCCCCTAGGCTTGGTGCCTTCCTCTCCCCCTTGGCTTCCTTCCCTAACCAGGTCTCCCCGCCAGCACCAGCACTCCCAGACACATTCTTCTCCCTCAGACATTCATTTCAAGGGCCTGGCAATTTCTTTCCAGGATTGGATTTGCCGCTCAGGCATTTCCTCGAGTGGCCCCTCAGCGTTCGCCCCCATCCAGATGGCATCCAGATGCAAACATCCCTCCTTTCCCCCCAGCTCTGGCTCCTCAGCTGGGGGAAATTAATCCTGAGCCCACCTCACACCCCCCTCCCGACATCACTGGCTTGGTTTCTCGGCCCGAGGTCAAGGCTCAGGCTAACACCTCTGCCTGCTTCTCTCTCCAAAGCCAGGGCCTCTGCCTGAACTGTTATCTGCGTCTCTCTCGGCCTTTGTTCAATTTAACAGGTAATTGCTCTGTGAGCCAAAGCAAATGTCAGCACGATAATGAGGGCGATATGAGGCAGTGGTGGCCCCGGCCAGAAGGGGGGAACAAGCAGGGTATGCGACTGTGTTCAGGCAGCTGGTGGCAAGTGCCCTGGACCTCCAGTGGGGGTCCTGAGAGAATGCAGTGAGGACACTGAGGCGCAGAGAGGGGAACAGGTAACAGATGTGCCGACAGTTACGAACCGATGTCTGAGGGCAATAACACAGAGAGCAGCCCGCCTAGTCCTGTGGGTGTGGTGTGATTGTTTTCATTTTACAGATCCGGAAACTGAGGCCTAGGATGGGGAGCAAAACTAACCAGAACAACCACCTATGGAATAATTTCATTTGCCAGGCACTAACAGAGGGATAGGCAAACCTAATCTTCGGGAAACTTTGAGAGCTGGACATAATTGTCCCCATTGTATAGGTAACTGAGGCTCAGAGAGGCTTAGTAATGCACCCAAGACCGTATGGCTGCTGAAGTGGCAGAACTGGGATTTAACCAGGCTTCCAAAGCCCATGGGGCCTCCTGTGTGGCCCTGCTGGGTCGACAGAGCCCTATCTGGGTGCAGCAACTGCCAGCCTGGTGGGAAAAATCTCCAGGAGCCTGGGGGACGGTCCTAGGTGGGAAATCCTGTGCCTGGGGGAGCCTGACTGCTCCTGAGGCCAGGTGCCAGGCCTCCCAACTCTCTGTCCAGTGCTGGACTCTCGCCCCGGTGAAAGGGCCAGCAGAGGCCAATCCCCAGAGGGACAGCTCTCCACTGCCCCAGGAGAGGAGGGCAAGGGCTGCTGATCTCCACTCAAACCCTCTGCTTCCCCTTCAAAATTAACATTCACACACCTTCCACAGTGGCGCCGCGAGGCTGCCATGGACATCGAAGTGGCCAGGAGGGCTTCCCTGGTCCCGGGCCCCCCAAATCCTTTTTGGGCTCCAAGTGGGCCCATTGGCCTCCAGCCAGCCAGAATGATGGGGCAGTAGTGCTGCGCCAGATGGACTTTACTCTTTTTAAATTGTGCATAGGCGAGCTTCCCTGACAGAAAATGGGGCACTTGGCTTATGCCCAAGGTTGCTGCACAGGCATTTCCTAGAACCCCGGGGTGTTGGATCCAAGAGGTGTGAGAATAGGGGCTTCAGGCAGCTGTGGGGATGCCCACGAGTAGGATCTAGAAGGTTCTGAGGGGTGTCGATGGAGTTGGGTGGGCACAGTTGTCCCTCTGGTCTCCCCAGCCCCAGCAAACATCAGAGCTGGATGCACAGGGTAAGTTAGGGACATGTCCTGCTTGCCTCTCCCAACACCTCCTCCAGGTGGCTTCCCAGCTTGCTGAGCCCTGAGTACCCCCATTGGCTAGACTCTGTCCTCCCCCGACTCCTTCCCTTCACCGGTCATCATTCCTTCGAGACTTGAAGTGAACCTGGCTTTGCAGCAGAAGGATGGACAACCCGAGGAACCCAGGCTCTCTGAGCCAGGCTCTTGCCCCCGAGGAGGGTCCGAGGCGCCGTTTTCACAGGGAGCTGGGCTGACCTGGAAGCTCAGAGAGTTTTGAGGAAGACTCCAGGCTGAATGGAGGGAGGGTCATCCTCCCTCGCCCTGCAGTTCCCAGTCCAGACAGTGCTGTCCAGACCCGTGCTTGGGGTCCTCAGGGAGGTGCTTCCTGCCGAGAGTGTGTGGATGAATGTCTTAGAGTCACGGTGATGGTCAGGGAGGAAGGACACCGTCAGCAGCTGCACATTAGTGGCCAGGTAGCTTGGGAAGGGACACCATGGCCAGAATGCCAGGTCTTACAGGTTAATGTTTAACTTGGAGCCACGTGTTTTTCCACTGGGTATTTTTATCTTCTGTGCCTGGCAGTGGGCATCCGGGCACCCTCCTCTGTGGGCAAAGGAAGGAGGGAAGAGGGATCCAGGTGGGGCGGCCCTGGGCAAGACAGAGTTGCAGAGAGGCCGGAGGGGCCGGCTTGGGGGTGAGGGACAGGTGTGGGGTGGGGGAGAACAGGAGGGGCCGCCCCAGCCGCATATAGTGCCCGGCCCAGCCCCCAGCTCCTCTCCCTGGAAGGGCAGGCAGAGGCAAGGGGAAGAAAGAGATCTAGGGAAGACCAAGTTTGCTTCCAGGAGTCTACAGCTTTTCAGGAAAGAGTTACCCTCCTTGGGAATGGATCCCTCTCAGATCCCGGACAACCACAAGTTAGAGATTTTGCCCTTCTGGAGACACCTTGGTCTTATTCATATGGTGGGAGTAAGGCAAAGCTGATGGGTCCCATCTCCCAGGACTATCAGATGAGGAACACAGTCCTGCTCCCAAGGAACCCCCAGTGTAAGGGGTGGAGCCTGCGTCGTAGGACAGAGAGTTGTTCGTTTATATTCAGGAACCTAAACCTGAATTAAAGACACCCACTGGGTCACACAACGCCGAGCTTCCCAAGCCCTCACCATCTCTTGGTCTCCCTCCTTGGCAGTGGGGCGTCTGACCTGAGCTGGCTTTGGGAGGCTCTTTACAGTCCAGTGGCCAGAGTTCTTCTCACCCCTGCTGGGAGGTGCGGGGGAGGGAGTCCCTCAAAGGTGCATCAGTTAGAGCCAGCCGATGCCACAGTGCGTGCTGAGTGCAGCCAGCTTCTTTCCTGTCCCTGCTGAGAGCTCCAGATGGGCTTTCAGTTTCTTCTTGAGTCGGTGGGAAATGGGTCCCCTGCAAACCCACTCACAGCCGTCTCCCCAGCTCACCAAAGGCCTCCCTGCCTTGCAGCTCAGCAGCTCGGGTCTGAAGCAGGCCAGGCAGGCTGGTCTCCAGCCCCAGCTGTTGTCTCAGGACTCCCTGAGGGGCTTGCAGGGGAAGGGGTAAGGCTTCTGGAAACTGCTTCCCTCCGGCTGGCCCCACGAAGGACTTCTTCAACAAGCAAATGAAGGCCCCCAGATCAAGGTGGGTTAGGGGGCCTGCTGGAAGAACAGAGATCTCCAGGGAGGGGTCCCAGTTCTCTCATTGTCCCCCCACGATTGTTTTGAGGTGGGATGTAGGAGCAGGGCTGGGTACCAGAGAGTCTCGGCCCCGCACAGGGAGGAGGGCCATTTGTTGGTGGGCAACAGTTCTCAAGGTTGTTTCCAGTCATGATGACCGGTCTTTCCACCCCCAGCCAAGCTTCCTATAGGTCTTCCCCATCCACTGTACCCTAAATCCCCAGCAAGCTCGGACTTGGCTACCTCTAGGTAAACCGGCTTACACCAGGCACTGGGCTAGGGCCAATCACCCACAGGCCTCCCTCAGTAGAGCCTGGGTGATGAATCTCTCTATCTCCATTTTACAGGTGAGGAAACTGAAGAGAAGCATCATTAAACAATTAGCCCAAGGTCACATGGCCAGCCAGTCGGTGGCATAGCTAGGATTTAAACCTCAGTCTGTCTGACTCCAGATCCAGCTAACTGAGAGATCATAACAACCACGTAGTCTGTGTATTTTAAATCTCAGATTTCTTAACAGCTCTCTCTTCCCCAGGGATTGAATATAACTGGCTCCTACCCCCCACTATCTCCTATTTCCCACCCTAGGAAGTCCTTCCCGGAGTCTAACCTGGCTGCCTCCTCCTGTCTCTTACCATGAAATCAGGGAAGTGGAACAAAGATGGTCCCTGCCCCGTGCCCTGTCTTTGAAGACTGTCCACAGGACTGTGGCATTCCTCTGGGGCTCCAAAGTGTGGATTGCTGGCTGCAGAAGCAGGAGTCCCAGACATTGGGGAAGAAGGAGGAGGTATTCTCTTGGGCCACCTTCCAGAGGAGACTTGGACAGTGCCTTCTGACCCTTTCATTTCCTACTGTGTGTGGGACAGGTGAGTGAGTCAGGATGAAGGCAGAAACTGCCAGCCTTTCGGAGGGTCTTCAGCTTCTGATGCCGATGAATTCTTTGGGGGAATTTGAGGCTATGCCTCTGGGGGCACCAAGAAGTCCCAGGATCCGGAAATCCCCACATGGCCCTTCCACCCCTGGGGAGGAAGAAATTGAGGGGGAAAGGACACAGGCTTGCACCCATTCCCTGAAATGGAGGCATTCAATTCCTCATCGGGGTGAGAAGGAAGGTGGAATTCCAAAGACCCCGCTCCAGGGCTCTGGCACCGGACCCAGGTCTTCAAGCTTTCTTAGAAGCTTTCCAGGAGAGCCGTCCTGACTTCTGGTATCTTCTGACTGGGTTTGGCAGGTGGTCCAGATCGTGTCTACGTTTGGAGATGGTGTAGAGGGGACACAACTAGCTTCTATGGCTCCCTCACCCGAGAGATTGAGATGGAGAAAGCCCCTTGTCCCTGAGCCCACCTGAACCGCCTTTCTCTGGCTGCCTTGCCCTCAGAGCCCCAGGACCGGAGGATGAGCCTGCCTCTTGCTGGCCACACCCTCTGGAGAAGGGCAAGGAGCCCAGCACCGCTGTGGGGAGAGGAGCATTGCCCATTTACCTCCTCCTCTATGCATTCCAGAGTTCCTTTTCCTCACTGGTCAATAGGTGCTGGTTTTCTCTGCCCTGGGCTGGGGCCTGTGAGAAATTCTGAGCAGGAGTAGACAGAGTTCCTCAAGATGTCCACACAGAGGCCATGCCATCTTGTGCAGGGGTTGTAGACCCCGCATTAGTGCTCTAGAGAACAATAGTAAGACTAACATTCCTTAAGCACCTCCATAATGGAGCACTTTATACAGATTAATCCATTTAATCCTCACAGCCACCCTAGGACGTCAGGATGGCGGTCCCCCCTTTTAAGTGGGGGAATACCCACTAAGACCCCCAGTGGATGTCCGAAACCATGGGTAGCACTGAAACATCCACACACTGTGTTTTTTTCCTACACATACATACCTATGATAAAGCTTAATTCATAAATAAGGCACAGTAAGAGATTAACAACAGGGGCGCCTGCGTGGCTCAGTGGGTTAAAGCCTCTGCCTTTGGCTCAGGTCATGATCTCAGGGTTCTGGGATTGAGCCCCGCATCCAGCTCTCTGCTCAGCAAGGAGCCTGCTTTCCCTCTCTCTCTCTCTCTCTCTGCCTGCCTCCCTGCCTACTTGTGATCTCTGTCAAATAAATAAAATCTTTAAAACAAAAAGAGCGAGATTAACAACAATAACTAACAATAAAACAGAATAATGTAACCACATACGGTTATAAAAAGTTACATGAATGTGCTCGCTCTTTCTCCAGATATCCTATTGTAATGTACTCACCCTCCTTCCTGTGATGAGTGAGATGGTAAATGCCTGTGTGATGAGTTAAAGTGAGGGGAATGGCATAGGCGCTGTGACATAGAGGTAGGCTGCCATGGACCTTCTGATCTCGTGCCTGGGGGAGGATCCCCTGCTTCTGGACCGTGGTTGACCATGGATGACTGAAACCGCGGATAAGGGGAAAAGTCCTCTACTATAATATCCACAATTTACAGATGAGGAAGCAGAGGCCCAGAAAGGCTGAAGAACTGGTTTGAAGTCTTACAGCTAGGAAGTAGGATGGGAAGCCAGGCCTTCTACCCTGGAGCCTGAGCTCTTAGCCTCTGCACCTGAAAAGACCAATACAGGAGCCACTAAACTCATGAGACCAGAGATCTTCCTTGACTTAAGGGGTTACAACCTTAGCCTCGCCTACCTTCAACGTGCTCAGAATACTTACATTAGCCTATAGTTGGGCGAAATCATTTAACGCAAAGCCTATCTTATATTACAGTGTTGAATATCTCATGAAACCTACTGAATACTGTATTGAAAGTGAGAAACAGACTGGCCCTACGGGTCAGAATCATTGTAAGCATATGGGCTGTTTGCCCTTGTGATCGCGTGGCTGACTGGGAGCTGTGGTCGCCCCTGCCCAGCATCATGAGAGAACATTCTACTGCCTCTTGTTAGTCTGCGCAAAGAGCCAAGTTCGAAATTCGAAATACGGTTTCTCCTGAATGCGTGTCATTTTTGCACCATCATAAAGTTAAAAAAAAAAAAAAAAAAGATCAATCAGGGGCTTCTGTATTTAACTTTGCACTAAAATGCAATACAGCAGAAATTCGGTTCCTCAGTTACACCAGCCTCCTTTCGAGGGCTCAGTAGTCACACATGGCTAGGGGCTACCACACTGAATGGTGCAGATGCTAAACTTTCCCATTGTGGCAGAAAGTTCTTTTGGACAACGCCCGTCTACAAACAGCTGCCTCGGAAGAATCAAGAAGGAGCGATGGAAAATCATTCTTCAGTTGATAGAATAAAACAATAATTAACAGTATGATAATAATGGCTATAATTTACTGAGAGCTTCCTACGTGCCAGGCGCAGTGCCAGGCTCCTAATCTTTACCCAATCCCAGGCTCAGGAAGGTTACCCAGGGTCAGAGTAGTCAGGAAGTGAATGGAATCCAGGTCTGGGTGACCCCACGCTGGTCCCTTCCCCATCCTGCTCTACCCCCTGCTGTGCCCCCAGGAGTTTATAGTCCCTGGAGAGAGGAGGGAAAGGCAGATGCATGCATTTCACAAGAACAGGGATTAAATAAATGGGCGCTTAATTAACCACAACACATTTCCGCAAGCCCACTGACCAGAACATCGAGCTAATGAGGTCAAGGTCTTGAGTTTGAGCCCTGTGAACATCACTTCACTTCACACAGAGAGAGGCTCATTCCCTGCCCTCATGGCCGCATCCTGCCCCAGATACTGTGATGAGAAGGCTGGGAGAGTGTGACTGTTTCAGCAGAGGCCCAGACCAGGACAGACAATTTGCTTCAGGCAGGGCAGGGCTGGAGAAGAAGGGCGCTAAATGCTGGAAATAAATGGGATGGGAATGTCTTCCACTTCTAGAAAGGATGGGGTTAGTAGAAAGCAAGTTCTGAATGTGGGGGGGGGGAGATGTAGCAGAAGATAAAATAGAGCTTCTGAGACTTGCTTCCCCTAAGGCAACACTTTGGGGGCTAGGCCGTGTATATGGACTTTGGAGGGCTTGAGGGTGGGAGATCTACTTTAGTATCCCATAAGGATTGTTCTATTGTTGGGAAATTTAGCTCCACTGATATGTCAGCTCCCACGAGTCCTCTGGGGAGATAAGGCCCGGGGAATGACAAGAGCAGATGGTTTAGAGAGCTGGACCTTCTAGACAGAGCTGAGATAATGAAGGCTCGGTGCTTACATGGGGCAGGTGTGTGGAAGGTCTCAGGAGATGCTAGTTCATTCAAATGATTTCTCTCCTTTAAGCAACTTTCCACCAGGCCAGCACACCACCAGGTTTGGGAGACCCTGATTACATCAGCCTTATGTCAAAAGCATGATCCAGTGACTGACTGTGGGAGTCAGGATAGGGCAGGTTGTGCTACAGTAACAGATGAGCCCAGAAATCTTGGTTGATTCACACCACCAAGGTTTCTTGCCTGCTTGCTTGCTTGCTTTTTTAAAAAAATGTTTTATTTATTTATTTGGAGAGAGAGAACACAAGAAGGGTGAGTGGCAGGCAGAGGGAAAAGCAGGCACCTCACTAAACAGGAAGCCCGATGTGGGACTCGATCCCAGGATCCTGGGATCATGACTTGAGCCTAAAGCAGCCACCAAACAACTGAGCCACCCAGGTTCCCCCGCCCCCCCAAGGTTTCTTTCTTGCTCACACAATTTAACCCAGGCAGATGGGCTCAGGCTCTGTTCCACACAGTCGGTTGGGGACCCCAGATGTTGGATACATCGAATTTCAACACATGGCTTCCATGGTTCTGTCCCTGTAGAGGGACAGAAAAGAGCAGGAGAGATCTGTACTGGCTCTCTAATGCTTTGGCCCAGAAGTGACAGGCAGCAACTCCATTCATAGCCCACTGGCCAGGACTGCTCTTGTAGTCCCATCTGATGATGAGGGGGCCGGGGAGTGGGGAGGAGTATGTGGGCATGGGGCAAATGGTAGACATCTCTGCCACTTCACCACTTCCCCTCTCAAAATCTCATTTTCCTCTCCTGTAAAAGAACTCCAAGGTGTCTTTTAACTCTGGGGTTCCAGGTCTCCATGGAATGCTATTCCACAAACACCCTTAGGTGATTCCCACCAAAATGTGGACAGCGCTCAGTTGAGTTTGACCTTCCTCTCTCAGAGGTGGATTTGATTTGTTTAAAACAATAAAAAGTTATTTGATGACCCAATTTAAAAATGGGCAAAAGATGTGAATAGATACCACATCAAAGAAGATATATCTAGGGGCACCTGGATGGCTCAGTGGGTTAAGCCTCTGCCTTCGGCTCAGGTCATGATCCCAGGGTCCTGGGATCGAGCCCCACATTGGGCTCTCTGCTCAGTGGGGAGCCTGCTTCCTCCTCTCTCTCTGCCTGCCTCTCTGCCTACTTGTGATCTCTGTCTGTCAAATAAATAAAATCTTAAAAAAAAAAGAAGATATATCTATAGGAAATAGACATATGAAAAGAAGCTCAATGTCATTTGTTATTAAGGAAATGCAAATTAAAACAATATCAAGAAACCACAGCATATCTAATCAAAATGGCTAAAATAAAAAAAAAAATTGACAATATCAGTTGCTGGCAAGGATGTGGAACAACAAGACTTCTCATTCACCACTGATAGAAATGCAAAATGTACAGCCACTTTGGAAAAGAGTTTGCCAGTATCTTATAAAACCAAAATACTCTTACCGTATGATCCAACCATTGCACTTCTAGGTGTTTCCTCAATTAATTTTACAACTTAGATCCACACAAAAACCATCACATAAGTATTTATAGAAGCAATTTATTCAAAATTAATAAAAACATCCTTGCCAAAGTAACCAAGATGTCATTTCATGGGCGACTAGATAAACGGGGGTATATCTATTGTGTTTAACAGTATTTAGCCATAAAAAGAAATGAGCTGTCAAGCCACACGAAAACATGGGTAAATCTTAAAGGAGTATTGCTGAGTGAAAGAAGCCAGTCTGAAAAAGTTACACACCGTATGATTCCATTATATGACATTTCGGAAAAAGCAAAACTACAGAGATGGTAAACTGATCAGGGGTGGGGAGAGAGTTGAACTGTTGAAGCACAAGTAATAATACAGGGTAGTAGGACCATTTTGATACCAAAACGGTGAATACATGACAGTCATTGTCACAACCCCCAGAACTTAACAGTGCAAAGAGTGCACCTCAATCTATGCACATTAAAAACAAAACAAAACAAAACAAAAACCTTAGAAGATTGGGAGGTCATGGGACAGAAGGTAGAACATGACCAAAGAATCTAACCATCTTACAAAAATTTAAAACCACTTCACTGAAAGGAACAAGAAGAAAAATGCTATGTCACTCTGGAAATCAGTGGAGTCTCCAAGAGACAAGACAGAGGAAGAGCACGTAAGCACTGTACTCTAGTTGATTAAGTTGTTTCCCAAAGAAATATGGGTCAACAGTCTGAAATAATATACATGTACATTGGAGTCGACCAATTAAGGAAATGGATAGCAGATGATGAGAGCCAGGTTTCTGGCTGTTGGAATGAAAGTTTACAGACAAGTTAAGAGGAGAAGGTTAGAATGACCCATGTGGTAATAGAGTTGGGGCCATGTTTAGCTCAATACAGATACAGATGGTTACATAAGCAATACTTATAGAAACGTATACATACATGGGCTAGTACACGTATATCTCCTTTCTCTGTCAACTAGGAAGGACTATAAGCAACTCTACCCCAATACTGATAAGCACACTTAGCACTCAGATCTTGGTTTCTATACCCAGGGGGGCTCCTTGGAGTAAAGGCTGATTCCGGGACTGGGACAGGAAATATACAAGATGAGCCCAGAGTGTCCTATAGTGTCCGAAAGTAAGGAAGTTCTCAAAATACCCCAAAGGAGCCAACTGAAAGGACTCCCAGTGGCCAAAGATGGAACAATTCGAGAAATGAAATAGTTTGGATTATAACCTGAAGTATAAAATAAATTTTGATGAGTCCATATTGATAGAAATAAATGATTGAATAAATAAATGGGAACAAGGAGACAAATCTCCTAAGCAGAACTGAATGCCATATAATTATGTAGATGTTTCAGTCTCAAGGAGGGAGAACATAGTGCCTCAGCCCTTCAGTGTAAGCTGGGCATAGTGACTTCCTTCCAAAGAGAACAGTGTGGAAAGAGCTGGGGCAGGGGGTGGGGTGGTTGCAGGTGGAGGAAGAGGAGAGTATCTTTAAAGTGGAGAAAATTGAACAAGACCGCTAAAGCCAGATGATCAAGGTCAGTATCCACAGTGCTAAGTTATGTTGGTAATTTGTACCCTTGATACGATGGAAGGAAAATGGCACTTTATCTCTGTATTCTTCCTTCATAAATTCCTAACTCAAGCCTAGTTGGGAGAAAAACACCGGACAAATCCTAATTGAGGACATTCTACAGAAATACCTGACCAGTACGCCTCAAAACGGTCAAGGTCATCCAAAACAAGGAAATAAGGAACTGTCACAGCCAAGAGGATCCTAAGGAGACATGATAACGAGCTGTAAGCTGTATCCTGGGTGGGATCCTGGATAAGAAAATGGGTATTAGTAAATCTGAAAAAAGTAAGGACTTTAGTTACCAATAACATATCAATGAGTTCATTAATGAGATCAAATACACCATGCTAATTGAGATGTCTACTATAGAGGAACATGGGTGTGGAGTACATGGGAACTCTGTATTGTCTTGGCAATTTTTCTGTAAGTCTAAAAGTATTCTAAAGTGAAGAGTTTCTTTAAAAAATGCTATTTGAAATCAAGTTCAAAGAATAACTGGATTAAATTGGGTAAAGAAAAAAAAGTTTGATTCTGATGTGATGAGTTTAATTGACTTTAAAAGTGCTTGCGAGTGAATCAAACTGCAGGAAGCTGGGCAAGAAAGCTCTAGAGGGAGGGGAAGCTTCAGGGTGGGTTCGCCCCTGGAAGGAAGGGGCCCAAACACTGGGATAGGGCAGAGACAAAGACTTGCTCTTTGGACTTTTCCATGTTGCACCTGTTGATAGAAATAAATAAAATGTAAATCAAAAACAAGAACAAAAATGTACCCAACGAGCAGCCTGATCAGAGGAACTGCTCTCTTCTGAGGTGAACTTTTTGAAGGATAACCTCACTCATTCACTGAAACAAAACCCCACCAGAACCCTTTCTGACCCCACCTAACAGAGAACGGGGTTGCTCCTTGTTCCCTGGGGCGTGCAGGTGGGCGGGCAAGGTGGTGGAGGGGACAGAGCACAGCCAGCAGACTCCCGCCCCACTCGCCAGCTGTGTGACCCTGGAGAATAGCCAGCCTCCCTCAGCCTCCGATTCCTTCTCCCTGACGTGGGGCCAGAAATCCCCACCTACCCGGTGGTGGTGGGAAATTGGAGAGAGTGTATGTAAGCTAACAAGGCTTTCCATGAATGCTGGCAACTACTAGCAGAAGAGCTAGAGGACAAGCGGATTAATCCAGATGGACTGGCCTGGATTGTGTAGACGATGGGAGAAAAGAAGGCCTTGTTGACTGGGCGGGAAGGCTTGAGAGGTACATTCTGGGTATAGGAGCCGCAGGAGCACGGAAGCGGATGGAGGGGCAGGCCCCTGGCGGGGTGGGGAGGAGGGGGAGGCCTGGAGGGGCCAGGGAGGAGGTTCTGAGGTGGGCCGGGCCTCCACACCCAGGTGGTAAATCCCTCTAAAGTTTGTCAGCCTCAGTGACCTCTTTAGTGACCCTTTAGTGACCCTGGTAACTTTTAAATCCAAAAAAAAAAAAAAAAAAAGGGGGGGGATGGTTCATCTGGAGAAAGAAAATGGACCAAGGCTAGAACCTGCACCAGAGCCAGAAAAGGGCCCCTGCTCTGAATCGATCTAAGGAACAATTCAGGGGGTATTTCTGCTGGGAAGGCCTTAAAGGACAGTGTGCTCCCTGAGTCTGTCAGAGGCCTGGAGACTCAGGTTGTCCAGTCCCCCCGTTTAAACAGGGAGGGGCGCCCCATTCTGAGGAACAGACCTGTGCCTCCCCTCTGAGAGTGGGCAAGAGGAAAGGAGGGAGCTGAGGACAGGAGCTGGGTCTCCACCTTCAAACTGGAGGCTGCTGCGGGCAGGGGCTAGTTTTTTCCCCCACGGTGGGGGCTCCTCAGGAGCAGGGCTGTGTAGTCTTCCTCAGTATCCTGCATGGAGATCTGCCCCGGGGCATTCTGGGATTGGGGGGACAAAAGCTCCTGCTTTCTTGAAACTGTGCCCTCCACAAATCAGGTCAAAGGACCAGGGCTAAAAGAAAACAAAGAGGAGATTTTGTTGTTCTGCTACTTTCCATAATTTCAAAACACGGTTTTCCTGGCCCTGGGAGAAGATACCTCCCTTGGGCCACGCCAGGCCCTTGGTTGGGTAGCAGCAGGAAAGCGCCAAGGATCTGGTTCTTGCCAAAATAAATCGCTCTCCCGACCATCATGGCCTGCAGGGCTGAGGCGGGCCACCCACCCCCGCATGGCAGGGTCTTCGCGGGGCCGCCAGGCAGAAGCCATGGTAAATAGTTTAACTGTGTTTATGCAGCAGTAATATGCGTGTTACCTTTCACAGCATTCCAGAAGGCAATCGCGGGTGATTTACCTCGTCCCTAGCTGCCGCCAGTCCCCTCGGTAGGTGGGTGGCCTCTGGGGCCCCGCTCTGCCATCCCAGGAGAGCTGTTTTCTAAAAAGGCTGCCCCTACCTTGCCATGCCCCACCATGTGTGTGTTCCCAATCTGGGGATTCCTCAGCAGCCTCACCAGGGGCTTCTGTGGAGTCTGAAAGAAACTGTCAGGGGCCACACCTTCCCTTCTTCTCACCTCTCAGGCCAGGGCAGCTGGTGTTCAGGACTTGCCCATTGCGTTCATGGGGATGAAGGGATGCAGGCCCCAACCCTGCTCTCCTCACGAGCTCCGGTGCTCGTTACTAATAATGACTCACCTTTGTCGAACCTTTACTGGGGTACCAAGCCCCAGTTCCCATGCCTCATAGCTTATGAAGGAGGTGCTGTTGTGAGCCCCTTTTACAGACAATAAAACTGAGGCTGGGAGAGTTTATGTAACGTGGCCAAAGACACACAGCGAGTGACAGACAGAGTCTGGATGTAACCAGGCAGCCTGAATTCTCAGCCATCATGCTTCTCCTCCTTTCCCAGTCCGTGAGCAAGCCCGGCTCGGGATGGGGCGGGGTGACTGGCTCAGAAGCGAAGTCCAGGCCGCAGAAGATGGCCCCTGCGCGTGCTGGTACTCACGAGTGGGCACGGGGTATCCCGTCCAGAACACACACGTGTGCAGGCATCTCCTGCATGGTGTCCACACCCACACTTGCACACGGCACATGTGGGTATGATATGAACATATGTGTGCATATACGCACCCACAAACAGACCTGTGTACTTCCCCTAGGTCTAGATCTAGATCTTCACCCTCTATACGTGAGTTCACCTTGTACATGTGTGTTCCTCATACACATGTATTCCTCACACACATGTTCCCAAAAGGACACACACGGGCAGATGTGCACATAACACGTGTGTGCACCGAGAGCGCACCTCCTTCCTTTGACCATCGAGCTAAGTGTCAGCCCTAAGACAAATGAGACAGGAGTCGATGTCCTCTTACCTCATGTGTTCGCTCAACCACTACTTCCTGAGGAGCCACGGTGTATGGAACCTTATGCTGGGGACTGTGGTGTCAGAAGCCAACCAGGGCCCAGTCCAACCCCTTAGGGACACCTTATGTAGGGCAGAGGTGGGCTGTGAGCCTGTGGACAGTCATCTCTATTGCCAAGGGTCAGCCTGGGGGCATGCAGTCTCAAAGTAGGCTCCGTACTCCTCTCTGGTGACGGCATACCTGCCTCCAGAGGCCAAGCTACCTGCCTGCTTCTGGGCACCCCCAGGACCTTGAGCTTTCCTGTAGGCTTGAGGTCTGTCGATAGCCCAGCTGGAGACTCTGGATACACTGGGTGGGCCCAGGGCCTGTCCCCCACATTCTCAGAGTGGAAGCAGCATCACAGAATCTCTGAACAGCCAAGTGGGTATGAGTCAGCAAGCAGGCCCAACACTGCCTGCCTGCCTGCCTGCCTGCCTGCCTGCCATCCCAGCAGTGTGCTGGTCTGGCCTTGCCCACACAGCTTCCAAAAAAGTCCACAGTGTGAGCCTTTCCGAGGCCTGGCCCTTCTGTCAGCCCTGCCGTGCCCTGCCCTGTACTTCGCTTTGCACTGGCCCCACTAGGCCATGAGGGGCCAGAACTTTCACACAGTATCCAGTACCCCAGTGCCTTGCCAAGAAGAACTAGGAGCTGGGAGCCCGGCAAACAGCCTACTGGCCAGGACTGGCCTCATGAATACATGACGCAAAGGGCCCAACCGTAAGAGGTCCCCAAGGCTGGCTTAGAGCTCTGTGGCTGCCATCTTGAAACTCCCAATAGCTTTGAACAAGGGCCTGGCAAACTGTGTAGCCCAACCCGCCACTGGCTGAGGCCCTCTGTGGGTGAGCCTGGCAGGGCCCTGCCCACTCCCCGCCTTCCTGCTGCTTGCGTGCCCCTCGGCCACCCTCCGCCACTGCCAGCTCGGCCTCCTGCCCTGGGCTGGACCCAGCCGCGGGGATGTGGGCGGCTGTGGTTTCCCGGCGCCCACAGCGTGGCCGCAGTGTTTGAAGACGCACTTCAGCGGTGTCCTCAGATCGTGTTCCTTCTGTCGCCCAGCCTGCGGCCACCCTTTCCAGCTCCCGCCCCATGCTTGTTTGCCGGCTGCCACCCAGGCCGTGAGGAGCTGGGAAGGGGGGCCTCGTCCGTATCACACTCAGCTTCTGGTTCCGAGGTCCTGCAGAGATGGCTCAGCCCGAGCCCCACCTGACAGCCACCAGCCGTCAGCTCTCTCACCCTCGGCTGCCTTAGCTGGAAAGTGGGGCCAACATGTTTTCCCAGTAGCGTTGTTAGGAGGATCCCTGGGGACGCCCGGGGAGCACGGGTAGGAAGCCTGGCACAGAGTGGGTGTGAGGAGAACATTTAATTTCAGCTGCTTAGTAGCTCAGCATTCACTGATTGCCTGTGAAAAGCCAAGCCAGCAGAGGACAGGCTGCTGCTGTGGGGCTCGGGGGCTCGATGCAGCGGGGGCAGGCGGCGGCCGGCAGGAAAGCTGAGCAGGAGTGCAGACAGAACACTGCAGTGCCAGCCGGAACTTGGCAGGGGGTGGGGTGTGGTGGCAAACCCAGGCCCAGGGAGAGGCTGTCCCTTGCCTAGACGAGGACTCAGGAGCCTTGTGTCTCTGCCCACTGCACACGCCTGGCTGGCCGGCTCTGCTGTGTTTCTGGTTGCTCAGAAGGGACACAGTCCTGTTACTCCGCAGCCATGAGCCATGTGAATGGGCTGCATTCCGCGTCCATCTTTGGGGCACGAGTCACGGTCTTCTTGGTGGGTTGTGGCCATCGTCTCTGCCTCTGGCCCTCCCTTCCGACCATTACTGAGAACCTCCTGCATCCCCAGCCCCTGCAGAGGCTCAGTGGCCATTCTTGGGACATATCACAGCAGTCCCCAGGGTTCGATCCCAAGCCAACAGCCTGCCTTCTGCCTCCTTGGAGCTGCTCCATTTATTTCCACGCCACAGCGTCCTGGGCACCCCCGGGGGAGTCTGAGGCTCCTGCACAGGGAAGGCATAGCCGGCTGTGGGGCCCCTGTGCTCACCATTCCTTCCCGCACTCAGACCCTCCTCCTGCCCATCTCTTGAGGTCACCCGTCTTCCAGGAGCCCCGTGGGCCCTGAACAGGGGGTTTGGTGAGGACAGGCCTGCCATGCGAATGCCTAATTGAAAGCAGAGAGTTGAAATGAGGGCCCAGTGATAAAGGGAGAACCTGGAGGGCCCTGAAGGGAGTCTGGACAGGGCCGTGGCCCAGGGGGACTCATGGTTAGCAGCTCACTCAGCTGGAGAGCATAGAGGGGTCTCAGGGCAATGGCTGACGGGAAGGAACCACAGTAGTCCAGACACCCGCCTATGGGAGCCGGAAGTCTCTGGATGGGTGAGGAGCCCCCCAAAGAGGTTTGGAGCTAGAACATTTGCCCTCCTGTCAGCTGCACCCCCACGGCTGGGAGAGTCCCTCCTCCCCTCGGTGGATTCCTGGTCCAGCCTATGGTCCCCAGGGTGTGGAATTGTTCAGCCTGGGAATCAGGCAGTTGAGTCCCAGGTCTGCCCCAGGCTGCAGAATAGATGAGTTGGTTTTTTTTGTTGTTGTTTTTGTTTTTTTTTTTTTTATTAACTGTCCCTTGTTAACTCATAATTGCAATCATGTAACATTTAATAGAGACACAAAATGATCCCCATCGCTGCCCCACAATCATTCATTAGCTAACAAGATGGAGTGGCTCATAAAAAAAGGCCCTTAAAAAAAATTCGGGAGAAATGGAAAGCAGGAGGTGATGCAAGCCTTGGTTAACAAAGGCCCAGGGCCGGGAGGCGTGAGCGGGTGTGAGCAGAATAACCCAGCCCTGATAAGCCACAAAGCAGAGCCCGCTGCTCCCTCCTCCCTCTGCTGCCTGAGTCACAGAAGCCCGGGATGTGTTCAAAATCGAGCAATGTAATTAGCAGGTTGCGTCATGCCCTCGATTATAAATTACAACGGGCACAAAGAGGGAGGATGGAGGAGCGGGGATTATAGGGGTAACCCAATCCTGGTGCCCGGGAGGGTGGGTGGGGGGCCGGGAGCTACCACCCAGCCACTCAGGGACCCCAGGAGCCTCTGCCTACCCTGTCACGGGGCAGCGACGAGCCCTGCTCAATGCCGGCTTTGTGTAGCCCGGGATAATGATTTACAAACTTGAGGAATCAGGAGGTGCGAAAAGAAGACGACCCTCTTAACCCGGCCATTGTCTACCCCCTACCGGAACGCCCAGCATGCCGCGGGCCTGTGCACCTGTGCACACGGATACTGTTTGAGGATGCTCCAGGTGAGGAGCCCTCCGAGGGGCTGGATCGATAAGATCTAAAGGGGCTGGGCTGGGGGTTTGGAGACACTGTCAGGGATGACTGAGACTCAGCAAACAGAGAGGGGCTGCAGTGATCTGTTGAGGCTTCCCTTTGCAGATGAGTGGGGGGTTGGGAGTGGGAATGGAACTCAGGGCTGATGACAGAGCCGGCTCTGTTCCAGGGGCAGGGAACCAGATCCACCGCAGGCTATCGGCCAGCAGGCTGCGGGGGCCCAGACAAGCCATTTCTCCTCTCTGAGCCTATCCCCCCACCCCACTACAATCCCATCAGCCGGCCATTGGACCAGAGTGAGTCATTTTCCATCTCTGTGCCTCAGTTTCCCTACCGGGCCTTGCCAGAACTGGCCATGTCACCTGCAGCATGTAAAGCTCACCTCCATGTAAATGGGGACCTTGGTTTCCCCATTTACAAGAGTGGTGACCCTAGTCCATCTTGAAGACCAGCTGGAAAGACTCTCTGGGTCTAGGATGAACTTTTTGTCTGAAAGCTAAACAATTAGCCAATGAGCCCGCACCTCGGAGACCAGGCAGAAGGGGCCAGGTGCCTGGGTGATCTGGGCACCTGTGCGAACCAGAGCCTAGGGAGGGAGGCAGAAGGAAGTCAGAGCCCAGGCACACAGCAGGCTCGGGCAGAGCAAGGTCCGGCGGTGTGGTTAACCCTGGAGCCCATGGAGGCACACCCTTGACTTCCTCCTGGTGGCGAAGAGTCGGCCTTTCGCTCTGGCCTTTTCAAACAGCCTTCACGCCTCGGTATTTTCTTAGCAGCCCTATTCTTGGGCAGAGGAAATAATCCCATTAACTTTATTATCTCTGCAGAGGAAGGACAAGGGTATAGGTTTGCCCTTAAATTCAAGGAACGCCTTCTCTCTTGAAAGGAAAACCACAGAGTTGGGGCAACTTGCTTGATGGGAAACTTGCTCTAAAGAAGGCCTGGCCCCAGCAGAGTTTTATTTGCGGGGTGGAAGAGAGAACCCAGCCGCATCCTGAAGGGTGGCCCTCAGCCGCTCCCAGCCCCCATGTCTCCTCTCCAGGCCTCAGTTTCCTCAAGTCTGAACTGAACTGACACAGAGCAACAGGTATTTTTTTTTTTTTTTATTTGATAGAGAGAGACACATCAAGGGAGGGAACACAAGCAGGGGGAGTGGAGATAGAGAAACAAACTCCTCGCCAGAGGAGCTCGCCAGAAACAAGCTCCTCCCATTGGCAGGGAGCCAGATGCAGGACTCCATCCCAGGACCCTGGGATCATGACCTGAGCCGAAGGCAGTCACTTAACGACTGAGCCACCCTGGTGCCCGAGCAACAGGTACTCTTGGTAAGTGGTAGAGACTGGGATGGAATCCCAGTGACCACTGCCTTTCCTCAGATCCCGGTGCCGCTCCCTTGGACTGTTGCCCAGGCCACCAGCCTCGGCCCCCAGATCCCTTTGCCGCCATGCAGCCACAGGACCTGGCAAAAACCTGCGACTCTGAGCACACTCTGACCTTGCTTAAAGCCCACCGAAGTCATCCCTCCCCAGGGTCCCAGGCCTGGCCCCTCCCTTCCTCTCTAGCTCCTTCCTTCTATGGGTAACCCAAGTTCCTCTGAGCTGCGGGGCCCTTCCCAGCACACCCCAGGCTACTTCCCACCTCCATGTCCTGGCACCAGCTGTTCCCCCACTCAGGATACCCTTCCCCTTGTTCTGCTGAGCATTTTAGATTCAGCTTTTAGGAACTCCGTGTCACCCCCTCCCAGAAGCCCTCCGCCCCGTGCCCCGTCTGTGCTTCCCACCTGAGCAAAGCCCTATCTTCACAAGTGCGAGTTGGATTGAAAAGCACTCTGTGCTGTGTCCTCTCTAGGCCGTGAGCTCCCATGGGGAGGTGGTGGGTGCCCCACACTCAGGGCCCTGCCTGCATACAGTCAGGGCTCAGAAGTGTCTTCTTTGTTGAACTGCTGCCTTTTCCCACAAGAGAGAAGAAGCGGATGCAGCTTGAGCCCCAGGCCTGTGGGGTGAAGTCTGAAACCCTGGCTCATTCATTCACTCATTCATTCATGTAATCTGAGTACATGTTATGAGCTAGGAATGGGGGAAGTACTAGACCAATTTCGAACAATTCCCTGAAGGCATTTACAGGCTCCCCCGCAACCCCGCTCAAGGAGAAAAATATTCCTGAAGCTGTCCCCCAGAGTGGGTGGACCGCCAGGGGGACGGTGGCAGCGGGAGGCTGCCCGGTCAGCTTAGCCCAGCAGGGCCTGTGCCTTATCGGCGGCGATCTCCTGGCTCCCTCAGTCAACAGAAGCTGGGTGTGAGGAGGTGGTGACAGAGAGGGGGCCATCTGGAGGCCTCTTCCCACCTGTTAGGAGCTCCCTGCACGTCCTCCCATTGGTGAGGCAACCGTCCTTGTGTCTGCACCGCCTAGGCAGGTGACAACTCTGCACCCAGGTCAGGGTGACATTAGATCCCTAAGTCGTGACCTCACTCAGGCATCTGTCCTTGGGTCCCGTCTGTTTCTGAGCTGAGAGCCAAAATATCAGCAGTGACATGGCACCTGGATACTCTTCCCAGAAATGCCAAACACAGAACAAGTGTGTCATCTGATCAGATAGGAGCCCAGGGTTCAGAGACATGAACGTACCTACCTGAGGTGACACAGCTCATAGGAGCCTACTTCAGCCTGTAAAGTGCATCCTTTCCTTCTTTCCCTGCCCTTGGGGGCCTGCGCTGTGCCTCACATTTGGTCTTTTCCAGGCCCAATGTTGGTGCAGGTGTGAATGACAGTAATACCTCCATCTGTTAGACACCTACGATGTACCCAGCACAGTTTCAAGTATTTCATTTACATGCTTTCAATTAATCATATCTATGGAGTGACAGACACTGTTCTAGATGCTGGAGATATGGCATTAAGCAAAGCACACAAAACCCTGAGGAAGCTCATATTCCAGTGAGAAAAGCAGAATAAGCCAAGAAATGAATAAACAGAAAATAACCTACATGGTAAAAAGTAAATTGGGAGAAGAGCTGATCAGCAGAGGCCTTAGATCTGGTGACTTTTGAGCAAACCCCCGAAGACACTGAGAGAGGGAGCACAGAACTACCTAAGGGACAAAAGTGCTGGGCAAAGGGGACAGTAAGTACCAAGGCCCTGGGGCAGGAACAGACATGGCGTGTTCAAGGAACAGCCAAGAGGTTACTGTAATTGGAGCAGATTGAGAGACATGCAGGGTGGAGGAGGTGAGGTGTTGTGTCGGTTGTGTGTTAACTCATTTAATATCACAGCAGCACTGAGCACTGGTACTGTTGTTATCCCCTTTAGCTGATGAGGAACCTGAGGTACAGAGAAGGAAAGCAATCTCTCCAAAGTCACACAGCAGGCATGTAGCTCCATACTGATGATTTTAGGAGCATCCCTCACGGCCCAGAGCACTGGTTCCCAGTCCCAGGGATGAAGGAAAATCACCCGGGGAGCCAGGAAGCATCCAGATCTTCAGGTTCCTAATTTCAGCAAAGCTGCCTGGGAGATTCTCACAGAACCTTCATGAGCCCAGCGTTGGTGAGCCTCTGGACACTGGCTTTGGGCAGGCTGGAGCAGAATAGTGAGCACTGGGCCTGGATCCTGACCTTAGTGCATCTCTAATCTCTGAGTGGCTAAAGTCTCTCTGTACCTCAGTCTCTTCCTCTGTGAAACAAGAGGGCTGAACTCCATCAGTGAAATCCCCACACTTTTTAGTGGTAGAATTCTCCCTTTGGTCAGGTCTTAGGTACAGTCCGAGATACAAAATAGGTCAGAAGAGCTTTATTGGGGGGCGCCTGGGTGGCTCAGTGGGTTGGGCCTCTGCCTTCGGCTCCGGTCATGATCTCAGGGTCCTGGGATCAAGCCCCGCACTGGGCTTCCCCCTCTCTCTCTCTGCCTGCCTCTCTGCCTACTTGTGATTTCTCTCTCTGTCAAATAAATAAATATATATTTTTTAAAGGGCTTTATTGGGGGGGGGGTTCAGGCTATCCGCCCCTTGGCAGCCCCTAAGGCACAATTTACTGATTCTCTGAGCTCCAGTCTCTGGAGTGCATAGGCACATGGTCAGATAGCTTTGAGTTCTGATATGCTGGATCCTCTTCCCAAGGCAGTGTCCCCTGGAATGTGCCCCAGGCCCTGGTGTAGGTTCTGTAAATCCTACTTCAGGAACACTCCAGGGACTTGCTCCGGACCCCAGTTCCAAGTCCTGGGGAGGCCTGAGTGCAGGTAACATGGTAGGGGGTGGGTGGAGAGGGACCTGGGGTTGGACACACAGTCCCTTCCAGCTTGTCAGTTTCCTCTGCCTGCTTGCCGTCCTTGCTGGGGAGGGGGAAGTGACATGTCCTAAATGCTTGGGGCGATCCTTGGACCTGTTGTTGGAGATAGTACAGCAGGTGGCAGCCATCCATCTGATGGGGGCGGGGATTTGCTTCTACTTGAGCTGGGCCTCTGGCATCTGGGATTTGCTCTCCTTCCTTGCCTTGGGATAACAAGAACGCCTCCACCAGGGCAGGCCCCTGGCATTGGCTGAGTCCTTCCACAAGAGTCCTTCCTGAGACTGCATCTTGGGGCACCCATTTCACAGATGAGACAAATGAGGCTCAGAGAGATCCATGTGGAATCATATGCCTTACGAAGGTGGTGAGACCAACTCTTGGACCTCAAAACAAGAGCTTCACCTGCTAGGCCAGAATCCTTTTGGATGGGAGGAGACATGCCTTGCAGAAGACAGACAGATCCCTGACTGACAGAGTCTGCACCCTAGAGGAGGGCAATCTCAGGTTGAAGCCCTTCTATTCGTTCCTTCAATACCCAGCACAGTCCCCCTGCACCCAGCAGGTGCCAAATAATTGTCTGTGATATGCTTGCTTTGCAGTTAGAAGTGAAATGGGTTTCCTGTCTGAGATGCCTTGGACACTCTTTGGAGTGTACCCTCCTCGTCCATAGGATGGGATAATAAACACTATTACCTTCCTGGCCTGGTTGAGAATAGGAAGCAGGCATTGGAAATGGAGAGAATTCATGCAGGCACCTGCCACATGCTGTGCTTAGCTTCCAGTCCTGATGATAATGCTGCAGGACAGAAACGACTCTCCCAGTTTTATGGAGAAGGATCCTGAAGGCTGGAGGACCAAACCTGGATCTCTCACCAGAGCTCATGTTCTTCCCACTGCATCTGGCTGCCTCCCTCTTACGGTCCTGGCCCCCAGTGTGCGGTTTGGCTTTGTTTTGATTTGATTTGAAGTCCCCAAGTGAGACAGAGCAAGACTGAAGCAAAGCCCGCCAAGCCGAGCCCCTCCCCTCCAGGGGCAAACAGCCAGGGGCCCCAGGAGGAAAGGCCGGGATTTGTAACTCTAGGTGCAGGGACCCCTCTCTCTGACTGGCACGTGGAAATGACACAGATTCCTCAGCATCTCCTCTGTGTGGTGGGAGTGGGGTAGAGGAGATAGTCCATGGGGTCCCCTTCCCCCACCACCACCGCGCCTCCAAGGCTAGATGCTGGCTGTTTCTGAGGGCCTCATCGGGATCCACGTTGAGGGTCTGGCTGTCAGCTCGAGTCTGAAACCCTCCTCCCTTCCTAACACAGCCATACAGTTGCTCTGGCCACCCACACGGGGCTGTGGCCTTGGACAGACAGAAGTCCTGGAGTCAAGAGGCTGGGCTCAATGGGAGGACTGCTGGCTCCTGTGGGGAGACCTTCCCGAGCCCCCAGGGTGGGTCCGCTCAGGCCTGGCAAGGGAAGGGCCCAAGGGTAGGTCCACGCGGCTCCTAGGACCACCCCATGAGACAGAGACTACTGGGCCCCTGAGAGCACTGTGGGGCCAAAGGGGAGGGTAGTATTTTCTCAGCAGGATTTACGTGTGTGTGTGTGTGTGTGTGTGTGTGTGTGTGCGCGCGCGCGCGTGTGTGTGAGTGTGTGTGTGTGTGTGAGTGAGTGTTTAACAAGGAGCGGGGCCTGCCTGACTTCTGAGCCTGGAATTTATACAGCCCCTCGATGGCGGCAGGCGTTTATCTTGACCGAAAGAATAATAAACTCAGTTGACAGGATGATGTATTCAAAGCATCTTCCCGTCACAGCCCACAGCCCCCCGGCCCGCTGTTAGGATGTCTGGCGTGGTGGGGACTGTGTTATCGAGTGTTTAGCCCCCGTGGATTGTCAACAACGCATTGTTTGCAGGTTTGGGGCAAGGCGGAGATGGGCCGGGCTGGGGTGGGAATGGGGGTGTCTGGCCACACAAGAGGGTGAAAGCCTGGCCGCCCAGATGGGGTCAAAGAGGCGTCTGCCTTTGATGGAAGCTCGGAGGCCCAACCCCTCCTCCTGGCCCCGATGTTCCCTTTTCTGCCTCAGAGAGAGTCCTCCTCACTGACCTCTGCACAGGTCCCAGCCCAGCTCTAGAGGCAAAGGGACACACACCAGGGCCCCACGGTACTCCAGGTGTTGGGAAAACCTCCTCCACCCTCCACTTTCCATTATTTCCTTAAACAAACAAACAAAAATCAGCATTAAACGTTAGTTGTAAAAAAACACCCTGGAAAGGGTGAGGGAAGGCCAATAATCCGGGCTTACTCATAAGAGAGATCTCAGTCCAGTTCCCTGACCATCACTGGCCAACCTTGGGCCAGTCCTGTGAGCTCTCAGAACCACCTTCTCTCCTTATGTGATGGGAATCATGATGGTTGTCCCACCTATTTTACAAACTACCATAGCCCCACTCAAGCACAGGGGATATGTTCCAAGACCCCCAGCGGAGAGTACCAAGCCCTATCTCTCTCTCTATATATATATATGATGTTTTTTCCTATGCATACATACCTGAGATAAAGTTTAATTTACAAATTAGGCACAATACGAGATTAACAACAATAACCACTAACAAAACAGAACAATGATAACAACTATTGTAATAAAAGTTACGTATATGTGGTCTCTCTCTCCTAAGACCTTACTGGGCTGTACCCCCCTTCTTCCTGGGTCAAGGTAAGATGACATGAGATGAGGCAAGGGAAACGACAAAGACACCGTGACACGGCATTAGGCTGCTTTCGACATTCTGAAGAAGTCAGAAGGAGGGCATCTGCTTCCAGACCTATGTTGACCGCGGGTAACTGAAACCGTGGGAAGCGAAACCGCGAATAAGGGGGATGGCTGTACACGGTTACCATGTATTCGGGGCTTATGATGGTGGTGAAATAAGATAAGGATTAGGCAAACGCTTTGATAGCTTGGAAGCAGAAGATAAATTCAAATTGTTTTTTTTCTCAAGGCCCCCTAAACTTCAGGCAGGAGAGCCCTGGCTTCTGCCTCTGACAACGTGCTTCTCCCTCCACTTCCCTTATGGGAAGTCCTTTCTTGTACCTCACCTTAAGCTCTCTCTTGTTTCGGTTTTAGCTGTTGCTTCGGAATGCTTCACACAGAGGTTCCAGTTCCCCTTTTCTCTTAGGGCACCTCCCCTTTTCTGGTTTAAGGGTCCCAGTTCCTTCCCTGCTCCTGGTGGGGGGCCGCTCCACCCAAACCAGCTCCAGGACTCCCCTTTCTACAGAAGCGAGTCCTTTACTCCTGCTCCTCAAAAGCAAGGGGGGGGGGTTCTCCTGGGCAGACAGCAAGCCTCACAGGGGGTTAAAGGGGGAGTGGCAGGCGCAGGGAGCGAAGGGAAGACCCACGGAAGGAATGCTTAAGCAAGCAGTTGGCACCATATCGGGAGTCTGGAGCCTCAGTTAAGCCTCTTAATGGCCAAATTATCTCCATTTTACAGATGTGAAAACTGAGGCTGGGGAAGTTTCAGTTTCTTGCCCCTTGGCAGATGGCAGGTGGCAGAGAGATTCAAGTCCAGAAAGTCTAGCTGGCTTCAGAGCTGCACTTGACCTGGCAACCTCAAGGAAAGAAGGAGAAAGCCACCCTGAGGCTGTGGGGTTCTGGGCCAAACAGCTGGATGGGGTAATAGGGTGATGGGGGGTCAAGGCCACAGGAAGAACCATGGGGGATCAAGGCTGTGGGAGGGTGACACAGAAGCAAAGGCCTGCAGGCTGGAGTAGGTTCCAGGGGAGAAGTCAGAGAGGACCTCAGATCCGAGCACAGGACACAGGTGTGTGTGTGGTCACCTGGGCTGGGGAAAGAGACACTGTGCAGCAGGCAACAGCATCTTCAGACATCCGAGAGGACTCCATCATTTATTAACTCACTTATTCATTCACTTGCTCATCCCTTCACTTCCTCCTTTATTTGCCTAGAAGTCAAGACCCTGGGATCTAACAGGAAGGAGACCTGTTGGCAGGTCCCCGTGCACCCATCTATGTGTCCCACAAGTCGTGAGTGCCTATTACATGCCCAGCCCTGAGTTCTATGGACAAGTGAGCCTGTCCTCACCCTCCAAGCGCTCAGGGTCCCACAAGGCGGGGAGAGGGAAGCAGGCAGACACTTACAAACCACATGTTTGCATGTTCATTGAGTCAATCAACATTTGAGAGCCCTCCGTGGAAGAAATCAGGAACAGTACGCTGACCAGGATGCCCTCCTGCCCGTGGTGGGCACAGGCTGGCTGAGGCCATGAGGAAACAGCACAAGCATTTCAGCTCCAATACTCAAGCAGCTGTGAGAAATACTAAGAAGCCGGAGGGGAGCGAAAGGGTTCCCAGAGGGAAGTGACCGTGCATTTGAATTTGCGTTTGTGCATTCATTTACTCCGGGCCTCATTTGTTATCAAGAATCTTTTGTGTGCTGGGCATTGCTGGCAACAACAGGAGGGCCCACAGAGGAGGCCATCTTTCCTGGGCAGACCACTCTCTGGGCCCCTCGCTGGGGGACAGGCCAAGCTTGGGGTGGACACTGCAGTCACGGGAGATGGGCAGCCACAGACGCTTCCCGGCCATCCACAGGCAGACAGTGGTTAGGAGCTGGAGGGCAGTTAGCAGTGCAGCCTGGGGAAAGTAGAAGGAGGCTGGGCACTACGGGAGGCTCCATCTGGGCCATACCATGCTCTGCCCCAGCCCCTGAGTGACCTGGGGTCAGACCACAAGCAGACGGTGGGGATGGAGTGACAGAGTTGGGACTCTGGTAGAGAAGGCAGACCCAAGCTCTGTGCAAGGATATATTTGGGGATCCCTGGTTTTTGTTCACTAGAACAGAGACTCTCGCTGTCACGACTTTCTGGAACCCTGATTTGCACATGTCCTCCCCACCTCCCCATCCTCTGGGGTAGATTTGCATGCCTATTTGCATGTATTTGCATAAAGCATGCGCCTATCCATATTCATTTCAGGCATTTGATTTATGCCATTCTCCCCCTCCCCACAGCTGGCTGTCCCCATGCCTTTTGCTCCCCCTTCTGGAAGGGAAGACAGGGCAGGGACAGTGCCCAGCTGGACAATCTCAGTGTTTCTCAGTGGCAGTACCCGGTGAAGGCCGAGAGCAGTTTTCTCGAGAGCTAATCTGCGTGCCCAACTCTCCCGTGCTCTGCCTGAAACTGCTGTGAGCTCAGAGGGCCCTGGGGACTCGTAAGCTGAGCACGTCCTCGTGCTCTTGCTGGGCCTCGGGGAGCGCCAGGCCAGAATGAGAACCGTCTGTGGCCTGTCCGCTGGAGAGCAACTAATGGAGTGATGAGTGAGTGTCGCCTGGAAGTCTGGGGGCCATCCCATGTGGGTCGCCTTGGCTGTCCACAGTCGGGGGGCCAGATCTGGGCTTGGGACCCCTTCCAGGGCCCCACTGCAGGCGCCCGGCCTGCAGAACACAGCCCACAGCATCCACACCCATACATGGAGCAGAGCAAAGTCTGACTGCGGTTCTGGTGCCAGCTGGGTGGTGCTGGGAAAGAGCTTTTCCCTCCATGGGCCTCAGTTTCTCCTTCTGAACCTGAAAGTCTTCCCAGTGTCAGCTGCTGCAAATGCATGCAGGCAGACCCAGCTCACCACCTGAGCCCCAGAGGGGATTCTTCATGGTCATGAAAAGGCCAAAGCCAACTCCACCGCCCTGAGGCTCACACTCTCCCTCCCCGGAACCCTCCCTCCAGCCTCTGGGTCCTAGGAACACCAGTGGACGTGCTGGCTGCCAGTCAGCTCACATTCGATATAATGTGACCAAGGGCAGAGCCAAGAAGCTGCTGGGAATCCAGGACCCCCCCCCACCCCACATTCCATCCCCACTGTCTCCATCTTAATGAGGTCCCACTACAGATGCTCCCATGTCAGGGACTGGGAATGTTTCCACCTGGGCAGAGACAGACAGGAGGCTCTGGGGGCTCTGCCTTGGGAAACCTCCTGCCTGCCAGTGCTGACCACCAGCTGAGAGCTCCCAAATCACGTCTACTCCCCGACTTCCCCCCGACACACACACCCTGGGCCGTGCAGGGCTCAGCTTGTCACCGACAGGCTCTCCACTAAATGAGGTGGCTTGATTGCCCCTTATCACGGGGGCTTATCTCCTGTGGTCACTCGCCTGCCAGACTCCAGAGAGCCACTCAGCAGGCCTCTCCCAATCTCTTGCTTCTCCAGCCCCGACTCTCTCCTGCCTCAAGGCGACAATGGATTCCACTGACCCTCCCTGTTGGTCAGTCAAGCTAGGGACAGAAAAGGGATAGAGGGAACTAAGGATACATTTCCCTGCTGTCCCTTAACCTGGCACAGTTTCCCACACATTCTCACTTACCCATCTCTGTGATACAGATTTGGGGGGCCCATCCTGCCCAATGTCTTGTCATCCTGCTTCAAAAGTGAAAAACAGGTTGTTATCTGTGGTGCAGTTCTTTACTCCCCTGTATCAGGGGTTTCCTAGAACACAGGCTGTGTCTCCCCTCAGACTGGGGCTCCCTGAGGGCAGGGCTGTGTCTCCCCACACAGAAACACTTTCCCCACCATCTGACCTGAGCTGCACCATACACAGCCCACCTACTCTCTGGGTAGTGGTCAGTGCTGGATCTAGACTGGACCTTCTGCTGCCCAAGAGCCATTCCTAGGCTGGACAGAAGAAGGGGATAGAGTGGAGGCCCCAGGGCACCTCTGAGGGGAACAGGGCATCCTCTGTAGGGATCTATCTGCAGTTGCATCTGGAGGCAGAGGAATGAACAGGATGACCCTTTTATTGGCTCTGGGTCAATAAAACCTTTTATAGATCCTCAGAGTTTAGTACAGGATGCCACCGAGATGGGGCGTGGGTTTTGTTTTATTCTGTTGATCTGCTGGGTAGGTTGTTGATAGAAGAAAAACATGAAGGAAAGGATGATGAAGGAGAGGGAAGGAAGGAAAGAGGGGAGAGAAAATTCTCAACCTTTTCCCTTTTTAAGTCTCCTGTATGGGAATGTATTTGTTTAAACTCCTCTTATCTTCAACACTCGTTTCTCCACTGGTGGAGGGGTCTGTGGAGCGATGCTGGTTTTTCTCCCAGTGACAACAGAATTGCAGGCTCCATAAACGGCCTGCTGGTGCCTGGGCAGAGGAGGAAGGCAGGTTTGAGGTGAAGGCCCCCCACTGCCTCTCCCTGCCCTTTTCCCATCCTCACCCAGCCCCAGCCCCCTGTTACCCAGGGCAGGTGATGGGCGGTCCAGTCTCTGTGGGGCGGCTCCAGCTGGCTCAGTCACCCTCCAGCCTCTCTCCAGGTTCCCCGCTCCCCACTGCCCCCCTCAGGCCTGGCTGGGCTCCTCTCCTTGAGAGCCTCCCTTGCCACCGGCCCAGCCAGAGGCCTCGAGGCCTTCCCTCAGGCTCACCTCCCCACCTCTGTGGGACCCTTGCCACTGGCTCTGCCTCTTCCAGGAAGTATCTCTTGATGCCATACTCTCCCTGATTCGTTCATTCCTGTGTTCATCCTTTCAACACACATTTTTGAGTCTCTGAGATGTGCCAGGCATAGGAGATAATGCGCCTGGGGAGCTCAGAGCCCAGTAGAGGAAACCAAATGTCAACAGTCAATTAAAGCTCTTCACGGTGGGTTTTGGTTTGCAACAGTCTATAATGGTAATATCTAACATCAGTTGAGGGCTTACTATGTGCCAAGCACTATCCCAGTGTTTCACATCGAGAAACTCCTTTAATTCTGGAAACAGCCCTCCCACGTAGGGCTATTTCACGGAGGTCCTGTTTGCTCACGAGGGTCAGACCTGAATGCAAACCCAGGCAGTCTAGGCCAGAGGCTGCTTACCTCATAGCCTGGAGATGTTTCTTTCTATCTTGGGTCCCATTCCCTGCCCCTCACAAGGCGGAAGGGCGCTGTGGCGGTCCCACCTGTCCCAGTTCCTTGCCCAGGGCGGAGTCAGCCGTCTCTGAGAGAAGGACTTGTGTTCGGCCCTGCCTACTTCTGCTCTCCCGAGCATCTCTCTCTGGATAGAGTAGGCATCTCCGAGCCAGACTGTCAGCCCCTGGCAGGCAGGGCCTGTGATCTTCTCAGCACCGAGCCCAGGATGGGCCCCATGCAGGACTCGCTGAGTTGGCTGAGGAGGGCGGCCCTCAGGCCGGGAGGAGGGTAGGGGATGAGGGTTAGCAGAGTGCCATCTCTGAGGGTGGCTGGCGCAGGGGCTCGGCCCATAATGACCATGAGGGATGTGCCAATCCCTAATTGGTCTCCTAGGCCCCCTCTGAGGAAGTGTGTCTCCAGAAAAGATCCTGCTGGCCTGACTCGAGCTTGATTTCCTCAGGGTCCAGAGAGGCTGGCGAGAAGCAGCCCTCAGTTCAGGGATTATTTGGAGATTTGGCCCCTGATAGGAAGCCTCTGGACCATCAACTTATGCCCCTCTCTGGGGGTCCTAAGCAGGTCCTGCAGTGTGGGGGCATGTCCTAGGGCTGAGACATAGGAAGGAAAAGGAAGGGATGGAGGGAGGGAAGGCAAGGAAGGAAGGAAGGAACTAAGCACCTAGAGAGAAAGGAGTGGGAGGGTGTGTTTGCATACTTGGGGTGTCTGGAGCACTTACTGCCCACCCCACCCCGACCCCACTGTACATCATGGAAGGCCCTGCCTTAAAGGAGCTCTCAGAGCTGGTTGTAGCTGGTGGTAGCCCACAGGCCCCCAAATCCAAGTGGAGGAGGGGAGGCTGTAGTGGGATGACCCACCCCGAGTCAGGCCAGCTCTCCCCCAACAGAAGCAGGGCCAGAGGATCAGGTCTGTGTCTGAGGCCAGAGGCCCCCGATGCCCCCACCTTCTGGCCTGGGACCTCAGGCCCTCAGCTCCGGCTCCGCTGTGGGGGTCAGCTCCTGTCTCTGGCCTGAACATGGAGGGGCCACCACTCGGGGTCGTTCAGGTCTGAGGTTAGGGTCTGACCTGTGCCGGCCCAGCCACCACCCAGCAAAGCGAGTGCTCCTCGGGCACCAGCCTTGCTCCTCGTTGTGTGGAGACAGAGGGCAGGCAGAGGGGGCTTCACTGTGGAGGCTCCTGACCTCCTAAACTCCCTGGTAAGCCTGTGAGCCCCTCCAGGTCAGGTAGCAAAGGGAGAATCTTTTCGGAGACGGAGCCCAGCCACCTGAGGAGAAAGGGATGGAGCTGCACAAAGTCAGGACTGGCCAGGGTGAGGCCTT
Source organism: Lontra canadensis (assembly GCF_010015895.1). Taxonomy (NCBI): domain Eukaryota; kingdom Metazoa; phylum Chordata; class Mammalia; order Carnivora; family Mustelidae; genus Lontra; species Lontra canadensis. The sequence goes on along the minus strand of NW_022631017.1, from coordinate 4,946,609 downwards.
CTTAGACCAGGCCTTCCTGTCTCCCCGGCTCCCCTGGTCTGTAGCAGGCCACCCCTGAACCAGGCTTCCCTGGGCCTGCAGCCCTGAGCCCCAAGCGCACGTGCAGGCAGAATTTTGTTGCCCAGGGGCCTGCCAGTTCACGCATGTGCGTGTGTGCGGCCGGGGCAGGCTTCTGAGTGAAGAGGCCCTGGGAACTCGAGGGCTGGGCCTCCCCTTCCTTCTAAACCACAAGGCCACGGGCCAGCCTCAAGCCTTGGTTTCAAGGCCCAGAGAGGCTGATGAGAAACAGACTCGCCAGAGATGTCCGTGGGGGTCGGTGACCAAAACTCAGGAAGAGGCCAAACCCTTAGGCCCTGGGGTTCCTGGGATCCAGGGAGGCCTCTGATCAGCCCAGGACCCTCTCTGGGCCTGCAATCGTCTCCACCCCTAAGAAATCCTGACGAAGCAGGCCTCGTGGGTGAGGAGATCTGCGGTTACAACGAGTGCCCCAGGTGACCCTGACTGCCACGATATGCAGAACATCCTAGCTGAGACATCGGGTTTTGAAGACCTAAGTTGGAATTTCCACTCAGTTTCTCCCCAGCCTCTCTGGAGTTAATAATATGACTTCACAGAGACAATGTCACATCACAGGTGCTCCCTGCTTGGTGGGAACAATAAGAACAATGATGATAACGACAGGGCTGACCATAACCCAGGCCCAGACTCACATCCAGGAGGCCTGGCTGGGTCACAGAGCCCCAGCCCTGTCGTCTCCTCCCTTGTAAATGGCAGCCAAGAAGACCCCCTCCTCTGGGTACCTCATGGGTCCTGGGCAAGGCCCCACAGCATACCCCCCCTTTGCCTAAGCCAGCACTCCCAGAAGCCCCCACTCCCTTGGGAGCTGCAGCCCAGCCCCCAGGGAGCCAGACCCGGTTTCCTCCAGGCTAATTGGCTAACCGTCTGCTGCCTTGATAGCAGGAGGTCTGGACAGGACTACCGCTGGGCCAGCCCCGCACTCTGCCAGTCTCTCCGGCTAACTTGAAGCAGGCAAGGATTAACACGCAGGCTGGCTTTGCTCCCCGAACTCCTTATCGAGACCCTGTCCTCCGACAAGGCAAGGCAGATGGTTTCTTTTTCAGGCAAAGGACCCTGAGAGGCTTGTAGACAAGGGGAGGGAGGAAGAAGGGAGGGCAGCTCTCCCTCCATTCTTGCCTGCCAGGCCTCCTCAGCCCCTCCCTCCCCAGGGAGCAATCTCAGCTCACTCACTCTGAGCCCCTGTGGGAGGAGGCCCCCCAAACAACCTCCGTTTTCAGACCGGAAACCTCAGTGAGGGCTGGTGGCTGACCTAGCCATTCAGTGAGGAGGAGCCTGCCTTGAACACGGTCTCCAGGCGTGCAGCTCTGGGGCATTTACCCCTCATCTCTTGCCGGTGGGGCAACAGCAGAGAAAGAGCTCCGTGAGGGCGCAGACCAGGGTCCCTTTGGCAGAGCAGTCAGGGAGCACAGGCTCGGGAGCTCAGGTACAGGAGGGGAGAAGGGGACAAAGTAGGAAGGCTCCAGTCACTCGGGAAATTAACCCGTGGGTAGTGATGGTTTGGGTCACAGGTCTCAGGAAGGGAGTCCCAGGTCCCTCCCCCAAGGCTTAAGAGAGACAGAAGTGAGTCTCCCTCCTCATCCTTTTCCCCTCCCTCCAGTCTGCTGCTGAATGCAGGAGTCAGCTAAGGGTCCGGCTCCCTGTCCCCACCAGCCCTCACCCCTCATGTTGCCTGTCCCCATGCCAGGAGCTGCTCCATCTCTCCTCCTCCAGGAAGCTTCCTGACCACCCCCACCCCCCATTGCCTTGCCAGATCCCCAGAGCAGTCCTCATATTTGCCAAGATGCTGAGTGTTGGGTTCTCGTCTACTTGGGTGGCAATGCAGAGCTGAGCATGGGCTCCAGGCTCACACAGCTCTGGATTCAAAACCATTCTGTGCATCAGCAGGCCACCTGGGTCTCAGTTTCCTCATCTGTAAAAAGGGACAAACAATGGCACCTTATTTCAGAGGACAGTAAAGATTTAAAGAGATAATACAGGTAAGGATTCACCCAGAGGGGGACAAAACAAAGCTTGGAAAGCGTGTGTGCCTTTCCCCATATTATGGAGCATGCTAGTGGCAGTGAGAACCAGGTTGTTCGAGCCAGCAGATGAGGGATGGAGCCCACAATAGAGGCACTCCCTTGTGCCCCTGGTCTCTGGACTCCTGGTCCAGTGCTCCTGTGCCTTAGAAATCATAGGGTACCCATGGCTGTGAGTGCTCAGAGCCAGGCGAAGGCCGGACAAGAGCAGCTTCCCAGGCCAAGCCTCTTGCCTGCCCTTCCAGCCTCCATGCTCCCTCAGGGACTGTCTCCACCTGACCCCGGTGGTCCATTTCGGGTGTGGGGCTGTTTGCAACAGGCGTCTATTGTCTGCTGGCCTGAGTGCACCTGTAGTGCCTTGTCCCAGCCCGGTGAGTCAGCTCTTGGCAGGCCACGGAGCAGCCACTCCACATCATCTTAAGCCTGAAAGAGAACCTTTCTCTTCGCTTTTCTCCTCCTTCCTCCCTGTGCTCTCCATGAAGTGGTCATCTCCGCAGGGCAGCAGGGAATAGCGTTCTCTGCCAAGATTTCTTCAGTCTCCTTGGCCAGGAGACAGGGTGGGGCCTTGGAAACAAAGAGAAGGCAGCGTATGGCTGGCCAAAGCCCCTGAATTGCTTTAGGGCACAGCTTGTGCCCCCAAACTCCCTGCCTCCGGTGGGGACACCAAAGTCAGGGCAACCGCAACAACATTCTACTTGTCCAGAGCCCACGTGCTTGATGACCTCTACCATTCAGACTGAGGGCTGAGGTCGTAAGGCTTCTGAACAGACTAAACATGTTCCTGACAATTGCTGGACTCGAGTCTGGCAATTAAACTTCAGAGCTTCACTCATTTTTTCCCCCTACCTGAGTCAGAGCCTGTCTGCTCTTACCTTACACCCTATTCTAGTACGCATGGTTGTCCAATTTATGTATGTAGTAAAAGAACAAAATCAGAAGCGGGGGGGGGGAAGGCCAGTAAGGATATTCTCACTGATAGCAAAAGGTGCAAAGACATAAACAATAAAAAGTAGACCTGAGAATGAAAAGTAAAGCAATCTTGAGTTATTCAGAGTAGGAGCAAAGAAAATGACATATCCCAGTTCCTAGGGGTATCACTATGTTTTGACTACAGTAGGGGATATTCTTAACGAGGACCCTGAGACTTCAGTGGAAAATTGGATTATGGTCCATCTCTGTTTAAGAAGGTTTCAGACTGTGTGATACATTTTTTACAAGGACTTTCAAAGAACATGATTTCGTATTTATTTTTTTGACATTTAAAGAATTAAGTAAGATTTAATAATAGCAGCCTAAGTGATTTAGACCAATATCCTACTGAGGACAACTAGAACAACTGGACAAAATAGTTCAAAAATCTGCTCAAAACATTGAGGAGCTCACGAGATAGGAAGAACTTCTGGGCCATGACTGAGACCCAGAGATGAAAGAGTGGCATTGAAGGCTATTTTCTCCACTAAGAGTGTTTGCCTATGGAAGAGGGTCAACTCAGAGTCCAGGAAGCTGAACAACAATTCTGATGGCCCTGTGGAACTCAGAGAACATGTGATGGAGTCCGAGGCTTACCAAAAAGTTGGACTTAGTGAGCCCTCTGTCTTTGGGCAGGCACCCCAAAAGGGTTATACCTTGGAGTTAAGGTATAACTCAGGTTCTAATCACAGAGGCCTTAAAATTGAAGCAGGTAACTGTATTATTAGTGCCCCAGGTAGCAGGCAGACACAAATGTAAATCCTTTCTGAAGGAATCTAACATCATTCTAGGGCCTGGGTTTTTTTCTACAAAGAAGTCCATAAATACAATGTCCAACACATAATTGAAAATACCCACACAGGAGGAGTCAGAAAACATAATTTCAAAACATCAGAACAGCAGACAATAGAAACAGACCCATAAAGGCTATACGTATTAGAGTCGTCAGTGAAGATCTGAAGTAACCACTTGCTGTGTTCTAGAAGATTGATGTGGTTACTCCTGCTCCATTACAAAGTACCCCAGAACTTAATGGTATAAACAGTTTTGTTGTCTTGTGATTTTGTGGGTCAGGAATTTAGAAAGGGCTCAGCTGAGCAGTTCTCACTTGGGGTCTCTCACACAATTGCTGTTAGATGTCAGTTAGGGGTGGACATTCAAGGCAACTTGCTCACATGGCTGGCAGTTGGTGCTGGACACTGATTGGGACCATGTTGTTGATCCAAGCCCCTATTCATGACCTCTCCAGCATGGCAGCCTCAGGGTAGCTGGATGTCTTACACAGCAGATGGCTTCCTCCAGAGTGAGAATCCTAAAAGAGGCAAAAGATGCAGGGTCTTCTCCGACCTAACCTCAGATGTCATTCAACATCACTCCTGCAAAATTCTATTGAGCACAAAGAAGGGACCAGCACCAGCCCAGATTCAAGGGGAGGAAACACAGACCTCCCTCCACTACCTCTCAATGAGAGACATGTTAAATATTTGCAGTCAAATTTTAAGACTTCCACAGATGAAAGGGTTAGCTTCTGTGGTTGAGAAAGTTCCCATAGATCGACGACCTCTTCCAAACAAAGAGCTATTCTAGACTTTACCCAAATGAACTATTCTAGACTTTACCAAATGAACTCATCTCCCAGGAGGATCTCAAAAGTCTGGGCCACAACACATGAGCATCTTCACAATGCCACACACTGCCAGAGGCAGCGTTGGGGACGTCCCAGCTCCACATCCACATTCATAATGACTTGCCTCATCCTCAGCTCTCCTGACGCCTCTGTTTCCCCCACAGAGGTGGCAAGGAAACTTCTCAGGAAGGCCAAGAATCTTAAAAACATGCCATGACAAAATTATAAATAATCTCAAGTGATGTATATCTATCCTAAGGCTTCTGGAACCTCCCTGATCCTTAAGATATCTTCGAAGATGGAAGATTCCCAGACAGGGAGAGGATGTTCACAACTTCAGAACTTGCCTGGGGTTAGAATCTAAAATAGTCAGGGAACTCCTGCTAACCAATAAGAAAAAAGACAAGAAATCCAATAGAAAAAAGTAAGCAAGAAGGAGGAGGAGGAGGAGGAGGAGGAGAAGAAGGAGGAGGAAAAAGGGGAGGAGGAGAAAGGGGAGGAGGAGGAGGGGGAGGAAGAAGAAGAAGAAGAGGAGGAGGAGGAGGAAGGAGAAGAAGAAGGAGAAGAAGGAGAAGAAGAATTAGAGGAAGAGGCAAGCCATGGAAGAGGAAATGCAAAGGCCAGGTATATGAAGGTTGTGCAAGTTCACTAGCCATCCGAAAGATGTGTACTTCAAACAGCTCCCCTCTGCACACCCAGATGAATGGCACAAATGAGAAAGGTGGGGAGACAAGACCCTCATGTCCTACAGGTGAGAGGCTCAATGGGCCCATCTGTTCTAAGAGCAGTGTTCTGACTGTGTTTAGTGCAGGGAAGCATGCATCACCCCATATCCCAGAATCCCACAAGTGGGTATATAGCCCGGAAAAATGATTATACACAGGGGAGAGAGGACAGGCATGGGGCGCTCATGACCGCAAAACTTGGAGTAAGTGGGGACTTGGAGGAAGCCTAAGTGTCCACTGCTGGGGAGTGGATCAGTCAGATGCAAAGCAGCAGTTAGAATCAAGCCCGATGCACCTAGGAGAATGCGTACCAACAGCAGTGTGCAAAGATAAAAGTAAAAATCAGAGGGGAATGACAGCATCACAGCATTTCCAAAAATGAGAAAACATGCAGGAAAGGACACAATGCAGCATGCAAAGAAGATGCATGTTTCAAGACCTATATCAAGCACATAAAATGAGAGTCTGGAAGCAGGGGGTTGGGGATGGTGGAAAATGGGAGGGGAGACCAGAGGCGAGGGAAAAAAAAGAAAATGAAAAGTAGCATTAACGGGGGTGTTGACCAGACCAATGATGATAGTACACTGTGAATGGAGGAGTGTACGAAGTCCGGTTGTCTGCATGCATGGCAAAAACAAATCAGGAGAGCAGATTTCTCAATTTTAACTCCAGACATACAGCTTCCGTAGGCTGGGGTGGGCTTCCAAATCCCAGTCCTGGTGGTTTCTGTTGATACCCTCTGCAACATCCTAGTGAGACATCATCAGTGGAGGCTTGAATACATCCAGTAATGCGGAACACATCCCGGTACTAATTACTAGAAAGTAGTTTTATTACATTATATTGCTAAATTATCTAATGCATTATATATTGTTCTTCTTATTATATTATATTATATTATATAATCCAGTTCTAATGATTAGAAAGGTCTTCCTGAGGCCAAAATTTGTCTCCCTATACCTTCCAAACCATTGATCCAAGTTCAATTCTTAGAAGCAAATTTAAAAAAATCAGGCCCTTCTGGGCACTTGTTATGATGAGCACTGGGGGTTATATGTCAGTGATGAATCACTAAATTCTACTCCTGAAACCAAAATGAACAAACAAACAAACATAGGGGTGCATGTAAAAAAAAATCGGACCCATCCTGCTTCCACATGCCAGTCCTTCAGTGCCCCTCGATCTCTTTGGCATCTCCATATTGGTCAAGTTTCCCTCCCTCCACCTACCTCTCTTGTAGCCGAGTTGTCCTCTCAGGTCCAGTCTAGCTCCTAGGGTTTCTGTTCAAACACGGCTCCCTCTGAGAGGCCCCATGTTCTGGGTACAGCTTGATCAGCACAGAATATAGCAGAACATACACCTCCTTCAGGCAGGGTCTTATGCTCCTGTTAATATAACCTCAGATTATAGGGTGTGTTTTATTTTGTTTTGTTTTGTTTTGTTTTCCCTGCAATTTTTAGTGAGTTTATGGTCAGCCAATCTTCCAGGTTTCTTTTGATAGAATTTCTTTATCCATACCCTCCTACCCAACCCCCCACCCCTCCGCCCACACACACCTATATGGCACAAAATAAAAACACAAAGACATACAGCGTAAAGCAAGACCCTGGCTGCCTCTTTGGTTTCTCATGTATCCTTGGAGATGATCTGTGCACATACAATCATATACGTACGTTTTTGATTATACAAAGAGAAGCATGGTCTCCACTGTCTGTACACTGTCATGTACCTTGCCTTTTTTTTTTTTTTATTTAAGCAGGTGTGTTGGGGAAGTTTTCTTATTAGTAACTTTATAACTCCTTGCCTCATGAATAAGAATGTTCAGGGTGATGGGACCAAGGAGGAGGGCCCTAGGATAAGCCCTAGAGAATTCCAGGGGTCCGTTCATCAGCTGTCACCATGGGTGTGTCCCCGCTGTTGTCATGACAGCCAGCCTCGCTCAAGTATCCCAACAGGCTCTGCCACCCCGAGGGTGGAAACCCAGCACCACCCCCGCTCTGGCAGCCCTGCATCCTTGTGGGAAAGAGAGCTGGGGCTGCTCAGCGTGGTTTCGTTTGTTCCCACGAGAGCCGACTGGAAGGTCTGGAAAGGAGACACCTGACCTTCGTGGTCAGCAGAGCTGGGACCCTGAGCGGCCTGTTTCTAGCAATGTGGCTTTGGGCAAATTGCTTAATCTCCAGAAGCCTGTTTTTTCACCCGCCAACTGGTGATAACAAATCCCACCTCTCCATGTTGTGAGGATGTAGGAAATCATTTGTCCCTACTAGGGCTTCAACTGCTATCTGTTCTGTCTGTCCCGTCAATCTCTGTCTTCTTTATCTATGAATCCACAGGCCAAATAATCAACTCCCAGATATTTGGTGGGGGTTGGCTTCGAGCTCAGAAGCCTGTCACTTCCCAGATGGCCCCTTCCTGCTTTTCAAAATCAGCCCAGCTCTGGGGATAGGCCCTCCCTACAGAGCTGAGGCTCTGTACTCCGGAGCCGGTCTTTCAGCTCTGCGCACAAAACAACCTCTGGCCCCAGACTTCAGCACCACAAATAGGGTCAGTTCCATCCTAAACCTTCCCTTTGCTTGGACTGACCCAGACCCACTCTAATCTGCTTCCGGTGGGTCCCCCTAGCAGGGAGAGCTGGACCTTTTTCCAGCTGCAACAGAGCTAAAAGAAAGAATGTCATCCTAACCCTTTATCCCTGAGATCCCAGCTCCTCCTGCCCAGGGTGGCTTCCCTCTCTGCATGGTGAGCCATGCCCTGGTATTTGGACAAGAGCTCATCTGACCAGAGTTTGAACATCAATTTTCAAAATGCAGTTCCTTTTAACACTGTTTCCACCGTGGTGCCCACCAGCTGGTGCCCCTCTGACCTCCCTGCTGGGGACCAGCTGTGATGGTCTGGGAAGGACTCCACTTCCCAGCCTTGCACCTGTCCCAGCTCTAGATGCACTCCCGAGTGTAAAGCCATGGGTTCCTTCCTTTCCCGGAGTTCAGGATGACCAGCCGGGGGCCCACCTCCTTGGGCTCACTGCTGAGGAAGGATTCACAGTGATAAGGCCACTGTCATTTCCAGTCGATGCTCCCTCAAGCAAGGACTCCATTCGACTCTGCCAGATTGATTCAAGGATCAAGTGTTGGGGCCATTGTGGGACGGCCCCTGCCCTAGGCACTGGGAACATAGGGGATCATGCTCCAGCCCTTGCCCGGGAGGAGCCATGTAGAAAGTGGGTCACCCCTGGCCACCACGCTGGGTTGGGGATCAGGCTGCAGCACCAGCCAGGCCAGGAGGCTGGCCGCTTCCATAGGTTTTTCTCTCCTCCGGGAAATCATCCTCCTATCCCACCAGCTCTGGGTTCATAGACCTGCAGAACCTTTGTCTGATGGGGCGATATGAGCATCACTTCTATTCTCAAACATCTTCAAGAGAGGTAGGAGCTATTAGGCAGAGCCAGGACACAAACCTGGGTCTTTAGGCCACCCAGCCCAGGTTCTGTGAATCCATGAGCAACTCGAACCCCGCTCTATTCCCCACCCCCTTGCCCACTTCTGTCCTGCTGTTCTGGAAGTGAGACAGGGAGGAAGAGCTAGCTGTCTATCCGGCCCTGTGCCGAACAGACTCAGACCCAAGTCCTGCTTCCCCTGGGCTTGTCTCGATTCGTGGGGGCTTAGAAAGGTGCGTTAAGGCCTATCAGTCAAGGGGAAGGTGAGCTGTGGTGAGGTGGGAGGTATGGTTCCTGGACATTCAAGTTCAGAGGAGAGTGGCCCCCCAGCTGTGAGAGGAGGTGCACTTGTGCATGACACCCATTTGCAAAGCACTTTGCTACCTGGCAGCTTTCCTGCACCTTGTCCCCTCATCTCCCGGGGGCAGGACAGGCAGGAAGGCAGCGTCCCCCGCTCAGAGAGGGCAGCTTTCAGCCTCCTCCGCCAGGGCAGGAGACCTGAGTTCTGAAAGACCCAGTGGGGCCTTCCTCTGTATCTATGGGTCCCCAGATCTGTTCTCTGCCTGCAGGAAACCCATTCACAAACGACCAGGTAGGGGGGTGGGCCTGGCCCTGCTTATAGCTCCTCTTCCCAGTGGACCCAGCCAGCCCAGAGGGGAAGGCCAAGCGCAAGTGCCCAGCAGACCAAAGAAGCAGCAACATGCTGGGGGGATACAAACCCAGCCAGGGACAGGAGGGGCCCTGGCTCTCCCAGCTCCCGTGAACCTCAACCCCAGCACCCAAGCCTTTCCTCTGAGAGGCAGTGCTGAAGTTTGTCATGCTCAGCTTGGGCCTCACAGGAGATGGGGTTGCCTTGAGCTAAACCCCTCTGCTTGGCCCACTCCAGGGTAGGGGCAGGAAGGGGCATTTCTCTCGGTCTCCTGTGACCCCCCGCCATCCAGGAAGGGCACCTGGAAGAGCCCCCAGACAAGTAGGCAGAGAGGCAGGCAGAGAGAGAAGGGGAAGCAGGCTCCCTGCTGAGCAGAGAGCCTGATGCGGGGCTCGATCTCAGGACCCTGAGATCATGGCCTGAGCCGAAGGCAGAGGCTTTAATCCACTGAGCCACCCAGGCGCCCCAAGTCCCTTGACCTCTTAGACTCCCAGTCCCTTTGACTGGCACATGGAGGCCTCTGGAGCTAACGGAGACAATGCAGGTGGTGTGTTGAGGGCAGAGTTGGGCCCGCAGTCAGTGCCTGATGAAGGTGAGCGGCTGCTTGGTTACCTTTAGTGTAATTACTGGGCTCTTAGCCACCTCCCACCACTGCCTGAGCTTGGGGTCATTTGATCAAGGTCCATGAGTGTACGGCAGCTCCCCATAAGTGGTGGCCCCTCTGATTGGGCTCAGAGAGGAAAGAGAAGGACCTCAGACTGGATTCTGGCATTAACCCCAGAGGGGCTGAGTGTCTGAGATGTGAATGTACTGGGGTGGCCAGAGCGGGGGATAAGTGGGGGTAAGTTGGCTCAGCCACAGCAACATCACCCAGGAGTCAGCAGAGACACCCCTGCAGGAGACCCTGAGGGGAAAGGGGAAAGTGAGGCCTGGTTCTCTCTGAGTGTATTGCCTTCAGCATTTGAAACACTCCAGCTGGGTCCCTGCTGCTATGGGGAATGAAGGAACAGGGCCTGTGCCCATCATTCATTCCTTCTCTCTTGTTCCCTTGCTCCTTCTCGGCATCCATGTTTACTGTGTGGCTAAGGGCCTGACAATGGCCTGCCAGCCTCTACAAGATCTGGTCCCTCCTACCCCTCTGACCTCATTTGCCACGACTTTCCCTCTCACTGATTTCATGCTGGCCCTTTTGCTGTTCCTCAAACGAGCCAATTCTGTGACAGCCCCAGGGCCTTTGCAGTACCTATTCCCTCCCTCCCGTGGAATGTTTTCCCATCATAAATGTGGCTTCGCCTTTCCAATCTTTGCTTAGACATCATCTTCTCCTCGTGGCCTTCCTGATCTTTCCATTTGTATTGCATCACCTCATTACACCTACACTCCCATACCTCAACCTTTCCTTATTTTTCCCCAGAGCATTTATCATCACTCTCTAATATATTCATTTTGCTGACTGTTTTCACTGTCCACTAGAATGTCAAGTCCATGTGGTCAGTAACCACGGTCAGTTTAACTCACTGTTGTTTCCCTCGTGCCTTCAACAGGACCTGGCACACAGGGAAAGGGAGGGAACACCTAGAGAGCTACATGCCCCAAGGAGACCTCAGCACGGATGGCGGGGGCAAGAGGCCAGTAAATCCTACTGGGGGCTGACCTGCAGCCAGGAGCATGTGAATGGAAAGGTTGCTAAGCAAAGTGCTCAGAGAAGTGCCAGTGGGGCCATGCCCCTTGTCCCCTAAGGGCCACCTCATTCTGGCTATAGTTTGGTGTGTCTGCCTTGGGGTTAAGTAGAAGCATTTCTGCAAACCTAATTCAAACATCGTCTCCAAAGGAAGCCTGCTGTGCGTGTTAATGCCACCTGCCCCTTTGCTGGCTCTCACCCTAGCACACTTCTCCAGTCCCCCAGCCATTTTGCCATGACTCCAAGTGAAACAAAGAGGAATGGAGTGAGGAGAAAGCACGTTGTCCTATCTGGGCACCAACTGTGTGCCAGGCCTGTGTCATGCACTTTCCCCTCACAGCGGCCCCATTTTACAGGTGAAGAAACCGAGTCCCAGAGAGATTATATAACCTGCCTAGAGTCACAGAACTAATAGGTAAGGGAACAGAATTCACACCCAAGGGTCGGATCCCTCGCATTACTCCCTAGCCTGGGACAAGGGGAAGGACTCCACAGGCTGAGCTGGAGGGGTATAGAATTTGTGATTCTGCAGTGGGGTCTCTGTGGGACAGCACTGGGTGTCGGGGTGGGCTGAAGGGTCCCGGACCCCCATGTATGCAGCCAACACTCCACCACCAGACACGGGTGAATCCCCAACCCTGGGTCGGCAGCCAGAGCTTCTCAAGGCCATCTCAGGGGTCAGGGACGGCTTGTCTCAGCTCCTGCTGGCTGCCAGCTCCCTCTGCTGGACCCAGCCCTGAGGACGAGCTCAGACACAGGGACGCCGCTGTCTGTCCACACTTGGGCTCTGGGAGCCCCTCCCTACTACACGTGGGTAGTCACAAGCAGGGCACCTGCTGGGTCCTCCTGGGGTCTGGGGAAGGGATTCACCACAAGATCTGTTCTGGGTGACCTGGGAGCCTTGCACAGGAGGAGAGAATGGGGGGTGGGGAGGGAGTTTCCAACTACTGCTACGACCGCTCAGCTTGAACACAGAGGCTGTATCTGCTGATGGGACTCTGTCCTCTCCCTCAGATGGGGAGCTGCCTGTGGGCAAGGGCGGCTGCTCACCTAGATAGAAGCCCAGCTTAGCCCCCCATGTACCCTGGGACAGCTTCTCAGCAGCCTGGCCGCGCCCAGCCCCCAGACACCTGTCCCTGCCACTCTCCCCATTCCCTGGGCTCCCTTTCCCCACTGTCAGATCTGAGCTGACACTAGGCAGCACTGGCAAGTGCCACCCTGACCTCAGCAGCCCCAGAGGTGGTGCAGTGAGCTGCCGAAGGGCCGTGCCAGGGATGGGACGTGACTGCCCCCCTGAACTCAGCTGCAGGCTCGGCCATGAGGAAAGCGATACCTTGGGGAGGCGGAGGGACCAGTGACATCAGCGTACGTGACTGTCATCCCAGTTTTCCCCTCCACCCCTCCTACCCACAGTGCCTGCTGAGCACACTGACCTTCAGCTCATGGACACAGGCCTCTCTGCATGCCCACCCCAAGGACAGGGGCAGTACCAGTAGGAAGGGGCTACTCCTTGACCCCTTGTCTTCCAGTGAGTACCCAGGGGACTGAGGAGGCCACAGGCCCCAGCCCTCTCCAGTCTGGGCTCCTTGGGACAAGAGCCAGCTGCTTCCTGGGTGACCACCCCCCCCTACTGGCAGCCCTGCCCTGAGGGAATCGATCGTTCTCTTGGCTCTGTTAGATCTTCCTGCTGAATGCCTGGCAGGCTACCGGTGCCTGGAAGCTAGGGTAGAGGGCACCTGGCTCCCCACCCCAAGCCTGCTGACAGAGCGGCCAGGCCTGCAACCCTGTGGGAGCAAAGGCCCAGCCAGGATGGCCAGGGCCAGCTGTCCTAGGGAGGCAAGTTCAACCACCTTGGATGACCACCACTTGCCCCTGAGGAGCCTCCTGGAGAATTGTGTTTTCGCGACAACTCTTCTCAAGTGCCCCCCAGACCCCCAAACCCAAGGGATGCCAGTCCAGAGCTCAGCATCCAGACGCAGATCCCAGCTGGGGCAAACCAGTCAGAGATGCCCGAAACTAGACAGGTAGGTGCCACACATGTTTCGTCATGCACCCTCATCAGAAAATATGTTGTGCACATGACTCAGTATAGATATATTTCTTTAAAATTATATACACTGAGGCCAACATCGTGGCATTAGCCTAAGGTATAATATGATTTGGAGCAAGTAACAAATCAAGAGAACGGCAAAACTTTTAAAAGAGATATCCAGTAACAAGGAAGTCATAGTGAGCCTTGATAAGCTCCCACATGTCCCTAGTGGTGGTGGGGAAGGCTGTGTGTACACTAATCAGTGGCTGAAAAGGCCCTTAGCTAGCTACTGATCCCTGGCTAAGCACACAGATAGTAGAAGTTGGGACAGATTTGTAAACTGCCTAAATCTTGAATGTGTTTCCCAACCCACACCCAGATGCATTGGCAGGGGCTAGAAGCCTAACTGGATCAAGGTATTTAAGCACACTTTCTGTCACTGGCATAGCGCTAAGCTATGCTGATCCAGGGCAATTTCTAGGACACCAAGCTTAAAAACAAAAAGAGGAATTTAAGAAATAAACGGAGCAGAGACACCAGCAGCCTCACACTGTGAGGAAGACAGACTCCACAGAAGTAGTCTAGGCAAGTCACTAAACAAACAGACAAACAGCAAACTCAGGAACAACAGCCCTGGAATTAGTCATGAGGAATCAGAATTCAGAGTTGCCACAATGGGTTATCGAAAATGTCCAGTTTTCAACCAAAAATTACAAGACGTGCAAAGAAACAGGAAGATGTGATCCATTCAGAGGGGGAAGAAAAGCAGTCGGTAGAAACTGCCTCAGAAATGGTCCACATGTTGTACTTAGCAAACAAAGACTTCGAAGAAGCTATTATAAATGTCTTCAAAGAACTGAAGAAAACTGTGTATAAAGAATTAATGAAAGAATCATCAGATAGGGAATATCATGGAAATAGAAACTATATATGTGTGTGTGTGTATATGTCATATGATATATATATAAATATGTATGATATCTATGATTTATATCATATGTATGATATATATGTGTATGTGTGTGTGTATGTGTGTGTGTATATATATATATATATATATATATATATATATATATATATGTAGAATATTTTTAAAGAACCAAATGGAAATTCTGGAGTTGAAAAGTACAATAACTGAAATGAATAATTCACTAGGAGGGTTCAACAACAGCAAACTTGAAGATAGATCAATTGAGATTATCCAATCTAAAGAACAAAAAGAAAGGAAAGAATGATAAAAAAGGGAACAGAGTTTCAAATACCTGTAGAATATCATCAAACATATCAATATACACTTAATAGGATTTCCAAAAAAAGAAAGAGCCAGAAAAATATATTTGAAGATACAATGGTCCAAAAGTTTCCAAATTTGATGAAAAAAATTTACATATACAAATAAAGTCAGATAGGAGAAACAGAAAAACACCCATAGACATTAGAGTAAAACCATTGAAAGACAGAGACAGAGAAAATCTTGAAGGTAGCAGGAGAAATATGATGCATCATACAAGGGAACCACAATAAAATTAACAACTGATTTCACATTAGAAACAATGGAGGCCAGAAGGAGTGGGGTGTCATAATCAAAGTGCTGAAAGAAAACAAAAAAGTCAAACTAGAAATCTATATCCAATAAAAAGATCCTTCAAAAATGAAGGTGAACTGAAGACACTTCCAGATAAAGAGTGAGAACTTGTTGCTAACAAGCATGCCTCATAAAAAATATTAAAGGAAGTCCTTCAGGATGAAAGGAAATGATACTAGACAGTTACTCGGATCCATATGAAGAAATAAAGAGCACCAAAAAATGTAATTATGTAGATAAGTATAAATGACATTACAAATATATTTTCTTGGGGCGCCTGGGTGGCTCAGTGGGTTAAAGCCTCTGCCTTCGGCTCGGGTCATGATCTCGGAGTCCTGGGATCAAGCTCCACATCGGGCTCTCTGCTCAGCAGGGAGCCTGCTTCCTCCTCTCTCTCTGCCTGCCTCTCTGCCTACTTGTAATCTCTGTCTGTCAAATAAATAAATAAAATCTTAAAAAAAATTAAAAAAAAAATCACCAAATGTATTTTCTTTTCTTCTTTTAACTGATTTAAAAGACAATTGCATAAAATATTAATTATAAAGCTGTATTATAGGTCTTATAACATACAAAAAACATTATAGATAACAAATACATAATAGCACAAAGAGCGGGAGGGAACAGAGTTATACTGGAGCAAGGAAAGGACACCAGATGGTAACTTGAATCCACAGCAGAAAATGAAGAACTCCAGAAATGATAAATATGTGGATTAATATAAAAGATTCTCTAAATGTGTTTTTCTCCTTTCTTCTCTTAAAATTTTAAAAAGACATAAGATAGTAAAAAGCAATGATTATAATACTATTATTGGATTTATAAATACAAGGATATGATGTACAAAGGGTGGGGAAGAACATGAAGTTACATGGAGCAAAGTCTTGATAATTTATAGAACTGAATTAGTATTAATCTGAAGTAGGTTGTGATAATTACATACTATAATCCCTAGAACAATTACGATAATAACTCAAAAATATAACAAAGGAATGACAACAAAGGAATTAAAAGGTACATGAGAAAAATCTATATTTAACACAAAAGAAGGCAGTAAAGGAAAAACAGGAGAACAAAAAAAATAACATGAGACATATAGAAAAAATAGCAAAATTGCAGTGATAAATCAAACCATATCAATAACTACATTAAATGTAAGTAAAACAGTCAGGCTTATATGATGATTTAAACATTATCAGACTGGATTAATAAAACAAGAGCCAATTATATGCTGCCTACAAGAAGCATTCTTGATCTAAAGACACAAATAGGTTGAAAGCAAAAGAATGGAAAAATATATGCCATGCAAACAATGACCATAAGAGAAATAGAATGTCTGGTAAAACAGACTTTAAGACAAAAAATTATAGTAGAGACAGAGACAGTTTATGATGATAAAATAGCCAATTAATCAGAATGATAGAGTAATGAACACATATGCACCTAACAACAGAGCCCCAAAATATACAAAACAAAAACTGGCAGAATGGAAGGGAGAAAGAAAAAATTCACCAAGAAGGTTTGAACATTCCAATATCAATAACATATAGAACAACCAGACAGGAAATCAGCAAGGATATACGAGACTTGAGCAACATGATCAAACAATTTAATCTACCATGTATAGAACAACCCACCCAACAATAGCAGGAATACACATTCTTTTCAAGTGCACTGGAAATATTAGCCAGGATAGACCATATGCTAGATTATAAAACAAGTCTCAATAAGTTGAAAAGAATAAAAATGATACAAATAATGTTCTCCAAACACAACAGAATTAAATTTGAAATCAATAACAGAAGAAAATCTGGGAAATCACCAAATATTTAAGAATTAAACAATACATTTCTAAATAATTCGTAGGTCAAAAAGAAATCACAAGGCAAATGTAAAAGTATTTGAATTGAATGACCACACACAACACAGTAAAATTTATAGAATGCCATTAAAACAGTAGTAGGAATAAATTTATAGCTTTAAAAATTACATTAGAAAAAGAACATGCATGCCAAATCAAAAACCTTAATGTCCAAGTGAAAAATTAGAAAAAGAAGAGCAGGGGCGCTGGGGTGGCTCAGTGGGTTAAAGCCTCTGCCTTCGGTTCAGGTTGTGATCCCAGCGTCCTGGGATCGAGTCCCACATTGGGCTCTCTGCTCAGCAGGGAGCCTGCTTCCTCCTCTCTCTGCCTGCCTCCCTGCCTACTTGTGATCTCTATCTGTCAAATAAATAAATCTTTAAAAAAAAGAAAAAAAAAGAGCAAACTAAACCCAAAGCAATAAAAAAATTAAAGAAATAATAAATATTAGAGTAGAAATCAATGAAACAGAAAACAGAAGAACAATAAGGAAAAAAATGAAACTAAAATGTAAAGATTAAAAAAATTGGCAAGCCTTTAGATAGACACACCAAGGGAAAAGAAAAAAAAGGAAAAAACGTGAATTACTGAAATCAAAACAGAAAAGGGAATATACTGCCAACCTCCAAGAAATTAAAAGGATGATAAGGGAATATTATGAACAACTTTATGTCAACATATTAGAGCACTTAGGTGTTTAACATCATTGGTTATTAGAGAAATGTAAATTTAAACCACAAGGAGATACCACCTCAGACCCATTGGATGGCTACAATCAAAAAGACAATAACAGGGATTCCTGGGTGGCTCAGTCAGTTAAGCTTCTGCCTTCAGCTCAGGTCATGATTGCAGGGTCCTGGGATCGAGCCCCACATCAAGCTCCCTGCTCAGTGGTAAGTTTGCTTCTCCATCTTCCCCCTGCTTGTGCTCTCTCTCTCAAATAAATAAAATCTTAAAAAAAAAAAAAAGACAATAACAAGTGCCAACCAAGATGTGAAGTAATTGGAACCCCATACATTGCTGATGGACATGTAAAATGATGCAACAACTTTGGACAACATTTTGGCAGTTTCTTAAAAAGTCAAATGCAAACCTGCCAGATGATGCAGCCGTTCTACTCCTAGGTGTATACCCAAGAGAAGTGAAACCTTCTATCCTCACAAGACCCATGAATGTGTATAGTGGTTTTATTCACAGAAGCCAAAAAGCAGAAACCATTCAAAGGATCAGAGGCTGGTGAATGGATGGACAAAATGTGGTGTCTTCATAAAATAGAATACTATTCTGAGGGAATGAAATACTGATACGTATTAAAACATGAATTGCAGCGACGTCATGCCAAGTTGGGTAAACTAGATACAAACTACCACGCGTTGCATTGAGCCCATGTTTATGAAATGTCCAGAAAACATAATTCTGCAAAGAG
This sequence comes from Lontra canadensis, assembly GCF_010015895.1. Taxonomy (NCBI): domain Eukaryota; kingdom Metazoa; phylum Chordata; class Mammalia; order Carnivora; family Mustelidae; genus Lontra; species Lontra canadensis. The sequence continues at coordinate 4,928,531 of NW_022631017.1, read as the reverse complement.
AGAAAGTAGATGAACGGCAGCCTGGAGATGGACTACAAACGAGCAGGAAGGTGATGGAAATGTTCTGAAATTGGATTACGGTGATGATTGCACAACTACATATGTTTACTGAAAGTCACTGAATTATACATGAAAAATAGTGAATTTATGGTATGTAAATGATACTCAATAGAGCCCTTTAAAAATTATATACATGTACTGCGAGTAAAATACACGTTCACCAAAAAAGAACCGGAAATTTTAAAGGATGAGATAAAATAAATAGAACTTAATTTCTAGTAATTTCTGCCTGAAACCTTCCAACTTCGGGGACCACTACACTCAGTTACAAGGAGAAGCTGGTGGTCCGAGAATTAGGGACGTGGGTCCTGGCTGCCTGGGTTTAAATCTCAGCTCTGCCACCTCCTAGCTGAATAACCTTGGAGATACAATGTAAGCTCTCTGGCGCTCCCTCTCTTTGTTTGTAAAAGGGGGATGATGAGAATAATAACTAAGCAGGATGTCCAGGGGATCTTGGGAGGGGGCCTTCGGGAGGGGCCACTCCCAACCGATCCCTGCGGGTAACGTCGTTCACAGGTCCATTGCCCCTTAGGAGTCTTCCTCATTCCCACCTCGTAGGCAAAGGCAGGCTCACCAAACCACACAGCACTTGCTGTGTGCTGGAAGCTGGAAAGAACTTCCAAAAAGGGAATGTCAAAGGTGCAATGGCGTCCTGAGCAGAGCAGAGAAGAGAGAGGGACCGAGACGATGGGAGTGGGTGGTGCACAGAGCAGGGTGTGGATGTGGAGATGGGGAGCAGCAGCCTGTTGCATTGCCCACAGCCACCAGTGACCCACCGCTCCAGCGGGGCAGAGAACACAGGTGAAGGGTGGGCGCCCTGGAATTCCGGAAGATCTTGTCCTGTCGGTGCGCTCACCCACTCACCCCAGGGCACACCCTGGGCCTGAGCTCCATCCCCTACACCTGCACTGACCTCCTCAAATCCCTGCTGGCCCGGAGAGACTGTCCAACTCCAAGTTCATTGACCCCAGATTGGAGCTGTTCCTGGGCCATTTGGGCAGACCTGACTGCCCCCATCTAGGGTCCTAGCTGAGCTATGGGGGGTTGGGGGGAGGGTGGGGGGGATGGGGGGCAGAGTCACCTACCTTATAAGCCTGGAGAGAGTTGCAACTGCATGGACTCTGGTCTGCTACACGGACTCTGCACAGAACCAGGGAGTGGTGGGGGTACGGGGTCGGGTTCCAACACCTGACCTCTGTCCATTCTAATTTGCAGCACCCTCTCCAGCAAGCATTCTCAGAGTAAACTCGTGATCACCCTCTAAAAATTGCTTCTACCCCAACTTGACTTCTAGTAGCCACTCCCCTGAAAATTGGGGTTCCAGTCAGAGAATTCAGGAGGTCCCCCACCCCAGCCTCCATGGAGATCTTCCTCCTTCCTCCCAGCTCGCCCATCCTCTGTTCATTGTCCCCATCTAACTTTCCTTCATCTCCCTCTCTTCTGGCCAGCTCACAGGCAGGACAGTGTAGAGGGATTCAGGAAGATGCAGGGATCACCACAGCACTAGCCTGCTCTCCTCCCAGTTCTACCCTTTAGTACCGTATCTTTGACAAGCTATTTGACTTCCTGTACCTCAGTTCCTCCATCTAGGAAGTGAGGATAATAGTGTCAATTTCTTATGGTCACTGGGAAGACCTGGGGTGGGGAGTGGCATCACAATGACTCCCTTCCCCCACATGCCCTCCCCACTCATTCTTCATTCTCTTTCTCCCAGCACTACACAGGAACTGCACAGAGAGGTAAGACACAGATAAATAACATTTCAGTAGAACCACTGCCATTCTGAGACCTGAGGCCAGTGCTGGATTGGACCCAATTTACTCTGGCTGTGGGCATGTACACACATCTCTTCCCAACTTCTCCTCCATTGACTTCATGTTGGTAGACTGAAATCAACCATGGTGAGAGTAATAACACCAAGGATACTGACAAATGCTACAAATAAAGACTTTCCCCAGAAAGCCAGTGGTTAAGCAGCTACCAGCACACCACTTCCCCACCACCCCCAGGGTCAGGGAATCCTGAGTCATGGATACTATAGTGAGCCCCTGGGAAAGAACCAGAGGAGCCCCAGAAGAGCTGTGGGCAGAGCTAGCCTGACTTCCCTCCCTCTTCCTCCCCTCCAGCCCCATGGAAGCCCTGTGCCTAGACCACTAAGGTTGCCTCCTGACAGTGGTGCCTGCTCCTACTCAGCCCCCTTCAGTCTCCCCTCCACTAACCTGGCATGCGACAACCTCTCAGCCCCCTGTTAGGAGGAAGGCAGCCCATCAGGCTCTGCCGGCTCTGGCCCCTTTCCCCCTGTGCTTCCTTCGAGCACTTTCCAGACTTATTTGCAATGCTTGTTCCTGCCTCCAGGCACCTGTTCCCTCCACCTGGGTGCACTTCCAGCCTTCATGCCCACTTCCCAGGCCAAACTCCTAACCTGCCTTCAGATCTCAGTGGGGGTGGGGGGTGATCCTCCCTGACCTTTCACCCCTCCCTGGGGAACAACATTCATCACCATTTTTTTTTCCTTTTTGCGTGTATTGATTGTTTTGAGTCTTTCTCGCAGAGATGGGAAGCTTCAGGAAGGGGCTAGGGTCTGGCTTGCTCAGGACGAGCATGCAACACAGGACCTCGAACATAGTTAGGGGCCTGGTAAATATTTGCCAAATGGATGAATGAAAGAATGAATGATCCAGTTGGAACACTGACTTTGGGGAGTAAGGGACAGTTTTGAAATCCAGTGGCAGCAGGGCTCCCCTTGAAGCCTGAGGGCAAGAGTCTGTCCCATCTTTGAGTCACGCGTGTGATCTGGGAGCCCCCGCTTCCTCTTCTGTAAAATGGGATAATAATGACAGTCAGGTGCTTGGCATACCGTCAAGGTGGCTGTGCGATCAGATGTTCCAGTGGATGCGAAAGACTTCTCTGAACAGGCCAGCCAAGTCAGGAGAGCACTGGGGTTTAGAGTCCAGCACTGCGGCTAGAGGGCTGGCCAGGTGGGAGCAGGGGCTCAGTCTCCCAGAGTTTTTGTCTCCTCCGCTGTGCGCCTCAATCCCCACTTGCCCATGCAGCGGGAGGGTTGATTGCTCAGCCCCAGGTCTGGGAAGAAGTAAGCCTGGGGCTCAGTGGGTGGTCACCGGGACTAGCCTCTTTGTTGCAAACCCATTTCATACAGAAGCTGGGTGGAATTGCTTATGGAGAAACCGAAGAATGATATTAAGAGACCATGTTTTTCTGGTACACTTGGCCCTGGAGGACAGGTGGGAGTTTGGGGGAGAGGCCTCCCGGAGCACTTCTCTGTGCCAGGCACCGCGCATGCAGGGAGCCACTGACATCTGGGTCGGCCCTACGCGGTTCCTTCCACGGGAGCAGCTCAGGAAGCAGGTGAGGCCTACCACAGTGGGAGCCCCTGGGCAGGACCTGGCCACAGGCAGGCAGGAGTTTGGGGCTGTCAGGATGTTCGTGCAATGTGGATAGGAAATGTACAGTAGATGCTCAGAGCTTGGCCTCAGACCGCAGGGAAATAGGGTTTCCTGCTTGGGTAGGCCTTGCTAAGCATTTGATTAGAGTTTAGGGGAGGAAGGTACCATATTCTGAGCCCCTTCTACACAGGATTTCGCAAAGCATCAAAACAATCTTGCTGGGATGTGCTGCTAGCCCACTTTCCAAAGGTGGAAAGTGAGGCTCAGAGCAGAGAGGTGATTTGCCCAAGGTCACAAAGCTCAAAATGTACTCAGCTAGAATTCTGATCCTACACCAGCAACTTTCTTCTGCCCTGTTCTATCTCCCTGGGTTAGGGGGCTGGGCCCGGGGGGACCTGCCCTTGGCTATCTCCTGGGAGGGGAAGAGAGCAACAGGGCCCACAGCCCTAGACACTCTCCCCCAAGTCTCTGCCACTTTTGAGGAGAAGTGGGGACCTCTGTGTGCCTCCAGCAGAATAATATTATTAGCTCTAATTTAATGAGGAGCTGTTATGTGCCAATGAGCGTTCATTAACTCATTAAATCTTCAAAACAGCCCTATGACTGAGTCTCATGATTAACCCTGTACACAGTTGAGAAACCGAAGCCCCAAAAAGCTAGGGTTAATTCCTTTGGCACCTCTTCCTTTCTCTTAGAAAGGGAAGATATACTGTTGTGCTCTTTGGAACATCAACACAGAGTCACATAAGGACAAAGGGAAGAATGAGTTGGTCGGGAAGTCCTCCCTTCTGTCTACCCTAAGTCCCCCAGGCTGCAGGGAGAGTTTGACATTCCACAGTTTCTCTGGGCCAGGTGGCAGCCACCCCCTATTGTGCGGCCTCAGCCCCTCCTCTGCTGAAGGTCTGGAGAGGGCTGGTTCTCCTTTGTTCCCCAGGCCTCTGGGGAGCATCCTAACCCCAGAGAGGCTGGCTGAGGTCATGGGTCTGTGCCCCCTCCCCTGGCCGGCCTGGCCATGCTGGCAGCCCTGTCAATCAGGTGCAGCTCTCTCAGCAGCCAGCCTTTCATTTCCTAAATTAAAAGGGCTTGTGATTCCTGATTGAATTAAAGGCGGGAAGTTCAGCTCTGAGACCAGCAGGGAGATTTCAATCACAAGAGACTCAGAGGTAGTCAGGGTGGGCAGGAGGGAGAGACACCCAACAGACAAGGCCAGGGGCAAGAGTAAGCATGCCCTCAGGACACCACTGCTTCTCTCTCAGGCTAGACCTAGGCAAAGCAGGGTGTGAGGATGGCTAAGCCTTCTGAGCATATTAGTTTGAATCAGAGAGATTTCATCTTCCCCCTTGCCCTTTGTGCAGTAGACACCTGCGCCACTGTACCAGGCAGCCCTGATTATCCATGTATTTGTTAAATACCCTCAGAAAAGTGAATTCCATAGTGCTTCTCACTTCCTAGTGGCAGCAGTTTCCTTCTGCCTTCTCTCCTAAACTCCCCGTTGGATCTGCAGGAGACAAGAAGGTTGAAAACTTTCGCTTTGGAGTCATTAAGGTCAGTTACTCAGCCTGCTTTTCCTCCACATCTGAGATGCTACAAACCCCCCAGTGCCTTCCTAGAGACGTGGAGAGACTGGAGAGAGGATTGCAATGAACATCAAGAGATGCAGTCCTGGCCGTGTGCCCTGGGGAAAATCCTTTTTTGCCCTGGGACTCAGTTCCCCATCTGTACAAATGGGAGGCACGGTCCTTATAGGGTTTGCCAGAGGTCTTGCCTCCACGGGTAGCCAGGGTTAGGATATACCTTCTTGCATGGGCCGGCAGTGAGCCCATCTTGTGTAACCAAGGGACAAGTCAGGAATGGTAAGCGTCGCTGTGGAAGCCCATGTCTTCCAAGGACAGCAAGAAGGACCAGGCTTTATCCAGGGTAGGTGGGAGTAGGGTTAGACATCAGGATGAACTGACTTCCCGAGGGAGGGTGGTGTCCGGGAATAGATCATACAAAATCCCCCTCCCCCTCCAGCCACCTCCACCCCTCAGCCCCTGTAGTATCTCCATGCGGGAAGCCTCTCCCGACGCTGCAGCTGCCGCGACCAAGGTCAGCCCTGAGGAAGGACTTATAGCATGGGATAGGTAAGGCAGTGACGTGCATCATCAAAGACGGGGTGGCATGGGGTGGGTTTAAGGATGGGGATGGGGTCGCAGCCCCCACTTGGGGAGGTGACAGGGATCTCTGAGCCTGGGATCAGAGAGCAGGGTGATCCTCTCTCACCACACTGGCCATGAGCAGGTCCTTTCCCAGTTTTGCGGAAGGGAGGCACCCACACCATCCCAGCAAACAAGACTGGCGCAGGCTGCCAGCAGGTGGCTGGGAGACAGTGTTGCTGGAGGCTTTCCCCTATGTTTGAATTTTGCATACCCTTCAACCATGGGAACATATCTTTGGGTTAAGGCCGTGGTGTAGGCCGTGCTTTTCTCTACCTGTGTGCAGCCTGGCAGGCAGCTTGGCAGGCCCTTCCCGTGTACAGGTGCTCCTGCAAATACTTTACATGCATTTCATTCCTTTAGTTTTCTCAGTGACTATCGTTATCTCCATTTAGAGAGGAAACTGAGGCACGGAGAGAGCCAGTGACCACCCCCGCCCCCGCAAGGCTTCTCAGTAGCAGAGTAGCCAGGCTCCAGAGCAGTGCTGAGTCTTGAGTTAGAACTCTCTGAGCCCATGGAGATGTTCTGTATCTGTGCTGTCCCACATAGCCGCCGATCCTGGGTGGTCTTCGAGCACTTGCTGTATGACTCATGCAACTGGGGTACTTGATTTTTTTTTTTAAAGATTTTATTTATTTATTTGACACACAGAGAGAGGGAACATAAGCAGGGGGAGTGGAAGAGGGAGAAGCAGGAGCCTCGCTGAGCAGGCAGCCCGATGCGGGGCTCGACCCCAGGACCCTGGGATCATGACCTGAGCTGAAGGCAAACGCCTAACGACTGAGCCACCCAGGTGCCCCGGGGTACTTGATTTTAATGTCACTTAATTTTACTCTAAATAGCCACGTGGGGTTGGTGGCGGCTGGATTGCACAGTGCGATGCCCAGATCTGCTGGGCCACTAGGCGGGACAAGGGCCATCTAGCTATGCCTCCTCCCCCTCCCAGTCCTGGGCACTCCCAGCCCAGACTTCTGGGAACCTTCTTTCTCCCACATTCCCCTGTGAGGATGTCCATGTCCCACCTGCGTCTGCCTCCATATTCCCCGCCTGTCCTGAAGGTGTCCTAGAGTCAGGGGCAGCGCCATGCGGGGCCTGGGGCTGGTCCTCGGGGTCTGAATGCACTCCCTGTGAGACCTGGCCTTCTAGAGTGACAACCTAGAGTGACACCAGGGAGAAAGCGTCCTCTGGGAGACTGCGTGAACCGCCTTCCCACACCAGGGCCTCAAGCTGGTTGCTCGTCCCTGGGTCACCCCTCTCCTGGGGCCTGGGGCCCCTGAGAGACTCTGATGGGGTGTTCCAACACACTTCCTGCTCTGCCCCCCAGGGCCCTGATACAGCATTGGGCTGGAAGCACCAGAGGGCGTCAGGCCCCAGGCCCCTGGGACTCCTGATGGGCGGATTGTTCTGGTCCCTGCTGCTTAGAAGAGATGGGATTCCTAGTGTACCTTGAAGAAGGAAGAGTCATTGGCTAGTGGGGGCATGTAGGAGGAAGGCATCTCCTGCGGAAAGAAAAGCAGGACCCAAGCTGTAGAGGCTCTGAGCTCGGAGGCATGCCCATGCGGAAAGGAGGCAAGGGTAGGGGCAGAGGGCCTGGAGAGGGGAGGCGGTGGCTGAGAACACTACGGCCTGAGTCCTCGAAGTGTTCCCTGCAGAACAGCCTGCTTCTCCACCCACCACAGCGCCATCGTCTTTGATTTTCACAGCTGCCCTGAGCCAAGATACACCTGACAAACAGGAAGAAGTGGAGGCTTCCAGAGGGAAGGTCTCCTGCCCAGGCCTTGTAGCTGGCAGGACGCGCCGACCCAGCAACTGCCATCAGCAACATTACACACACCCAGTCCTCCTTCCTAACACTCCTGGGCTTTCTTCTGCAAGCAGCACATTTAAAGGAAAGTCTGACGGGTTTGTGCAGGCTGCGGAGTGGGGCGGCGGAGGACTGGTGGGAGTAGGAAGGCAGGAGGCCAGGAGCCAGGTCAGGAGGGCTGCAGTCTTTGAGAAAAAGGGGGCCCAGCTTGCAGTGCTTCAAATGCCAAGAGTCAGGAGGAAGAGGGAGGAGGCTCCAGATTGGGATGGGGGGACGGGGAGCAGGGGAGCAGAGAAGGAATGGGAAGGAAAGAGGAATGAGTTGTGTTTCGATTGTGTTAAGTCTGAGGGGCTGTGAGATCTGGAGCTCAGGGCAGAAGGCCTGAGGTAGAAAGAAGTATCTGGAGGCCAGTGTTGACAGTTGAGGCTTTAGACGGTTCAGGGACAGGGGAGGCCCTGTCACGCCATGAGGACGTCTGACCTCCCCAGCATCGGCAAAAGTGGGAGCCCTTCAAGGAGATGGAGGAGGAGCAGAGCAGCGAGCAAAGGCTCTGAGCAGGCCTGGAAGATAAGAACGTGGATCTGGTACCCAGGTGGTCCTAGCAGGGGCTGCAGAAGGCAGGGACCAAGGCTGGACTGTATGGTGAGGAGGATAAGAAGGCTGGCCAGAGAGGGTGAGGTGAGGAGAAAGCTGGTGCAGCGGTTACAGGGGTGAGGGGAGTGTGGCTCTGGGGGGCCCAGGCGTGCCTACCACCACCATGGGAGTAGTCCCTGGACCTTCAGGTCTGCCTGCCCAGGATCTCTCTGATGGGTGCGGCCTCTCGGACTTCCTCCCCACACCCTCCCCAGAGCGCTCAGAAAAGTGCTGAACCCATTGCAGGCCCTGGGAATGGTTTGCTGATTCACTGAGGCTCCGAGCCTAGCTGTCAGGAGGTGGCAGAGCCCCAGCCCTGCCTCGGGGAGAGCTGGCATCATGGGGCCCAGACACAGGGCGTGCGGGCCGCTGGGAGGATGAAGGAGAGCCAACTACACGCTTACCATTCTACATACAAGTGCTGTGGGGGGGGGGTAGAGGTGGGCAAGGACCATCCTCAAGAACCAGGAAGAGAGAGACATATCCATGGGTGGATATCCCCTGAAGCAGCAGAGCAGAGAGCACCAGGACAAGTTCCCAATCACTGCCAGCCAGAGAATCAAGGAGGGCTCCATGGAGGAGGCAGCAATTAGTGCAGGGGGGCCCCATGGAGATGGGAGGGAAGGGACACTCCCAGCAGCAGGTGCACAGGCAGGAAATTGAGAGGCCTTGTCAGCATCTGGCAAAGGGCCTGGATTGGCTGGCTCTTCGGGCAGGCCAGCCACGAGGTGCGCAGAGACACGAGGCCAAAAGGAAACTGGGTTCCAGGTAAAGAAAGCTTCGAATGTCCAGTTCAAGAGTTTGAAGTTTATCCTGGAGGCCATGCAGAGCTCTTGCAGCAGGACAGACACGTGGGGCAGGGGTGGCCGTGGGAAGGCAAAAGGGTCGTCACTGGGAAAGGAGGGAAGAGCATGTCCATCAGGGTCTCCGCAAGGGCAGGAAGCCCAGCCCCACAGTCCAACAGTTGAACTCTCCCACAAGCCAGGATGGCAAAAATAGCTGGGAATCCCTCTGCAATAAATATAGCAATGGGCAGGGGAGTTCACCTGTACGGACAGGTAGGAAAAGTAGGTCATGGCTGAGGGCCACCTGGGAGGCGAGCGAGAGGGAGCTGGATCTCCATTCAGAGCCGGCTGCTTCCTCCCTCATCCAAGAAGACCCAGCCCTTCTGCGCGGCCCTGAGCAAGGTCTGTCCATGGAGCCAGGTGGGAGTCAGCCCTCCCAGGCCTGCAGGCTGACAGTTATCTCTGGGGGTGCGATGGGTGGCATTCCCACCTCCCACCTGTGTCTGGGCAGGTCTGGCTTTGGGGCATCTTCTGGAATCCACTTTAGGAATCCACTTCCCAGAAGAATCTAGTGTTTGGTTTCTTGGCGACATCACTTCCTCGACTCACTGAGTTCATAATTAATCTCTCTCTTTATTGCTGTTGTTTACGTGTTGAGCATTTATTAAGATCTATGCACTGTGCCAAGTTCACACTTCGTACATCCTTCTGAAATATGAGTCTGTTGCCCAAGAGCCAAGCATTTCTCTCTTACAGCCTTTGTCCACACTCTTAAGTTGTTTCTTAACTAGCAGGCAGTGAGAGTTTTCTTTTCCTCCTAGCGTACAGCTCCATGAAATATCATGATGTGTAGACTCATGTAATCACTACCACAATCAGGCCATAGAACGTTTCCTCATCTCCCCAAATCCCTCGTGCTATCCCCTTATAGTTACACCCTCACCACACCCATAACCCCGGTAACCACTAATCTGTTTTCCATCACTGTAATTTTGTCTTTTCGAGACTGTCAAATAAATGGAGTTGTTCCATATATAACCTTTGGACTGGCTTCTCTCATTTGGTGTAAATGTCTGAGATCCAGCCAAGTTCTTGCCTGTATCAATGCTGTTCCTTTCACCATTGAGTAGTAAGTATTTCGATGTCTGGCCGTTTCGTGCTTAATGAAACCGCTCACCCATGGGGGGTGGGGGGCATCTGGACTGTTTCCAGCCTTGGGCTATTACAGAGAAAGCCACTGGGAACATCCCCAGACAGGGTTGCACGTGAAGAACACTTCCTTTCTCTGGAGGGGGGCCCTATGCTGGAATGGGGTTGCTGGGTCCTGTGGTTAGTGGATGCGTCACTTGACGTGAAACAAACCATGTTTCTAAGCACCTGTGCCGCTTTACGTTCCCGCCAGCTGATTATGAGAGACCCTGTTCCTCAGCTATCAATATTTTTTATTATAGTTATTCTGAGGGACGTGCGGTAGTATCTTGTTGAGGTTTCCGTCTGCATTTCCCTCATAGCTGGTGATGCTGTGTATCTTCTCACCTGTTCATTTGTCATCCTTATACCCTCTTGGATGAGGTGCCTTGCAAATCCTTTGCCCATTTTTTCTTTTAAATTGGGTGACTTGTTTTCTTGCTGTTGAATTTTGAGAGGTCTTTATATATATATATTTTTTAAGATTTTTATTTATTTATTTGACAGAGAGAGATCACAAGTAGGCAGAGAGGCAGGCAGAGAGAGAGAGAGGAGGAAGCAGGCTCCCTGCTGAGCAGAGAGCCTGATGCGGGGCTTGATCCAAGGACCCTGGGATCATGACCTGAGCGGAAGGCAGAGGCTTAACCCACGGAGCCACCCAGGCGCCCAGTTCTTTATATATTTTAAGGTGAAGTCCTTTGTCGGATATATGGTTTAGAGATCCCAAGTCCCCCCACCCTCACCCCCCGCCCTGCCCGTCTGTAGCTTGTCTCTTCATTCCCTTGACAGTGTCTTTGGCGGAACAAAAGGTTTTCATTTTCATACAGTCCAAGTTAGTGATTTTCTCTTTCATGGCTCATGCTTTTGGTATCATTTAAAAGGTCCCTCACCTCATCCCAGGAGATTTTCATGTATGTCATCCCTCAAAAGTTTTTATAGTTTCCTGCTTTACATTTAGATATGATGCATTTTGAATTGATATTTGTAATTAGGTCAAGGTTTGGGTTTTTTTGCTTATGGGGGACCAATTGTTCCAACACCATTTGTAGAAAAGACTAACCTTTCACCACCACCATGTCTTTGGACCTTTGCACACATTGATCGGATTCATGTGGATCAATTTCTGCACATTCCATTCTGTTTCATTGATCTATGTTTCCATCTCTTTGCCAATACAACACTGTCTTGATACTGTCGTTTTATATGGACTCAAAATTGAGTAGATTCCTCCCACTTTCTTCTTTTTCTTTTTTCAAAATTGATTTAACTATTCTCATACTTTGCCCTTTCGTACAATTTTAGAATCTACTCGTTAATATCTCCCCCCCACCACCAAAATCCCACTGGGATTTTGATTGGCATTGTGTCAAATCTATAATTCACTTTGGGGAAAAGGGTATCTTGACTCTGGTGAGTCGGGTATAGTATCTTTCCATTTACGTGGGTCTTCATTGATTTCTTGCAATAGCATTTTGTGGTTTTCAGCATCCAGGTCCTGCCTCTCACACTATGGGCTCTTACTTGCCTCTGCATTAGACAGTCAGCCCCACGAGGGCAGGGAGCATGTCTGTGTTGCACACCGCCGTGTTCAGTGAGCTCCCAGCGGCCCCCCTGGCAAGTCCAGACCCTAACTACGTATCTCTGCATGCGTCCTCTCATTTAACATTCCCACAGTTCCTCCAGGGTAGGGGTTATACTCCATACTTTGTGAAGGAGAAAAAATCAAGGCTTGGAAAGAAGCTGTAGTAAGCATTATTCTAAGATGGTCCTTAAGATTCCCACTCCCACGCATATACCCCCTATAAGTATGGGCAAGACCTGGGACATCATTCCTGTGATTAGATCACATTCTATGGCAGAGAGGAAGGGACGTTGCCAATGTCTTTAAGATCCCCAGTCACAGGGCACCTGGGTGGCTCAGTCGGTGAAGCCTCTGCTTTTGGCTCAGGTTATGATGCCAGGGTCCTGGGATCGAGCCCCGCATCAGGCTCCCTGCTCAGCAGGAAAACTGCTTCTCCTTCTCCCACTCCCCCTGCTTGCGTTCCCTCTCTCACTGTGTATCTCTCTGTCAAATAAATAAATAAAATCCTTAAAAAAAAAAAAAAGTCCCCAGTCACTTGACTTTGAGTTAATCGTCCAGGAGATTTTCTTGGGTGGGCCTGACCTGATCAGGCGTACCTTTGAAACAAGCATCTAGGGATTCTAGAGTCTAGACGGAAGATGTCGAAGAGGTTCAAAGCAACAGAAGTGCTCTTCTGTTGACCTTGAGGCAGACTGCCTGTAAAGAGAGTCCCATAGCAGGGAACAACAGTGACATCCGAGCTGAGGCCTTCAGTCTCACAACTACCAGGAACTTGGCAAAGGAGGGCCCCAGATGACATCATAGCCCCAACCAACACCTTGATTTCAGCCTGGTGAGACCTGGAGCAGATTATCTAGTTATGCTGGGCCCCGGCTACTGACCTACAAAAAATGAGAGATAAAAAATGGGTGTGGTGTTCGGTGAAGTTTGAGGTAATTCGTTATACAGCCCTGGAAAACTAATACAGGGCCCTTTCCCAGAGGTGGGACCCATGCGTCCCTAGACTGACTAGCTCCTGCTCTTCACAACTCCAGCATATCCTAATGCCGCCTTCTTTTGGGGGACATGAAGGCTTTGTTTTGTTCTTCTGTTCGGGTTTTGCTTTGTTTTCTTCTTCTGTTCAGACCTCAGGCTTGTGACCTCCATGGTCCACAATGCTCCCCAGTGATCTCTGCTCAGCCCACTTGGATTGATGTTGGTTAGTTGGTTGGTTTCAAATAATCCCTAAACCCACCACCGCAAACAATAGCTAGTTCTTGACAATAGCCACATCACACCATGGCCCCCCATGCCCCATCCCTCCACCTGTGGTTGCTGTCACCTGAACCCCTATCCATCATTCCCTTAATTGCTTAATGTTTTATTGAGTGGAATTGCAGCCATATGGATTCCATAAAACACGTTTTTAAAAATTGGGATGGTTTTTAACTTTATAAAGAGTATCACACGGGACGGGATCTCTCGGGAGACCTTTTCATCTCGATTTCACAGTGCCAGGATTCGTGCACACCGTGGCATGTTGGAGCAGGGCACAACATATTTTAACTGCTATGTAATATTCCACGTGCAACCACACGGACACCGTCCCTCTGTCCGTCCCGCAGCTCCCGGGCGATGGGCAGTTTCTGGCTTCAGTGCTATTCTGAATACGCTCACCTGTCTCCCCGTCCAGCAACTCCCTTCCCAGAGTCCAATTCTGTCTAAATAGACCAAAGGGGAAGGATTTTGTTTCTTTGATGGAGGAGAAACAGGAGCCCACCATCACGGCTAGCCTGGGGCCCACTCTGATTGCCTCCCCCACCCCCACTCTCCCTCAGGCTGCTGCTTCCCCAACAGATCCATCTGAGTCGCTCTGGGGCCCTGAGCCCCTCCTGCCGCCCAGTGGGGGAGCGTCAGCAGCACGCAAGCAGCTCTGCCCCAGCCTGAGTTTCAACATCAGGAGCTGGTTCTGAGGAAGCTTGCTGACCACAGCGGCGGCTCTCCCACGGCTGTGGGCGGGGCTCTGGCCCCAAAGACGTCTCTCGGAGCGCTCAGAGTGCCATGTCCCGGAAAGCTCCCCCCAGTCTCGAGCGCCACGAAGCATGCGATGCCAAGGAGTGCCGTGACAAGTCGGCAAAATGGGAAGTGAAACGCGGCCCAAGGCAGGCCCCTACCATGGAGGGGCCTCCCCAGAGCCCCCATTTGAGTCACTGACCCCTCTTGGGCCAGAGTGTCCTCACACAGCCCCGAGGAGATCCACACCCAGTGAGATAAGAGATTTGACTTCTGGCTGGAGGGAAAGTGCGAGAGGGTGGGGAGGCTGAGCGCAAGGTCACATCTGGTATCTGGAGGGCTCATGGTTCTCCCTGCAGAAGGAAACCTTCCCCAGGGCTGAACGCAAGGGCTACTCATGCCCAGGACCCCCAGGGCCCCTGATGGCCCTGTCACCATCGAATCGAAGGGGATGACAGCCCCTCTCCAGGCCTTGACTCCGTCTCAATGTCCCCGCCTGCTCTCTCAGCAGGAGCCAATCATACTCACATGGATATCTTGAGGAATGATGGTCCCTGCTATGGGACAAGGGAGCCCAGAGGTCAGGGGCATAGCCCTTTGCAGACAGAGCCAAATGGAAATCTCATCTCCACCCCTTACCAGCTGTGTGACGAGGCAGCTTGCTTCGGGCTGTCACGCCTCAGTTTCCTCATCTACAAAATGGGGATGATAAAACGCACCATAATGGGGCAGCTAAGAGCTCACCCCTTGGGCTCCCATCTTGGCTCTGCCACTTACATTAGGAGCTGTATGATCTTGAGTGAGTTACTTAACCTTCCTGCGCTTCGAGCTCCTGAACTGTTAGTGGGGTTGAAAATGCAACCCACCTTGCCGGGCGGTGAAGATTCAATGAGCTTGCAAAGAGGTCGGCACAGGGCCTGCCATGTAGTAAGTGCTCAGTAATGACAATCGGGGTGCTAGTCAATATCATGTATTTTTTCCTTCATGTAACTAGTTTTACCGAAGGGGACAGGAGGATGATCAGCCGTGCACTTGACACTGGGTCTATAGCTGTGGGGACAACAGGGCAGAGAGGGACAGCCCTGGAGATTCATGATCTCACACCCGTACAGAGAAAAAAGCCAGAACCCTGGAACTATAAGAGGAGACCCAGGTACCAGGAGGGGTTGAAGAGCAGCGGTGGGGTAGGGGGGCTGCCTATGTGCAGGACGCCTCCCTAGAGAGGAAGCAGGGACGTTCTTGAGGGAGGCAATCCCTGGGGCATGGAGCCTTTAGCAGGAGCAATGTTTTACAGGGAGGATGTGGGGGGCAGTGAGAAGAGCATCACCCAGACTTTACTCTAGGGCAGCGTGGGGAACTGTGCCTTGGGGCACCGCTGGTCTGAGCCCCACACTGCCGGGTGGAGAAACCGAGGTCCAGAGGGTAGGAGTCACACCAGGGCCAGGAAGCGGCAGAGAGGCTGGCACTCCAGGCCAGCATCTTCCCACCACCCTCACCCCAAATGAAGTTTCCCTCGCCCCCTCTGATTACCTACTGCTGTGGAACAGACCACCCAAAATGGAGCAGCTCAAGCAAACCCTCTCACAGTGTCTCCTGGGCAAGCAGCTCAGGGGCTGGGGCAGGGCTCAGCAGGCCTGTCTGGCTCAGACCCCATCCTGTGTCTTCTGTGTCTCTGGGTGAACTCATTTGAGCTTCCCCACAGCATGGCAGCCTCTGGGCTCCAGCAGGAGTATTCCAGGAGGCAGGATTTTGTTGTCTTTTCTGGCCTGGCCCTGACAGTCATACCATGTCTCTTCTATTGGGTACAAGCAAGTCGCACCTGAGCCAGGTTCAAAGCCGGGGGACTGGACTCCACCTCTTGATAGCCGTGTGGCAAGGTTTGAGAAAAGCATGTAGGATGGGAGATTTTATCCTGGGTATTTAGGAAAATAACATCTGTCACTCATTCCCCGCTTCCTGGTCCCTGGCCCTGCTGTCCCCTCCAGGAGGGATTGGGGGCAGCAGAGGCTAGACTGAGGCTGGGGGGTGGGGGCAGTAATAAGGTCCCAGGCATTGCGGACACGGGCGGAGGGAGGAGACACCGTGCCTGTAAACCCCTGGGATGGAGAGAGGACGCACAGTGCAGGAGAGATGGCTGGGGCGAGGGATGGGGCAGTCAAATTCGGCCCGTCCCGCTGTCTTGGAGCTGCCAGACAGCAAGAGGCTTTGGCCTGGCAAGTAGAAAGGACAATCCTGACTCTGAAACAGCTTAAGTTCAAACAGGTGCCAGGTCCCAAAGGATGCACAGCTGAGCTGCCCCGCCCTCCTCAGAAAAGGAAGCACTCAAAAGATTCTTTTCGTTAGCAGACGGATAGAAGAAGACAAATTGAGGCCAGACTCGGGGAGGGCACTCCACGGCCATGATGCAGCCGAACCGTCATTTGCCTCCAGCGGTGACATACAGATGTTTTCCTGAGGGCCAGGGCTGTGACAGGTAGTGACAGAAACCAAGGGGAGCAAGAGGCCTGGCCTTCCCCGAGCAGCCCCGGGCCTGTCCCAGTGGAGGTCTGAGTGCCCACCCTGACGTCTCCCCGAGTGAGCCCTCTTCTAGCCTCATTCCTGTCGGCCCACTTAGAGGTGGCCCGCGGCAGCCCCAACTCTCTCTGCCCATACACCTAAGGCGACAGACACCTGGTTGCCAGACTGAGGGTGGATGGGACCTGAGTGAGAGGGGACAAGTAAGGTTACAGCCCGTTTGTATCCAGGGAACAGCATACCCCAAAACAGACACTGGTCCCTCGGCGCACAGCCAGCAGAGGGGGCTGGGAAACTCAGCACCCACCGCCCAGGGCCAGAAGGTGTGACCTGCATGAAGGCCTTTTATGCTCATCACCTTGGTTACTCTTCACACCACCCTGGCTCGGGGTCACATTCCACAGCTGAGGAAACAGGCTGAGAGGCCACACAGTCAATGAGTGGTAAAACTAGATTCAGATCGGCATCCTACCCACCCTGGGCCCAGACCCCACACTTTCCTTAGCTTCAGAAAAGGAGAACCTGAGGTCTCCCAGGACACCATCTTCAAACCCTGGGGATCAGCCATCAGCTCGGTCCAGACTCCTCTCTGTTATCTCCTGGAGCACACCTAGGACTCGGGAGGGCATGGGGAGACAGATCCAGGTCCTTCCAGCCTCACTGCTGCAGACAGGGGTCAGCCCGCTCAATGCCAAGGTCCTCCCCACGCCTGGGAATCAGGCTCTACAGGAGGTTTTAGCCCAGATCAGCCCCCTGCACACACGTCCGCTCTCAGGCAGGGGCTCCTCTCTCCCCCTCCCCTTTCCTATGTTCCCATTCACTCACCACACCTTAAGAAGTGCAGCAGGTTGGAGGGTGCGGGGTTTGGGGAGCACTTAGGGCAAGTTCAATAGAAGAGTAAGAGGAAGTCAGGGTGGCGATTACGAGGCCAAAGGTGAAACTTCCCCTCATGCCCCAGACAGAAGCTGGGCACATGGGGGATGAAGACCTCTGGAGAGGAGGGAGTTCTGGTGACTCAGTGTGGGGAGAGTCTACAGCAGGGAGGAAACCAGGGCTTCCTCAAACCCCCAGGGTCAGGAGGAGTTATGGTCTCTCCCTGGAGTTTGGTCAAGGTCAAGGCCCCAGGTCAATCCAGCTTCCCACCCACCACTCCTGTGTCCCTGGGTCCTAACTGTAGGTCAGCCCCGCACAATTCCCATGACACCAGCCCTG
Source organism: Lontra canadensis (assembly GCF_010015895.1). Taxonomy (NCBI): domain Eukaryota; kingdom Metazoa; phylum Chordata; class Mammalia; order Carnivora; family Mustelidae; genus Lontra; species Lontra canadensis. The sequence continues at coordinate 4,911,162 of NW_022631017.1, read as the reverse complement.
CTCTCCCAGAGGATCAGAAGAGGGAAGCAGGGAGGTCTCAGAGCCCCATCCGGACGGGCGTCCGTGGGCAGGGTCTTCACGGGCTCTTTGTACCTGCATGTGTCCTGAGCGGAACAGTCGGAGTCTCTGCTGATTGAAGGCCCTGCTGTACGCAGGAGGAACTGGATGGATGCGGCCAGCCCTTGCCCCCTGGGGAATTATGAATCACAGGCCAAGCCAGGCCAACTCACCACCAACAAATTCCCCAAACAGGGCCCATTGGAGAGACAATATGTTTGCACCTGCTACTGTGCAACATACACTTAATTATTGGAAGCACCGGCCATGAAGTTCTCCCGCAGGCTGTCAAGGCCTGGGGAGATGCTCGTGCCTGGCGAGTCTATGGGGCAGCGAGGCAAACACCAGGTCAACATTGCTATGGACTCCTGTGCAGGGAGGGAGGCAGCCTGGAGCTATGCTTTAAAATAGTAAACTTGGGGCACCTGGGTGGCTCAGTGGATTAAAGCTTCTGCCTTCGGCTCAGTTCATGATCTCAGGATCCTGGGATCAAGCCCTGCATTGGGCTCTCTGCTCAGTGGGGAGCTTGTTTCCTCCTCTTTCTCTCTCTCTGCCTGCCTCTCTGCCTACTTGTGATCTCTGTCAAGTAAATAAATAAAATTTTTAAAAAAATAAAAGAGTAAACTTGAAAATAAAATAAAATACTAAACTCAAGGACAGCTAAATGTGGCCTCTTTCCATGGGCCGTGTTCCCACCAGCCGCCCACCCCAGCCCCCCAAAATTAGACTCTTTCAGATAGGATGCCTCTGTGCTAGCATTGTTGCCCCTAGAAGTGGAGTTGGAGAGGGCTTTGGGGTGCAGACAGTTGATATGGGAGGTGACCCCAGGGAGCAGGAGTAAGAGACGAGGGCAGGGCAGAGTGAGACAGGGAAGGGAATTGGTGAATCCCAGGATGTTCTCATGCATTCACCACCCCTGTGGGTGACTGGTGACCCCACAAGGATCTACATAAGAGCCTCATGAAATGCAACTCAAAACCATCTGCCCAGGAGGGCCAAGGGGGGACATATCTGCTGGCTTCTGTCCTCCCTTCTTGATGTCTGCCCATGGGAGGACCTCAGAGATTCTCCAGCATCCGCAGGCTGCGGTCCACAAGTGCAGGACCTCAGAGAAGTCTTGGAGGTTCTGGGCCAAGGCAGGGCACCACCGGATCACACCTGTACGGAACCCGCGGAGCCTGCACGGAACCAGAGGCCACGGCCGAGGCTGGAGGAGGCAGCCGGCTTAGAGGAACTTGGACCCAAGTGTCCAACACCCTCTTCACCTTGCTGCCTTCTTTGGGCCATCGGCCACATCCGCAGCTTCCTGCAGAGCTTTTCAGGGCGTAAAAGATCTTTCCGTCCAGCCTTGGAGGTCCACCCAGGAGGGGTCCGCCGTAAGTGCACAGCAGGGTTGGAGGGCTCCACTCTGCTTTGTCTGGCTCAAGGACTGGCCTGACTTCCCTCTGTCAGGGCTTCCCTCGCCGGGGTGGGGGTTAGAAGGGGGTGGGGTCTGGGGGGTGTGTTAGGTACGGAAGGAGGCAGAGCCCATTCTGCCTGGAACAGCCCCTGGAGCCCTCCCCAGAGCACCTGGCAGCTTCGAGCCCCACCCGGCCTCTTGGCACGCACTCATTTCCTGCCCAGCCAGTCACTGCATTTCTCAAGAACCTGGCTGACATCTCAGCTCTTTCTCTCTCTGCTCTACATCTCAGCTCTTTCCCTGGGCCGCTCCCCCTACCCTGCACCCCAGGGCCTTTCTGCCCACACACCAGCCCCAGACATTGGCACTGGCTGCCCGGGACCCCCTGTGGCTTGGCCCTCTCCAAGCCCATTTGGGGCCCAGCCCAAATCAGCAATCACAAGTACCCATGTTTCCCTCTCGCTCACACAAGGTAACTATTGTCCACCACGGAAGGGAGGACCATCGTGTTCACGGGGCTGCGGAGAAAGGGTGTTTACCCATGGTCATTGGCTCCACCTGCGTGCTGTGTCCAGCCACCACCAGTCCCTCAAAGCCCGACACATACCTTTCAGACAACCACATGGCAGGTGCAAAAATCAGGCCCGACAGCTCCTCAGGGGCACACAGGTGGCCCACCACTTGCAGAAATGAGGCCCGAGCAGGTCCAGGCCTCTCTCAGCTGTGGGTCCCCCGGGCCGCTGGCTTCCATTCCCCTTCCCCTTCCTTGTGTAGTCCTCACGGCTAACTTCCACCATGGGTATTATGATTCCCATTTGACAGATAAGGACTACTGAGGCTTGGAGAGGTTCCTTAGCTTATATAAGGAGAGTGGAGAAGAAGGGAGGTTGGAGGGCAGGAGAGGAAGGAAGGGGAGAAGAAAGGAAGAAGGGAGAAGGGAGGGAGATACCCATGAGTACCATCTCTGCAGAGAATCCTAGGATGGCACAGATGGCAGAGCCAGACCCCTCTTGGGAGCGGGGGCAGTGACTTCTCTCAAGGGCACACGGAGAGTCCCCCCACTGAGCTGGGGCTTGGGGATTTGGGCCCTGAGGCAGTCTGGGGCCACCGAGAGGGGTGAGAGGGCTGGGGCAGAGCATGACCTTGAGAAACACCCCCTGCAGGAAAGAAGGAAGGTGTAGGCCTGGGCTTAACCCTCCAGAGACAGGGAGAAGAGCAAGATACACGGGACACAGGGATGCCGCAGCCACCCCTGCGGGTTTGCCACAGCACATGAGTGCCCTGGTTGGGTTCCTGGGAGGGGGAAGGGATGCTGGATAATCCAGGAGGCAGGAGCTGTATCCTGATGTTCTCAGCAGTATCCGGAGGCCCAGAACCTCCCAGGAGGGACCACAGGGACTTTGTCTCCAGAGGCCGAAGGGTACCTCAGACAGCCTACATGGGCCTGCATGACCACCAGAGCTCAGGAGACAGGTCAGGCCCTGCATTTCTTGGGAAACCCTGCATCTGAGATCCTGTGGGTCCGAATGGACCTCTGGGGTTTTGTCCATTACCCTTGTCAAACACTCCCACGGCCCCGAGGATATGGATCAGAAGTGGGGTGCCCCCTCCCACTGTGCACCTCCCAGGACAGTTCATTAGAACAGCAAGGGGTCCAACTGAGGCCCTCACTTCCCGGCATCCCCCTCCCTTCAAACAGCCCAGGTCACTGGACACAGAACCAGCAGGCTCGGAGACGGCTACTGTCTTCTGTGATGGTGGTCAAGTCAGCACTATCTTCTCTAGTAACCAAGACTCCTAGGGTCTCTGTCCCCAGCTGCCAGGCAAAGCATGGGCCATTCTGGAGCAGGACACAGCATGCCCAGCTCCCATTGTGCTCCTCCTGGCTGGGCTCAGCTGCCCTCAGTATCACTGGGCAACAGCTGGAACAGGACATTTTACCAGCGGCCTCTCTAGCCAGCTAACCTTGGCAAAGGGCACACGGTCAGGGGGGTGGGACTGCCAGTCATTCTAGACATTTTGGGGGCCTCTCTCCCCAGGCCATAGAGTCTGGGATGGAGCTGAACCCGAGCAGAGGCCGGTGAGTGTGAAGGGAGTTCTCTGATGGCAGGTGACAGGGAGGGAAGCTGAGAAGAGGTTGAGCGTGGTCTGGAAATTCACAACTCTCGAATCAGTGAAGTCCTTCCAGCTCATGTCTACAAAGTCTGAGACGTGGGTTTTTCCACTCACTAGGGAACCGGCTTCAAGCTAAGTTCTAAAAAATCCTCCCATGTTGGAATCAGAAGGGCCTCTGAGATACAGCACTCTAAGGGTTTTATGGCTGCAAACAAACCATTCCCAAACATAGTGGCCTGAAGCAACAGTGGTCTGTGAATTTCTCATAATACTGGGGGTCATCCTGACTGTTCTGGAAGTCTCAGCTGGGGTTCAGCCACCAGCATTCAGCTGGAGGGCCAAGTGGCCTCATCCCCTGCCAGCTGGGCCTCCATTCTCCTCCGGCAGAATCCAGAATCGCCTGGACTTCCCTCCAGCATGGCGGAGGCTAGAGTGGGGGAGGGGAGGGTGGAGGTGGGACAGCTGCCAGGCTCTTTAAGGGCTAAGCCTGAAACTGGCACAGTGTCAGTCTGCTGCATTGTTCCCAATGAAGCAAGTCACAAGGCCAAGCCAAATTCAAGGGGACAGAAAGTAGACTCTACCTCTTGACGGGAGAGAGTGGCAAAGAATTTCTGGCTGTCCTTTAATCCACAAGAGAGGGGCCAGCTTCACTGCATGAGGAGAGTCAGGGACAGAGGCCCGGTCCTGATGGAGACTTGAGGACTTAGCAATGGGTGAGGCCGCACCCCTGCCCCTGGGCCTCTCTCCCATCAACCTCCAGTTCTTCCCCAGTCCTCTACACGCAGTGGCCCTGGAGGTCTGGCTTGCAGCAGAAAGGGCTAGGGTTGGGACGGCAGGGGGATATGGGGAGGGCTTGGGGTCCTCTCTGTGCCAACTGTTGAGGCATCCAAAGTTGGCATGGGGGGTGAGCACCGACTCCCTGCAGAGGCCCATCCTGCAGAAGTTCCAGCTGGGACCCGGCCCAGGCTGGCTGAACAGGGCAGGCTCTGCTCATCATTCTGTGAGCAGAATTGAGGCCACCTGTCAGGGGAGGCTCATCCCAGGGGACTCCAGGTCTCCTTCTCTTCTTCTTCCAGGTAGCCCTTTGTGCAGGGGCTGGGTGTCTGCCACCCTGAGCTGGACTTGATGGGCCCAGGCACTGGGCAGCCCGGTCGATCCCCCGAAGGCCACCCCTCCCACTCCTGCGCTCCTTGCTCTCAACAAACTTATTTACTCGGCCATTTGACAAATATTTACTGAGCACCTGCTATGTGCCAGGCTCCGTGCTGGTTGCCGGGGATACCTCCGTGAGCAAAATAAACAAAAACCCCTGTCTTCTCGGAGTTCAGATTTGAGGAGGGGGATTGTGTTTATAGATGATAAACAAATAAATGAGTAAATGTCAGAGCATTGCTCTCATTTCCCGGGGCTGCCATAATAAGTCACCACAAACTTGGTGGCTTAGGACAACAGAAATGTATTCCCTCCAGCTTCAGAGGCTAAATGTCTGCAGTCAAGGTGTTGGCAGAGCTCAGCTCCCTCTAAAGGCTCCCGGAGGGGTGAATCATGCTTCTTCTAGTTTTCGGTGGCTTCTGGCAATTCTTGGAGTTCCTTGGCTTGCAGCCGCATCCCTCCTCTTGTTGGCTCCATCTTCACGTGGCTTTCTCCCCGTGCCTTCCCATGTCGATCTGCATCTCTGCTTCCTTTCATTTTTTAAAACTTATTTTATTTAAATTCAATTAGTTAACAGAAAGCATATCACCAGTTGCAGAGGTAGAGTTTGGTGATTCATCTGTTGCGTATAACACCCAGTTCTCATTCCATCACGGGCCCTCCTTAATGCCCACCCCCCCGCTACCCCATCCCCCCATCTTCTCCCCTCCAGCAACCCTCAGTTTGTTCCCTCTAGTTACGAGTCTCTTATGGTTTGCCTCCCTCTCTGATTTCGTCTTAGTTCTTTTTCTCTTCTTCCCCATGATCCTCTGTTTTGTTTCCCCAATTCCACGTATACCCTCCAATTCCATCCATGTCATTGTAAATGGTAAGATTTCATCCTTTTTGATGGCTGAGTAATAGGCCTGCGTGTGTGTGTGTGTGTGCACGCGTGCATGTGTACACCGCATCTGTGTCTCTGCTTCTTATAAGCACACTAGGTGTTGGATTTAGGGTTTGCCCTAAATCCAGGATGATCTCATCTCCAGAGTTTTAAACACTTCAGCAAAGACCCTATTTCCAAATAAGGTCACACTTTGAAGTTCTGGGTGGACTTAATTTTGGAAGAGGGACACATTCAACCCACTATGGTCATATTTGCAGGTACCATGGGTTTGGACATCATTATTGGGAGGGCCTTTTTAACCCAGTACAAATGCATTAGAAGAAATAATTTAGACATTATTGGAGAAAAATAAAGCATGGTAATATAGAAGGGGGTGGGGTGCCAGGGCTGGAGTGGGGAGGATAGGCTGTAGTTCTAAATAGGATAGTCAGGAAAAGCCTCGATGTAGCAGTGATATTTGAAGATGTCAAGGAAGTGAGGGGGTAAGCCATGTGGGTATCCTGGGGGGAAAGCATCCAGGCAGAGGGAGCAGGCAGTGTAAAGGGCCTGAAGCAGCGGTGTGCCCAGCACATCTGGGGAATAAGGAAGCAGAGTGAGTGAGGGGCAGAGTGGTAGCAGGGTGGGATCACGTGGGGTCACACAGGTCATAATAAGGACTTTGGCCTTGACTTGGCACGAGACGAGAGCCTTGAGCTAAGGGGAGACAGGAATTGACTGTGTTGTCACAGCACCACTCCAGTTGCTAGGTTGGGTGTAGATCCGAGGGGGCCGTGGGCTATAGTGGTAACTCAGCCGCCCACTCCCCCACCCCAATGAGGGCAGCCCATGGGCAACAGGCCCTCAATGACTCTGGAGTGGCTTCCCGGGCCTCTGCCATGGAGAGGCGCCTCCAAGCCCCTGCCACTGGACCCCCTGCCTACCCACAGGGCTCGGGTTTCCCCTTGTCAGCTGTACTCACCAGAGCATGGGAAAGTCAGCTTTCCAAGACGATTTCATCATTTTCCATTCGGAAAAGTTTGCTGCTCTGACCACTCCCTCCCCTGCTTCCAAGGCGGAGGATGAAGGCCTGAGGCATTCTGGAGCTCAGGGGCCATAGGCCGGGGCCGGCGGGGCTTCCAGACTGCACCATGGTTACCTCAGACCCCAGCTGCCCAGGCCTCCACTTGGGGACCCTCCCTGCCCCACATACCCGCTCCCTATGGCATTCCCCAGGACTCCCCCAGTCACTGTCCTCCTGCCCTGGAGCCTACTAAGGAGCAGGCTCTGTAACTGTTAAGGGGCGGAAGCACTGAAGAGGGTTGTGCAAGTAGGGCAGAAGGACTCAGTTTCCTTCTCTATCATTTCTTCATAAAGGCAGAGCCACTGTCGGAAACCAAGCACCTGCCTTCACTTCTAAGGTAAGTAAAAACTTCCTTTAGTATCTCTGGGCCACAAGGTTTTCCCCTCTGTCATATCCCTTACACCCATTGTCATTGTGAGGTCTGTCAACACATGGAGTTTGTCAGTGATGCAGAGCCTGTCAGCATTTGCAGAACCTGCTGGGTTTGCAGAGCCTCTCTGTGTTTGCAGAACCTGCTAGGACACAGAACCTGTTGCTATTTGCTGAGATCATTTCTTTCATTCCTCCAGGCAGCCCCCACTCACTGATGGCTGGTAAAGTTCCCCCTCCTCCCTCCCCTGCAATGCCCCATAGCCCTCTCTAAGGTCTCCCCAAGTATCCACAGGTTATTTTCCCAAAGGCCCCTGAGGCACACCTCCAGAAACCTCACAGCCAATCCTCACGCTCCCCAGTGGGACTATATAAACTAAAGTTTGGGGGACTGGATGGAGCTGTCTCCACATGAACAGAAGAGCAATGTTCTCCCAACCTTGGGTCCTGAAAAGAGCAGACAATTTGAAGCCAAGCAGAACTGGGCCTCTGTCACTTCCTAGCTCTGGGGCTCCAGGCACCCTCTGAAGCTTCAGAGCCTCAGTTTCCTCAGCTGGGAAAATTGGCATGCATTATGGCATGGGGCTGCGTGAGGTTCACTTGAGGCAAGTGATGGGAAAAGACTAAGTCAAATGGCTACCAATGACAAGCACTTGTGTGGGCCAGGCATGGAGCTCAACTCCTCCAGAAAAAGTCATCAAGGGCTAAAGAGGGCCCAGGCATTCCTGTTCTTAGGTCCTCGTGGTGAAAATAAGCCTGCAGGGTCTGAGCAGGGAGTTAGTTCAACTCACCTGGTCCCTGGCTGAGGCAGAAATATTTCAGGAACTTGAGAAAAGTCAATGTGGCCATTAACTACTCTCCTCCCGCCCCAAACTCTCAGTGTTATTTTGATAGTGAATGGGAGCTGGAAGGATGTTTCCCCTTAATGACTGTGAGCTCCCTGATGTAAGGGCTGTGTCTCCCCCTCAGGCGGGGACTTTCTGGGAAGTGTTGTTTCTCCCCTCAGACTGGGTTCCCTGAGGGCAGGGCTGTGTCTCCCCCTTCAGACTGTGGTTGCCTTTCCCTCTCAGCCCCAAGGATACAGGGGTCTAAGCATCAGCCTGTCCTGCTGTATTCCTGCACCACTGAGTAACCACCCAAGGGAACTGAACATGATGGACAGGGATACAGGGCAGGATGGGGCCATCCTGAGGAAGAAAGTGCTGGTAAAGGGTCCCTTCTCTGAGTACTTGGCTCAGGACCTCAGAGGGTTCAGCACAGAGTCAGTGGGCTTAAGTGCCAGCCATATGCAAAGCCCAGTGGCAGGTGCTTTGGCAGAGACCAAAATGACCTTTCTGCAGTGTCTGGGAGACAAGTCTGGGGGCTGCGGGTGCTGAGTGCTGGGGTGGGTGCACACAGAGGTCTGGGTGAGAAAATAGGAGTGGTCTTCCCAGTCGGGTAGCCTCCACACAGGAGATCCTAATGAGACCAATCCCTGGGATCAGGTTGAAGGCCTCGGAGCTTTGGCCCTGAGAGGATCCCTGAAGGCCCCTCCTTCATCCTGCCCACCCCATCCCATCCTCACTTATCTGGCAGCCTTGGTCCTTGTTTTCCTGGAGCTCGTCCTCCCCATTCCCCTCAGCCCTACTCAAGGCTGAGCCATCTCTCGTCCTGCTTCTGCACAGCACAGTCCTGGCTGGAGTTGGGGAAGCAAGGGAAGGAGCTTCAAGAGCTCACAGAGGGCCCTTTGGGATCCATCTCTGCTCCTGAGCCCCCCACGTCCCTCACCTTGAAGCCCGTCACAGTCCGGGAATGTCTCACAAGAGGGATACATGGGATGTTCTAGAGAAGGAAGGAGGAGCCCTGGAGGAAGCCCTCGCTTCCATCCCCTGCCTCCACACCAGGCAGTCATTCCATAACCAGCCAGGCAGAAGCTCCAGCCAGGTTTTCCCACTTCTGCTCTTCTCTAGCAAAGTGAAACCAACCCATTTCTATTCTCAGCCCAGCACTGGATTCCTGAGCGAGGAGGATCTGGGGTCCTCAGAGGGATTGCATTCTCATAGCACCCACACTTAGCATGTGTGGGCAGCGGGGTGCACATAAAGGTAGCAATGGTGAGGGAAAGTCAAGTTGACCCAGGCTCAGGGAGCCCCAGTCTAAGAGGGGAGACACAGAAATGCCCTCAGGGACTCCCAGTCTGTGGGGAGACAAAACCCTGCCTCAGGGAGCTCCCTTTTTTTTTTTTTTTTTTTTTAAAGTAGGCTCCACGCCCAGCATGGAGCTCAATGCAGAGCCTGAGCTCATGACCCTGAGATCAAGACCTGAGCTGAAATCAAGGGTCAGATGCTTGGGCACCTGGGTGTCTCAGTCGTTAAGCGTCTGCCTTCGGCTCAGGTCATGATCCCAGGGTGGGTAGATAGAGCCCCGCGTCAGGCTCCCTGCTCAACACGAGGCCTGCTTCTCCTTCTCCCACTCCCCCTGCTTGTGTTCCCTCTCTCACTGTGTCTCTCTCTGTCAAATAAATAAATAAAATTTAAAAAAAAATAAAAAAGAGTCAGACACTTAACTGACTGAGCGACCCAGGTGCCCCAGGGAGCTTCCGACCTGATGGAAGTTGAAACTGTCTCTTCTGGAATAGCTTGCTCCAATGGGGGAAACAGAGCCCCTGCCCTCTGACAGTCCCCAGTCTGAAAAGGAAACCCAGCCACTGACCCTTCAGGGCTGGTCTGACTTGGCATTGAACACCTCAATCCCCAGTCAGAGAGCAAAGACCAAGAGGTCGCCATCTCCTGTCTTGTGTCAAGGTCCTTTCCACCTAGCCCAAGGATTAAGGATAGGACAGACACAGAGCTGGAAGAAAACAGAGACCCCTATCCTGACCGGCCACTGGCCGGCAAGCTCCTTCCCCAGGCTATCCTAGAATCCTGCTAAAAAGCATTCCTCTCCAGGTAGGAGTGGACCCTAAGAGTGACCTCACCTTGTCCCATCAACCCCTTCTCTCACCCCAGACACTGATTATGGTGAAAGGCAGGCCCATGGGGTGAGGGAGTAGGAGAGGTCTGATAAGCTGACCTTCCTCTAGCTCCTGTTTTGGCTGAAGCAGACCAGTGGGCTGTTTGGTCTGTGGGCTCAGGGTGGACAGGAGAGACTATAGTGGAGGGGCTCCTAGGTCCAAGGCCCTACTGGGTGGGGACAGCCCACACTCTGGCAGAGTGCCAGGACATACATTCCCCTGCTGAGGTCCCCTACCATTAGGACATGGCTCTACTCGGGCCCTCGGGATGGCCACCCACTTCACTCCATGGTCCCAACCTCAAGCAACGAGGGTCTCCCCTGGGCCTCCCCCGCAGCTTCACCATTCACCACAGGTCACTGGTACTCTCCTGTCTAGCAGCCTGTCCCCTCAAGGGGTAAAAGAGAAGGAAAGGATTTTCTCCCCAAGGGAAACTGGGGACAGAGGCTGACGAAGACCTGTCCCAAACCCTATCCATTCACTCCTCAGCAGCAGTGTGGTGGGGCTGTAAGAAGAATCCAGGGAAGACCACGTTCAATCTGGGGCAGTCGAACGTAATCCATGTGTTAGATGACAGCAGAGAATTGTTTTGTTCCATTTGGGAGTGGCTGTTGCTTTATACGGAAAAGTGGTTTTCTTTTTCCAGAGATGAGATCTGAAGTGATAAGGAGTGATATGCCATAATGTCTAGAATTTACTTTGAAATGCTTAAGCACAAAAAAAGAAGCGAATCTGGCAAAATGTTCATTGTTCTATCTTTGTAATGGAAATTTGCGAGTTTGTTGTTTTATTCTAGGTGTCTGAATGTTTAGTTTTTCATAATAAAATGTAAAAAAAAAAAAGGGAAAGAAACACCAAATGTTGTACTCATGTGAGTTTGAAAACCAACTCTACCACTTCCCTGCTGTGTGACCTTAGGCAAGTCACTTAACTTCTCTGGGCCTTATTCCCTCAGTTAAATGGTACAACTACACACCCTCTCAGTAGGGTGTTGTGAGGATGAAACGTAGTAGCTAATGGGGAATGCCTAGCTCCACGCCTTGAACATAGTAAGTACACATTTAAAAATGGTTGTTTGTGGGCCGCCTGGGTGGCTCACTTGGTTAAACATCTGACTCTCGGTTTCAGCTCAGGTCATGATCTCATGGACGTGGGATCAAGCCCCACGTTGGGCTCGCACTCAGTGGGGAGTCTGCTTGGGAGTCTCCCTCTCCCTTTCCCTCTGCCTTTCCTGCCCTCTAAAATAAATAAATAAATGTTAAAACAACAACAACTTTAAAAATGGTTGTTTGTGAAATGAATGGAGAGAAGGCTGTGTGTGGACGGAGTGTCTTCTTAACACCTGAGCCTCGGTTATATCAGCCTGCTTCAATAAGCAGCCATTAATGGTATCACCTAGGTCAACAGCCACCCCTCCACCCCGTACTCCATGCCAGTGTTGGAAGCTGGGGAGGAAAGAAGGCTGGTGGGTAGCGGGGCCCCTCTTCGCAGGACCTGGGGACGCTGGTTCCTCACAAGGAATCCTGGTTAGCGGGCGCCCTCCTCATTTGGTATCCAGACTGGGGAACAGAGCAACCCGGCTCTGGTCATGTCTCATTATCCAGCTCCGAAGACAGTCGGGGCTGGGGATTGACCCCTCCTCACCATCCTCCCCTGAGGAGCAGGGCAGGAAGGCATGAGAGACCCATCCCAAGGACAAGGGCAGTGGGGTGTGCAGGCGGTAATGGGAGAAGACCAACACTTTCCTATTTTGGGAGGTAGGAAGCAGCAGGTGGCTGGCTGGTGTGGGACATGTGAAGGCTCCTGCCAGGGGCCATGTGGCCAGCGGCAGGGCATGGCACGGCATGGCCTAGGCCCTTCCTGAGCCTACAAGCCAGATGCACTTGCGACCACAGGGGGAGGGAGCTCTGGTTTCTCTACCACAAGAGCATCCTCCCTAAAGGAGCGCATAAGAACAAAAGGTCCACCTGGAACCCACCAACCCCCTAAATCCTGCAGGGGCACCGGTTCCAGGACCCAAATGTCCTGAGGAGCTCCCTGTCTGCATGGAGAAATACCACATTTGTATTCCAGGAGCTCCTAAGATGAGAGACAGCACCTTCGCCCTGAGGAGGACCCCAGTCTAAGGAGGGAGACACAGCCCCTGCCTGAGAAAGCATGAGTTTGAGAGGGGAGGCCCATCTGCGGGAAAAGGCTGGCCATAGTGGGGGTGCTGGGGCTGGGTGGGGGGCTCCATTCACCTGGCAGTGGCCCAGTGTGGCGGATTCCTTCGGGAGCCAGGTTATTTTGGGGTGGACAGAGGAGCAGGCAACTTCCCAGATGAAAATAGCCTTCCCGGGGTGTCATTCCGGAGATGTGCGTACCTCCCAGATGAATGCTTGTCACTCGGCTGTGCTCCTCTGGCCCCTCCCAGGCAGGCCAGGCAGAGCCAGACTGGCTCCGTCCAAGAAGAGCCTTGTTTCCTAATCAGGGCAGTGTGGGAACACGGCTCTGGCCTCCAGGGGGGCCACCCAAAGCTGCCTGCTACTTGCCCAACTCCTTCCTCAAGGGGCCGCCAGCCGCCTCCTTGAGGAAGCCTTCCCGTACCAGCACCAGCAGTGGGAAGCCCTCAGCCTCCCCAGTGGGGCCCAGTTTGCCATTTCCTGCAGTCTGGGGCTCCCCTTCCAACGGGGGCTCCCTGACAGCAGAGCTATGTTCTGCCCTCAGACTGGGGGCTCCCAGAGGGCAGGGCTGGCTCTACTCACCACCTTGTTTCCAGTACAGAGGGAAGAAAGCGGACCCAGGACTTGAGAGCCCTGGGTTCTCATGGTGACTTTGGGGTCACTTGGCCCTCAAGGGCAATGGCCTGCCTGGCTTGCCTCCTAAGAGCAGAGAGATGCTCTGGTCACAGATCCAGGTTCCAGCTCCAGCCTGGGCACTTCCAGGCCCCACCCCCTTACCCCACTGACTTTCCACAGGGTCCTAAGGAGAGCAGCAGTTCCCGGCCTGGGCGGGTGGGGAACTTGAACGAGATAACACGCATAGGAGATTTGGCCTGGTGCCTGGCCAAGGGTAGTGGAAAGGTAAACCAAAGAAAGACCCAGTGGGCCAGTTCTCAGGCCAGCTGTGGGCTGGGCAGAGATCTAGGCTCCATGACCCCAGAGTCCAGGGCCAAGGCTGGCCCTAGAAGACCACAGGCCCCTGGCAAGCCCAGGGATAGGCTAAGGCCCTGAGCTACCGTTCCAGGAACAGGGCACAGTCTGAGCATTTGGGGTGGCACTTGCTCTCCCTTCCCCCTTTGCAACTCTCCCTCTGGCCCCCCCACTTCCAGCTGTCTTTGGTCCTTGTCCCCCACCATGCCCCCCCTGCCTTTCCTGCCCCACCACCACCACGTGGAAGAATCCAGCTACCCTGCACATGTGACATTTGGCATGGCGTGACCCCTCAGAGCTGGGCAGGGGCTAGGGACAGACCCAGACAACATAAACACATCCCTGGAGTTTACATTGCGGGGACCAGGAGTACACACCAGTCGGCTGGCTGCTGCCCCTGTTTATTCCCTGAAGGTTCACGGCCAGGGCGCCACCGGAGGAGGAGGGCGGAGGCAGTCTTCGGGTGGCTGCAGCTGTCTGGGTGTCCATGTGCTAGGGACCCCAGGAAAACCTGTAGGCCTCCGAGGCCACCCTCTCCTGCCTCATCCCAGCTGCCCTACCCTTCTCCCGGGACAATATGCTGGTACCGGTGGGAGTCTGGACCCAGATGGCCGCCCTGTGCCTGCACTTTGGGGCCCCTCGGCCCTTCTACCCTTTGGCCCCTGACCTGCTCCAGGACCCTAGCTCAGACCTCAAGACACTTTCTCATGTCCAGTGGAGCCAAGCCTTGCTCGAGGCAATCATTGTTCATGCTCTCCCTTGAATTTTCCCTGGGGAAGGGGGTGGTTTCCTTCTCTATGCACGTCCTATCACTCACCACCTTCTCCACCTACTCTGGGAAGCAGGCTGGGCTGGCTGGGGCAATCCATTGTCCACACGGGAAGGTTGAGGCCCAAAGGGAACACCAGCCCCGGGTCCCACCCACGGCTACCTGTGGTATCTGCGTTCAAGATAGACGGAAATGAGAGCCTTCCTTGCAGCAGCCCCACGAAGTGAGTCACTTTACAGGTGAAAAGACGGAGGCTTGGGGTGGCGAAGTGAGGACCCACTCACGGCTGCCCAGGTGGTGAAGTCAGGATTCAAACTCAGCGCTGCCTGCTTCCAAACGGCCTGTGCGCTCCTTCCCAGCCCACTGCCCAGCCTTCACCCTGAGAGTCCAGGCACCTTCTGAGAATGCGCAGAAGTCCACGCGGTTCTCGAAAGGGCTCAACCCTTCTTTCCTCCTCTTTCCTCCTAAGATGCTTATATTGGAACGCCGGAGTGTGTCCATTAACGAGTTTACCCTCAGGCACAGTGCAAAGCCCCGAGTCCCGCACGGAGAGTCGGTAGGACTAGCACTAATAATAATAAAAAAAATAATAACAATCCTCCATGCTCCTTGGGCACTTGCTGTGGGCCTGCTTCTGCTAGTCCTAGTGCTAGAAGTGCTAGAGATACAATATCCCCGACGACACACACAACTCTCTGAGCCTATTAGTAACTCGATTATGCACCCAATTTACAGTCCCCAAGACTGAAACACAAAGAGGAGAAGCGAGTTGTCTAAGGTAACAGCTAGAAAATGCCAGAGCCAGAGCCAGGTCTGGGATCCACAGCCACCATGCTAAACACAGGAGGTCTGGATGGAGGCTGATGTTACAGACCAGTGTAAACCGTATAGGTGTGAGTGTGTGCACATGCATGTACACACACACAGCACCCAGCGAGGGGGTAGGCGAAGCTGAGCCCCCGGGTGCAGAAGGAATCGGAATGGGGCAGGGTAGCTGGAGGAAGGGCTCCTGGAAGTGGTGGGTTGTGTGTCAGGGCATAAAAGAGGGGAGAGATACGGACCATTCCCAGGGTGCCAGACCTCGGGCAGGACTCCTCTCCAAAGGCCACTCCCACGACCTAGAACGTGGTAGGGTTGAATAAGTGTCCTCAGAATGACTGAACAGTGCTAACGTGGTGGTAGAAGTCCCGACAACAGTGTGGTGGAGCTGAGCAGAAGTTGGAGGCAGGCGGTGGCGGGGTGATGGTGGAGGGGCCGGCGATGAGGAAGTCGGGGATGGAGTGAGTGATAGAGGCGAGGACGTAGATACCTTTCCTCTACCCTTCAGGACAGCCCTTTCCAGGGCACACCGGACATCACACGCTCCTAATCCTCACAGCTGCCTTCGGGGAGGCATTTTTAGCCTCATTTTAGAAAGGATGACAATGAGCCATGGACAAGTCCCATTCTGCTCGCCCAAGGTCACAAGGCCAGGAAGCTGGCCTGGGCTCACTGCCTTAGGAGCAGGGCACCAGGCCAGCGTCCAGATGCCATGGGTGGGTGGCCCGGAGGCCATTCTGCACTCCCAACACAGCGGGCTCAGTCCTCCTCCGTTTGGGGGAGCAGGGAGTCGCGGAACTAGGTGACAGGGGAAGCAGTCCGAAGCCCAGCCCCACCACGGACACGCCGTAACCTTTGCTGGGCAGTGGCCAAGGCAGATGTCAGCTGCCGAGTGTCAGCGGGCTGGTGGGGGCAGAGCCAGTGTTGCCTGGCGGGAGCCCCACACACCAGGAGGATGAAGTCAGGGGTGGGAAATAATCTTGGAATTAGAGGAAGGCTCGCTTTGGGGTAACATTCCTGGAAAGCTCTGCTCTGATTGGCTTGAGGTTGGGGTTTCTGCCCAGGCCTTTCCAGTCAGGAGCAAGTTTATTAATAATCTCTGTCCTGACTCCTGGTCTCACCCTGGGGAGAAGGCAGGGCTTCCCGGGATTTCTGGCCCCTCACCCCAGGGGCGGTGAGTCCCACTGTGGAGGGGTTGGTGGGGGGGGAGACAGAGACCTAGCCCTTAGATCTAGGCAAGAAGTGCAAACGCCCTCACCCCCCAGACTAAGTTCCCCACCCCCTGCAGCCCCAGGGATCACTCCGCTTTAGCCACGGGTGAGGGGAACAGGTGAGCCTGTTCTGTGAGTGCCCTCCTGAGCCCCGGGTGGCGCGTGGGCGGCAGCTCGGGGACAACCGAGCATGAGGGTTGTGCTAAGGCCTCAGGAGCAGGCGGCCTCCCTCTGCAACTCATCAGCACCCAAGGCCTCAATTTACTGCCTCCACTCCCCCGCCCGCTGGCTCTGACCTCATTAGGCTCCTGTCCCTTTCCCAGGATGGGGAAGAGGAGGAATGACTCCTTAGTTCGAAGAGCAAGATCCCTTGTGGGAGGAGGGAAAGTCCTGAGGGTGGGGGAAGGGGAGATGGGGCACAGAGCTTAATATAGTCACAGGGCAGGAGGAAGATGTCAGCTCCTATTACACCTGCCACCTCGCCCCCATCATATGACCCAGCTCCCTCTGGCGAGGCGTGGGCAGGGTAAGAAATGCTTTGGTCCTGGGAAGGGCTGGGGGCTGCTCCCACCCCCACACCGCCCCGCTCAGCTGGGTGGTCCTGACTTGAAGGGAGGGGAGGGAAGAGAAGGAGTCTCCAGCACTGATCCCAGCATGGATGCCAAAGGGACCGGTCTCTCTGATCCACACAGTCCCCCACCTCCCTCCTTCACCCCCAGATTCGTGGTCCCAAATGACGGCACACCTGTGGGCAGAGCCTCAAACCAGATTAAGGGGCTTGAGAGTCAGGATGCAAAGTTGCTGTGAAAATAGGGTTCAAGACAAGCCCTTCCTGCATCGAAGTCTGAGCCCTATCCCCCACTGCCCACAAGGAGGGGGAGACACAGTCCTGCCCTGGGGGAGTCCCAGTGTGATGAAACAGGGAAAATCCCCTCTGCTGGGCTTCCTGTGTGACCTTGGGCATTCACCTTGACATTTCAGAGCCCAAGTTTTCTTGTCCATGAAGGGGCAACTCTGCCACATCCCTCAGAGGGGCTCGTGCTTGCCTGGCAGGTAGCAGAAGCTGAATAAAAGGTCATTATTCCTCTGTAGTGGGGGCTTTTGGTGGAAAAAAATCATCGCCTTTGGTCTTTAACGGGGGATTACATTAGCATCCCGGACACACACTATTCCCACCTGAAGACGGGTCATCTCTGGAAGGTCTGGCTGCCCTGACACGCCTCCACAGTCTCCCCTGGCAGCCCCAGGCTTGGCATTTATAGTCAACAAATATCTGGAAAGTCAGCCACACAAGTGGCCCCAGGCCTGAGGACACAGGTGCACCATGGGACAAGGCATCCACCCTAGAAGACGCTCTCCTTTGGCTGGCTTCTGGTCATGGACTGCCTGGTAACCAGTTTTTCAAATTTACTTTTTATCGAGGTGTAAGATTTGTGCAACAAATCGCACAAATCTTAAGGGTAGAGCTTGGCAAATTTGTGCATATGGACATGCCTGTGTAGACCTGGCCCATATCAAGCATGCAGTATTTCCAGCACCCCAGGAGTCTTCCTCAAGCCCCAACCAGTCGATCCCTTGCCCCAGAGGTAACCCCTATTCTAACTGGTGTCCCCACAGATTGGCTTTGCCTGACCTTGAGCCCCATGCAAATGGACTCCAAGGGCATGCCCTCTGTGTCTGACCCAGTCTGTTCAGCCTGAGGTCTATGCACGTTCCTGTGAGTGTTCCTGCAGGTTTTTTTCTTCCTTTTTCATGGCCAAGTAGCCTTCCATCGAGTCCCTCACAGCTCATTTATCTGTTCTTTTGATGGACTTTTGGGTTGTTTTGGGTTGTAGAGAGAGAAAAAAAGAGAGAGAGAGAGCACATCCATGTGCACAAACAGGGGTAGGTGGGCAGAGGGACAGGGAGAGAACCTTCAGCCGACTCTGAGCTGAGCGCGGAGTCTGATGCAGGGCTCGATCTCATGACGCTGAGATCACGACCCGAGCCAAAATCAAGAGTCTGACACTTAACCAACTGAGCCATCCACGCGCCCCTCCACTTCTGATGTAATATGATTACAGCAGCCATAGCATTCTTAGACACATCTTTTGGCGGCATAAACACGGCGACCCATTCTGGAGAGCACGATTTGGGGATGGATGTGTCATTAAGAACTCCAGGGAGGCACGGAGAGATTAAATGTTCCTCTGAGTTCCCCGGGTAGACGCAGAGGGTATTCCGCTAAGTGAACTAAGTCAGGCAGAGAAAGACAAATACCATATGATTTCACTTATATGTGGAATCTAAAAAAACAAAACAAAGATGCAAACAAACCAAAACGGATGCATAAATACAGAGACCAAATGGGGAGGAGGATGAGCGGAAAAGGTGAAAGGGATTAAGAGGTACAAACTTTCAGTTATAAACTAAGTAAGTCACGAGGATGAAAAGTACAGCAGAGCGAATATAGCTAGTAGTCAATGATATTGCAGTAAAGTCATATGGTGACAAATGGTGACTACCATCTTACATATCATCTTCTTATCTTGGGGAGTACTGGCGCGTTGAGTCACTATGCGGGACACACAAATACGACATTGACACTCAACTGTACTTCAGTGTTTAAAAATTTAAAAGTAAAAACTTATTGAGCTCCTATCTTAGACCATGAGCTTTTTTGGGTCCACCAGCCACTCACAGGGGAAGGAGGACAGACACAAAGGCACACCCAAAAGGAACTCCACCAACCTCATCACTGAACTCAGAGCCAGTCATGTGTGTGAGTGTGTGTGTGTGTGTGTGTGAGTGTGATTATATTCATTTCCTAAGGCTGCCATAACAAACTGTCGCAGACTTGGTCGCTTAAAACAACAGGAATTTAATCTCTCATAGTTGAGGAGGCCAGAGTCATCCAAGCGTTGGCAGGCTTTCTTTATTCTGGACACTCGGAGGGAGGGTCTTGCATGTCTCTCCACTGGCTTCTGGTGGTGGCGGGCAGTCCTTGGGGTTCCCTGGCTTCGAGCTGCCTCTCTACCATTCCTGCCTCCTCTGTCTCTGACCTTCTTCCCTGTATGTCTCCGTGTCTCTGTGTCTCCAATTTTCTCTCTCCCTAAGAAAACAGTAGTCACTAGATTTAGGGTTCTCCCCTAATCCACTGAGATGTCATCTCAATCTGAATACATCTACCCAGACTCTTTTTCCAATGAAGGTCAAGTTCCCAGATACTGGGGGTTAGGACTTCAACCTCTCTCTGGAGGGACACATTCTCCCAACAAGTGATTATGACTCAGCACGTTTGTATGTGAGTGTACATGAGTGTTTGTGTGGGTGTATACAGCGAGAGGGAGCACAGTGTGTGTGTGCACGTGCTTGCCAGGGCATGTCCACATTGGTGTCCCCGGCTGTGCTTTCGTGGCCGTGGGCACGTGGACGTGAGCAGGTGTGCCTGTGTGCCCCTGTGCTCAGGGCTTTAGGGACCCCGCTGGCCCTGCTGAGGAGGGTGGTAAGGCAGCATGGCCGCCCAGCGGCCCAGCTCCTTGCTGTGGCTGAGGACGTGCTTGGGGCTATCAGGGGTGGGCGAGTGGAGCCTTGCCTCACAACTCCCGAGAGTGAGCTGGGCGAAGCAAGGACAAGGCTATTTGCTTAGCTGGGCCAGGGCTGGTAGGCTGAGGAAGCGGCTCTGGGTGGCAACGCCTATTCCCGGGTCCTTTTCCAGTAATGTTCCTAGAAAGCCCCTCCACCCAAGCTCCCATCCCCTGCTCCTACCTGGATGGGGAGGCTTTGACTGACTCACACCCTCTCCGGGCTGGAAGCCAGTCCTCACCTCCCGCCCTGCCAGGCAGGTAGGGGTGGGGCAGGTAGCCAGCCCCTCCCAGGCCCCGCCCCCAGGCCCCACTACCACCCAGTCAGCCACCATGCCCAGCCTAAGGCCCCACAGCGGGGAGGGGGAGAGAGAGAAAGAGGCAAGTGCACGTTCAGGTTAAGGCCCAGAATGAGGGCTGCTAATCTCCCAGGACAGTTCTTTTAGGCAAACCCCCCACCCAGAGACAGGACATGGCAGCGTCTCCTCCATAGTTGGCTTAGGGCCCGCTCAGAGCCACTCATCTCATTTCACCCTCCCAACCAAGTTTAAATGGGGCTCTCCTCATCCCCATTATACAGATGTTATTGCGGGGTCCTAAGGAGTTAAACGGCCTGTCTAAAGTTACACACATGTGTTTACGTCTGTCGGCATTTTTTTTATTCTCCCTGGAAATCCACACCCTACCCGCTCCTCCTCGCTCAGACCACAGCTGCTCTCACGGCAGCCCACCTGCCCACCATGCACTCCCCCTTGAAGTGTGGTCTTGTTCCCACTCTGCCCCAGGAAGACCCCCTGGCCCGTGGGGTGGCCGGACAAATTAGGGGGTGGTCTATCCTTCTCCTCCCACCCTCCTGGACTTCTCTGCAGTGTCCTGGTTTTGGGTTTGGTGTGGCCGTGAGTTTACTGCCTCTCTGAGAATGCTGGCGGGTCTGTGTGCGCACGTCTGGAGGGTGGGGCTGTCTGGGCTCGCAGGTGTAGCTCCAGCTGGGCTGCCCGTTGCAGACACAGGAGGGCAGAGGGCAGAGCTGCGGTGGGATATGCATTGCACAGGTTGTATCTGTGAGTGTGCCTAGGCACAGATGTGTCAGCCCCTGCGGGTGTTCATGTTTGGGTCCCTGTGGCATGACTCCCCCCTTCTCTCCCCTTACCATAGAACTGCCACCATCCTCCGTTTCCAGACTCCTGGCCCCCAGGTAAGAGCCTGGTAAAAGCAGCCTACATCTGGGGACAGAGACACCTGAGTGTGAGGCCCCGCCTGCTCTGGCCACCGGAGCCCTTGAGCTGGCCCCACCCCGGCAGCGGGAGTGTCCTCATCCAATGGGATGGGGTGACACGGAGGAGGAGGCAGCCCTGCAGCTTCTCCCGCCCCCAGGAATACAGGGAGCACCCGGCTCCCTACATGGGAGGTTCATTACCCCAGCACTCAGTGGTTTGGAGCAGGGGCGGGGGGGTCATGCCAGGACTTGGCACATACTACAAAGTGTGGGGGGCACCCCCAGCACTCCCGCCCGCCGCTGGCCGGGGGAGGGGCTGTGACGTTCGGTGGCCTCATGCTGCTGAGAGGAAGTAGCTAATTGCCGACCTGATGACTGGGCAGACTGAGGAATGGGGTGATGATGCCACTCACGGAAGCGGGCGCCCCAGCACAAGGAGGGGGCCCAGCAGGGATGGGGTGGGCCAGGCCAGCGCTCTGCAGAGGCTGAAGTGGTTGTGGCCAAAGGAGCAGGGGGTTGGGGGTTGTTGAGGCTGGGACCGTGGGAAAGGACTTCTCCCCAGCTTCCCTCAGCTTTAAGGGAAAAGAGTTGAGAGGCCCCAGGGGATGAAGGGATTTGGGAAGGGGCTACAGGGGGGTGGACAGGGAGGAGATGGTGGCAGAAGCTTCTTTACTCCCCTCCCACCAACACTACCCAACCTTCCCAAGTTTTCCACCCTTGCCCTTGGCCACTCTTTGGCCCCTGTGGCCCTAGGCTGGTGAGGAAGGAGGGAATAGGTGGAGGGCTCTTTTCACCATAAGACCCCCGCCGCCGGCACTGGGGCATAAACAGTATACCTGGTGGTACCCAGTCTGCTGAAGATCAGGGCATCCAGAAGGGGTGAGACATCATGTGTCCTTGAGGATCGGAAGAGCAGGTGCTTTGGACAGAGAGAATGGAACAGGCAAAGGCTGGGCAGTTGGCTTTAGTGAGGCTAAGGAGGATGGGGGCTTGGCTACCATGGTTATGGGGTGGGGCAGGGCCCTTCTGTACTGAGAGCCACACTGTCCCTTCCTGGCACAAACTGAGTAATCAGACTTAGAGCTTCTCCCACAATGCTGGCCACAGCCTCTGGCCCCCGCAGGCCTTTTGCCTCGACTGCCAGAGGAAGGACCAAGTCAGGAGCTACACAGGATTGGGGGCCCCACCCCCCAAATCCCCAGGTGCATCCACCTGAGAGAACCTGCCCGCCCTGAGCGCCAAAAACCAGGACCCATCCATCTGTAGGTCAGTGCTCCGGGCCCTTAGCGCCCCCTGTGGGCAGGGAACTATACTAATGGGGGGAGGCCATCCACCTGCCTGAGGGAGGAGACAGACACGCCCCCCACCAAAGCACACAGGCCTTGCCTGAGGGTAAGCCCGGTGGTGCTGCGATGAAGGGGACTCAGACATTGACCTACTAGCTCCAGTCTGAAATTCGGCTCGTCCTCGGGAAGATCCCACTCCGACGGAGATGTGTTCTATCATCAAAGCTCCATTCTGAAGGGAGAAAGAGTACGGGGCTTCAAGAAACTTAGTCTGAGGGTAGAGACACGCGGCCACATAGAATCCTTCTGGATCCCTCAATCTGTTGCAGACGTGGATTAGACATTTCAGTGACTTCAGTACTGCTAGAAAAAATTACAAGATGTCCAGTTAAATTTGAATTTCAGATAAACGACGAATAATGTTTTAGTATAAGTATAGCCCATACAACATATGGGGCGTACTTATACTAAAAAAAGTATCCATTGCTTATTTGGGATTCAAATTTAACCGGACATCCTGTATTTTTACTTGTCAAAGCTGACAACTCTAGATGCGTCCAATCTAAGGGAAGAAGGAAGGGGAAGGACCCCAGAAACCAAAATGCAGGTAAACATTACAGCGTGCTCCAGCTCAGGAGAGTGGTGGTGGGGCGGGAGGGGAGTCCTGGGGCGCTGGCTCGCAGCAGTTTAAAATTCCTTCCAGGCCAGATCCCTAATCCCTTGGTGCACAATGGCCGCCTTCTCCCCCACCGCCTGCGCCCACGCCCTCCCCCGCGGGGCCGTGGCAGTGCCACCACGGGCCTCTTTAAGCCCCTTTGAAGCCGGCAGAGCCCCGCGCCGCGGGAGGCCCCGCCGCTATGCCAGCTATGCCAGCTATGTCCCTGCCGCCGCCGGCCACCACTGCTCCCCATTAATGCTGGCTAATCTGGCTAATAAATAAACTCCCCTCCCAGCCTCAGCCCCCCACTGGCTCCTCCCTGCCCCCCAAGAATTGATTTCAGGGCTCAGGTAAAACATGCGTCCCCATTCCCTTCTGCTGTCTTTCTCTGTCTCCTTTTTTTTTTTTTCTTTCGCCCTCCTAGACCTATTGCCCAACTCTGACGGAATTTGGGGAGTCTCTGCCTCGAGCTTTGCATCTTCATCTCTTTCAGTCCACCTGCGCGCGGGGAGCGGGCCACATGACTAGGTGCGGGGACACCACTCAATGCCCCGGGAAGATCCGCGGGACCGAAGAGCGCCCCCTGGAAGCCAGGGGAGGTGCGGGTCACGCCTCCTCCTGGCCACGACCTCCCGTCCCCGCGGAAGTGGGGCGCCTGGAGAGCAGCCCCGGGACAGGTGACTCCGCGCCAGGGGAAGGCGATGGCGCCTCCCGCGGCAGGAGTCTTTTCTCCACGGCCTCTGCCGCCCCCTGCGTCCCCACCCAGGCTTCGGAGAGTCTGACTCAGAGCCGAGCTCGCATCGCTTCACCTCCTACCACGCATCCGGAGCGCGCGGAGAAATTACAGGATTGCAGGGGCACGGCTAATGCGCTCTAATTACCCACCGCCGCTCTCCTCCGCGGCGCTCTGCTGCGCCCGGCCAACGCGCCCTAATTAGGCCGCCCCTCCCCGGTCCCAGAACCCGTCCCCAGTCCCCAGTCCCCAGGAGCGCGCTCGTTGGCTTTGCCCGCCGACGCCTCCTGTCGTCTTCCTAGACTGCCCCAGAAGAGAGCCCTGACACGCCACCTGTGATGGCGAGAGGGAAGGAGCAGGACTTGGAGATCCGAGCCTCAAGGGTCTTCTAGCGGCCTCGCCCCTCCCTCCCGTGAGCCGATAGCCCTGAGTTGTATGTCCGTAAGGGACAGGGGACTCCGAGAGTGGGGAGGAGGCAGGACCCGTTTCGTTGACAAGGACACTGAGGCCCGTGGAAAGTCACTGCCCAAATAAGGGCACCAGGGCAAGAGTATCCCCATTTTGGACTTGAGGCACAGAAAATTGAAGGCTGTCACTGGGAAGGCCACCCAGCCAGAACTCCCAGCTCGGCTTATTTCAGGGCTTACGACCCACCCCACAGGCTCCTTCCTCTGACAGGGAAATTACCCTCCCACCAGGAAAGGTGATACCCCCATCACAGACCTGGAACCCCCTGGGAGGCCAGAAGGCCCACCAGCTGTGGCCTGTGGGTCAGAAGGGAGCTAGTGAGGAGGGGCTAAAAAGTCTTGCATCCCAGGAAGGGTGGGAGAGGCCCTGAGACCCAGAAGCCAGGCCCTGTGGCCGGGCCACGCAGGAGGAGCAACTTGGCTGTCAGCTTCTTTATCCAAACCAGGCTCCGTTTCCTCTATCAGGAATTCTTTCCTGATGTCCAGGGGGTTGCAGATGTGTGGCCTTGGGCCAGGTTTAATCTTTAGTGAGGTTTTTTTGGCCTGCAATGAGTTATGTGTTTTGTTTTGTTTTGTTTTTTTAATTGAGTATGAGAGCTGACAGTGTGAGCTGTCTGATTGCCCTCCCCATTGACAAAGGTCAGTGTGGTTAGACTAGTCCCCAAAGGCATTTGGGTTTGAGACCCCTGATTGAGACCAGTCCACTTGGCCTTGCCTTTAACCTTTCCTCAGGAGCCAGGATTTTTGTCTGCACTAATGCCACCCCCTGGAAGTCTGCACATTTCTTGGTAAGCCTGCCCAGGTGAGTGACCCTGGGAGTCCTTCTTTAGACTTCCCACATGCGGTGGTTGGGGAGCTGCACATGCCTCTGGAAAACCCTCTTGTACCCCATTTTTTTTTCATCTTCAGTTTCAATCTGCGCCTTGGGTGTGCCTTCCTCAGGAGGGATGACAACTGCTTTTCTGCCATGAAACTAAAGTTTCCTTGAGGGCAGGATATTAGATCTCTCCCTTTAGTCTAGGATCTTACTGAGGGCTAGGGAACTGGGGTGTGGAGGTAGTACCCTCCATCACAGGGAGCTCCCCTAGGGCAGGGCGGTCTCCCCCCTCAGACTAGGGCTCCCTGAGGGCAGGGCTGTGTCTCCCCTCAGACTGGGGCTCTCTGAGGGCAGGGCTGTGTTTCCCCCCTCAAACTGGGGCTCCCTGAGAGCAAGGCTGTGTCTCCCCCTCAGCCTGGAGCTCCTTGAAGGCATTGGGTTCTCTCCTGAGATGGGGCCTTTGCACCCCACTCCAGCCCTCTGGCTCTGGCAACACCCAGGCATTCCTCCCAGGACACCGTTTGTCACGCTTTGATGAATGAAACCTACTAAGAATAACTCAGTCCTTGTAGTTTCTAAAGGACAGAGGTGTGGAGTGAGGGAGGAGCTGGTGACTTTGGGGGTGGGGGGGGAGATGGACGCACTCATTCATCCAACAGCATTTTCCCAGGTGCCCATCTGGACTCTGAGGGGAGACACAGTGAGTGCCACAGGGCCCCCTACTATGCTCTTTCTGCTGTTGTCAGTAGGGGGGTGTCCACAGGACCCCTGAAACTGAAATCCCCACTCTCTTCTTCACAGCTTTCCCACCCCAGAAGTCATCACCTGAAAGCCACCCAGCCCAGTCCATGCCTGGAACAAGCTCCCTCTGCTTGGAACTCAGGTGTTTGGAGACAGGGTCTGCTTCCAGTGGGTCACGGGCTGTGGGGTGGGAGAGGACCACTGAAGCAGGCTTCCTCCTCCTATGGACACCTGTCAGAGTGACCATGGGAGAATGTAGAAGCAGTCTCAACCTGGCAGGAGGGCCTTTGGTGCTCTGAGTGGGGAAGCAGGTGCGAGTGACCCAAAGGATGAATCCCTGTCCCTTGCTCCCTCTCCGCACTTCCTCCCTCATCCTGCCCCTTCCCACTTCAAGACCTCAAGCCTCCAGTTAAGAATCAAACCACCTTTCCAGGGGCGCCTGGGCAGCTCAGTTGGTTAAGCATCTGCCTTTGGCTTGGGTCATGATTCCAGGGTCCTGGGATTAAGCCCCACATCGGGCTCCCTGCTCAGCGGAGAGCCTGCTTCTCCCTCTCCCTCTGCCTGCTATTCTAGTACTTGGGCTTTTTCTCTATCTCTCTGTCAAATAAATAAATAAAATCTTAAAAAAAAAAAAAAAAAGAAAGAAAGAAAGAGTTGAGCCACCTTTCCAATGCAACTCTTCTTGCAGGCCCTTCATAGGGGGCCCGTGGAGTGGGGAGGCTGTGACCTTAACCCACTTCTCTGGATGGGCCTTCCTGGCACCCCACCCCCAACTGCCACCTCCTGAGAGGGATATTTCAGCCTGGTCTTGGCAAGAACGTCAGCCTATGAGCCAGGTGGCCTTGTATGGTACCAGCTCTGCCACTGATCCCATCCATTCTTCATCCTTGAGAAGCCCTGTGGTCCTCTGGGCCTAGTTTCCCCATATGTAAAAGGACTTTTGTCCAGTTTCCATGGTTTTTAAACCTTTCTTTTTCCACCCTAAATAATGGATCTTTCTGTTTAAATAGTAACTTAAGTGGCATCTCCACTAGTAACACAGAAAATGTTTGGGGTTCTATGGTCAAAATAGGAGTGGGGGCCCAGAACCCCAGTCCATCTCTCTTTCTCTCTCTCACACACACACACACACACACACACACACACACACACACACAGATCAGCTCCAGAGCACTCCAGAGAGCATACCTCATAAACCTCTGAACCCTGAAATCCTTCCCTTGCAAGCATTCTGGGGTCCTCCCATGGCTGAGAGCTCTCGAACTGGGCTCTGAGCATGAAGCAGTGATTGTGGGCCTTCCGGGTGTAGGGAGCAGGGCCCCTGGGTAACAGGGCAAGGAGCTCTAACAGATAGGGGGCGTTCTATCAACACTGGTAAGTCCAGTGAGGCTGGACTGACTGACTTCCTTCCTTCCTTACTTACTGGACTCCAGTGAGCACACCACCCTCCTTATCCACCCCTGCCACACCCCAGCCAGAAGTCAGGGGGCTTCTCTGGTGCTGGGCCCCTCAGCTGGAGGGAGGGCGGGATGAGTGGAGACAGAGAGGGCCCTTCCCCAGTAGGATGGGCAGCACTACGGCAGGAGCCTCTGCAGCTATTTTCTGGAATCCCTCTCACTATATCTAGGACGAGGAGAATGGCAGGGGTTGGGGGGCTGGTAAGGGCCCCGAAGTGGCTGAGCCGTAGGGGGCTGGGCATCAGAAAACCCAACTGGGATTTTGTACTCCACTGCAGGAGACCCAGGGAACCCCCCAGCACCACTGAGGCTGCGAGTGCGAGACTTTGGTGCCAACGGGGGAAGGCAGGTGGGAGGGGGCCCATCAGGCACTGGTAAGAGGAAGGCCAGGAGCACCTGGGTGGCTCAGTGGGTTAAAGCCTCTGCCTTTGGCTCGGGTCATGATCTTAGGGTCCTGGAATCGAGCCCCACATCAGGCTCTTTTCTCATTGGGGAGCCTGCTTTCTCCTCTCTCTCTGCCTGCCTCTCTGCCTGCTTGTGATCTTTGTCTGTCAAAAAAATAAATAAAATCTTTAAAAGGAAAAAAAAAAAAAAGAGGAAGGCCAGATGAGGAGGGGAGTGGGTACCATAGAGGGAAGAAAGATGGCGCCAAAAAGAGGCAGGACTGGGCCTGGGGTCCCAGCACAGGGCAGCAGGGCGGGTCCCTCCAGAATGGGAGAACTGCCAAAGTACCCAGCCCCTCCTCGCCAATAGATAGACCGTGCTCAGCAGTGCTGAGAAAGGCTTGTGTTCAGCCCAGCCACCCAGGGTCACCAGGCAAAGGAATGCAGTCCCCTCACTGACACCCCCAGGCACACCTGCCCAGCCCCGGAGAGACCAATTTTCCCAATTTAGGGAACCTTACCATCCTCTATCCCAAACACCCACACACTGGCATTTGTTCCCTGGAGACTTCACTGCCTTGGCCTTGGAAACTCCTGGATCTCTGTTCTGCGCCAGGCACAGCTCCAGGCACTGGGGCTTCAGGAGCGGAAAAATCAGCCAGTCTCTGCCCTCATGGTACTCACATTCTAGGGAGGGATGACCGCTGAGCAACAAGTCAGAAAAAAACGAAAGTTCAGGGCACCTGGGTGGCTCAATTGGTTAAGCAACTGCCTTTGGCTCAGGTCATGATTCCGGGGTCCTGAGATCGAGTCCCACATTGGGCTCCCCCTGCTCTGTAGGGAGCCTGTTTCTCCCTCTTCTGCCTGCTACTCCTCATCTTGTGCTCTCTCTCTCTCTGTGTTAAATAAGTAAATAAAATCTTAAAAAAAAAGAAAGGAAGGAAGGAAGGAAGGAAGGAAGGAAGGAAGGAAGGAAGGAAGAAAGAAAGAAAGAAAGAAAGAAAGAAAGAAAGAAAGAAAGAGAAAAGACAAAAGTTCAGGTTGTGGTAAGACTACAGGAGGGGAGAGTGTTGGGGTGACTGGGGAAGTTTCAGATGGCATTGTCAAAGACCATCTTCAGGGGGAGGTGATATTTGAGGGGCGACCTGAACTCTGAGAAGCCAGTCAGGCTTCGGAACCAAAAGGAGTCCAAAAATGTACAATTTTTTTAAATAGGAAAGAACAGGAATCCACAAACATTGACGGGCAGGGAAGTGAGGGATGTTTTGGGGCCTCTGCTGTGTGTCGGGCCTGTCAGTAGGATAATCATGTGCGCCGTCTCCCACCGCCCGCTTCAGAACCCTGTGTGTTAAACAGTATTATTTTCATTTTACAGATAAGAAATATGAAGCCCAGAGAAGTTATTGTTTCATTTGTCTAATAGGATATATTGAGTTTTAGCCTCTAACACCATAATAAATACCACAGGGGCCCTGCCCTGTCAGGGCCTCCAGTCTGTGAGAACACAGAGGTGGATTGGGGAGGGCTTCCTAAAGGATACCATGTCTCAGCTGAGTCTGAAAAGATGAGGAAGTGAGGAGAGGGGCCAGGGGGGCTAGCACCAGTGGCAGGGTGACCTGTGGACAGAAGTAAAGGACTGGAGTGGTGGGGGTCCTGCCCACTTGCCGGGTCAGCTCCCCGAGGGTCTGGGGTGGTGAGTGAGGAACCTGTAGGCAGACAAGGGAGGAGGGCAGAAGGGACCACCTGGTAGGGCTATTAGGCAAGGCAGGTCTGGTGGGACCTCTTTCAAGGCTGTGATGTCTTGGCTACCCCCCAAGGGACACAATTACTAATGGCAAAAGACAGCTGTGAGCCAACAGCAAGGCCTGGTTGGACAAAGCACACATGTTCACACACTCCACACCCACAGACCCAAACGGATGTGGTCATGCCACACGTGTGCGCACATGCAGCTTCCCCACTCCTTGGGCTGTATTGACGAGGGCTGCAGAAAGGACAGGACAGGGGGTCAGAGATCACAGGACAGTGTGGCTCCATCCTAGTGTAGGCCCTAGGCACCTCTTTCTGGAGCCCCAGGGTAGATGATGTTCCAAACCCTCCCCTCCCAAGCTCTCAAGCCCCTTGCCTTCCCTGTCACCCCCTCCCCCATACACTCTGAGATCTCACCTGCCAGTACCTTGTCCAGGATGGACCGACAGGACGTTCAAACTCCCTGCCAGTCACATTCACGGGGAATACAGCCCTGCACACCACAGCCAGCAGCAGAATCCAGACTCAGAACAGACCCTGCTGGACTGGAACAAACAGGCCATGTCAGAGATGAGCGTTTGTACCCCAACACAAGGTCTCCAACACAGGTCAGATGCCAAACAGCTCAGACACAAGCTTGGGGGGGGGCACAAGTAAGATCAATTTGGGGGAGCATTCCTGGGAGGCAACTTTTCCCTTATGAATATACAGATCTGAGCTGTGCTAATGGAAGGAGAACAGCCAGCTAGAAGAGAGTGGGGCAGCCCCCAGACTCCGAGCTGGCCAGACCGTTCACGAGCCGTGGGTCCAGACCTGGAGATCTCCCCCTGAAGGGGACACTGACAGAGTGACAGGGTGGGGAGGGATCTAGAAACCCCATCATAGGAGGAACTACCACAAGGATGTTTAGCCCCCAAAACAAAAGACTCTGGCATCTGGGAGGTCCCCGCTCTAACCACAGCCTTTGCCTACTGGCAACTTTCTTGCGCCTAGTTAAGCTACAGCTCCACTTCCTTGGGGAAGCCTTTTCTGACCTCTCTGGCAATTATGTCCCACGGTTATATGCTCTGTCTGCCACCCAGCCCTGGTCTCGGGGTAGCACTTACCAGAAGTAGCTTTACCTATGTGAGTGTTCTCTTTGTGCTGTCTCCCTAAGAAACTGTAAGCAGCGTGAGGTTAAGGGCCCTATGTGCTATTGCTTACTATTGTTTTCCTCGTATCTGGCCCATCCTAGGAGCTCCATAAACATCCACAGAGGGAGGAAAGAGGTGCCTTGAACCGTCCGAGGGCTGCCGCATGTAGGTTCTCCAGGGCCAGAGGGAGCAGGAGCACCAGCAGAAGGTCAGCCTAGGGAGTCAGATTTCAGATCATCAATAGTAAGGTTTTAAGAAGTCAGATGGTCACAATGTGGACCAGGCTGCCTCAGAAGACGGTGAGTTTCTCTGGATGAGTTTAAGCAGAACCAGGAGGAGCACTTGTCAGAGGTGTTGTTATGTGAATGAATGAATGAATGAATGAATGAGGATGATTACTACCGAGTATTCATACATGAGTAGGAGGTTGCTGACAGCTGACCCGTGTCTCAGAATTGCATCGGAGTCGAACCCCAGGAGAACAAAGAGTCATGGACCCCGAGACGCCCGCCACACACACACTTAACAGAAAAGCACACTTCTAATCCATCCAGCAATGCTGGACATGTCGTGCTGGATAACATTTACAGCAGGGCGAGGATGGAGGTGTCTTGGGAGCAGCTCCATCCTGATTCCCCTCTCACTCTTCCCAAAAAGATCACCCCCTTTGGGCTACTTTCCCTGGGGTTGACCCCTTGGCATCAATCTGTCCTGAGGTCAATGCTCCTGTGGCAGCTTCCTCCTCGGGGCTGGGGATGGGATTGAGAAGGAAGAATTTGGCACCTGGTGTCACCTCTGGCCTGCAAAGGGTGGGGTGGGCGGGGCTGGTGCCCCAGCTCTGAGCTCCCCCCAGCATGTTCGGAAGTCTGAGATGTAGGTCCAGTTCATGCTCATGATCCCTCCCCTCCCTCACCCCCCTTCCCAGGCCACTGCTCTGTGAGCTTCCCGAGGAGGAATTGTAGTGTTACCTGCCTCTATCCCATCCCTGGCTCAGAGAAGGGATGGTGAGCAACACAGGGACCAGGGCTAACAGAGCTGAGATAGAAAGTGGTGTTCTGCTCAGGGAGACAGAGATGGAGTACTTTCTAGCCAGACTGCGGTAGCATCTAGACAGGGACCGGGAAGAACGCACCCTGGGGCCCCTGAGGCTGGGACCAGGTTGGACTTGTCTTCTGTCTGTGCTCTGGGCCTGCCCTGTCTCCAGCAGCGCTGCTGTGGCCAGTGACCTGTCAGTGACTCACAGCCAGCTGTGGACACAGAGGGGAGAAAGTGGCCCCCAGCTGAGCTCATGTGCTCGCAATTAGCCCTCTATGCTTCCTCACCAGGGAGAGCCTCCCGGCTTCCGCGCACGCACGTCCCAGGCTCCCTTTCGCAACCGCAACGTGCCTCTTGCTGCTTATTTTAGCCTGATGAAGCCTCTTGAAATGTCAGAGCTGGAACCAAGTTGGGATCGTGCATGGCAATCCTTCCATTCAACAGGAGGAAAACGGATATTCAGGAGAGTAAGGGATGTGTTTCAGGGCACATAGCTAATTCGCTGAAATTCCACGGCAGGCTTTGGGGACCCAAATCCAGGTGTCCTTAACTCAGAGGGAGCAGTGCCCTTCAGCCAGCCCCTGACCACACTTCTGGAACCTCGGAGCCAGCATGCCCGGATTTGAACTCGGATTTGCCCTTTATCAGCTGTGCGACTACAGGCAAGTTAGCCTGTCCATAAGTCTGCCTCCTCATCTGTAAAATGAAGCTAACAATGGTACCTACCTCGCAGACTGGTGTGAGGAGCCAATGCGTTAACCTAGCCGAATTGCTGAGACCAGTGCCAGACACCGGACATGAACTCATGTTAAAGCATGTTAGCTAGCATGCTTAGGTGCACAGTGGAGTTACCAGACCTCTGTCCTTGGTGTGGAAAGTTCAAAGATTAGGGTTTATTGGTTTGCCTAAGAGTGAGCAGATTCCAGGAGGCTAGCCGTATAACCAGGTTTGTGGCAAAACCATGTATGGTTTCCTGCTGAGGCCAGGTGTTGCTGTCAGAAGGAGCAGACGGGGCCCAGAAGCTGCGGGCCTCCCGCTCTGGCAGCTGCCACCTGAGATCCCAAGATTGCAGACATCACAGCAAGGGCCAGTGGAGATTCTCAGGGCAGCTCAAGCTGGAAGAACGTGGAGAAATGCCCTTTTGAAGGCAAGAATGAGCCTCTGCTCATCTGCAAAACAGGGGAAAGCAGAGCCTCTAATGTGCAGGGTGGTAGTGGGCATGAGCTCGGGGGGAGGGGGGCACTCTATCCAGCATTATCCTCTCCCGCCCTCCTCCTTCCTGCCCCTCACCTGCTTGAGGCCAGTCGTCTCAACTCAGAGCAGCGTCTCCTGGACCGTGCTGAATAAATATTAACAAATTCTTCTCCTGCCATGTTCCTCCTTTGCTAGTCACCAAGGCTCTGGCACCTCACACCAGAGGAACTATGGTCCCAGGACATGTACAAGATCCGGGTGGTCTCATTCCAGCCACGGAGATGCTTGTGGGATGGATGACTCGGTGAATTAGTGAGTGGAGCAATTCCCAGAACCTCCCAAAAACTCACCCTGAGCTTTCAACATTGGGCAACATTCTGGTTGCCCCAGAGCCCCAGCCACAAACAACCTCTGAGGAATGGCTGCTCTTCAGTTGTGTCATCCCTCATCAGCGCTCATCTCTCCTGAACACAGCAATCTTTCTCGGCCCCCTCCCTCTGCCACCGGCAAGACTGGACAACCAGGTGTGTTTGCAACCTCCTCCAGCAACAGTGCTGGAGGTCACAACCATCCTATTGCCCATAACCACTGCCCACAAGCCTGGTGATCAGTCTTGAGCCCTGTCCTGCTCTCCGAGTCACAGCAGTCCCCCATCCACCTCACCAGCCTCCTGGGACAGCCTGCATAAGAAAACTGACTTTTCGGCTTGCTCTTGCAACTCCTCTGATCGCTCATGGTGCTCTCCAAGTCCTAGCCGTTGCTCTTCTGGCCCCAGCTGGTCCCTACCCATGGAGTCCTGCTGTGGGTGGCCTTTCCTCACCAGGAACATCACCTACTGTCTGGTCTCCTCTCCATCAGGGCAGACTGAAACTCCACAGATTGGGAAGCCAGCCAGAACCAGCTGGGAGTTTGTGCCCCTTTGAAGACTGGGACACTGAACACTAGTTCTGTCCTCAGATGCCAAGTGATGGTTTATTCCAGCTTTTTCCCCATCACCTACCATTCAGGCCTCTGGATGGTACAGAAAGCTGTAGGGCCACTAGTGGTCCCTACAGACCAACCAGAGGATTCCAAGAATATCCAAACTGGCAGATCCTGAGGCATCACCCAGTCTAGTGGAGATACTCCTAGAGCATTTGAAAATGTGTTAGTCTTTTTTATTGTAACAATGATGAGAGGTGGTCTGGCACTGGATGCCATGGGCCAGGGATGCTAAATATCCCACAAAGCACAAGGCAGTTTGCACAACGAAGAATTACACTCCTCTGTCCATTGATAGATGAATGGATAAAGAATGCGTGAGATATGAATGTAAATGGGCCAAATGTCCCACTCAAAAGACACAGGGTATAAGATTGGATAAAAAAGCAAGAACCATCAATATGCTGTCTGCAACAGGCTCATTTTAGACCCAAAGACACCGCCAGATGTAAAGTGAGGGGATAGAAAACCATTTATCATGTTAATGGACATCAAAAGAAAGCTGGGGTGTCAATCCTTATGTCAGACAAATTATATTTTAAACCAAAGACTGTAATAAGAGAGGAGGAAGGACACTATCATAATTATAGGGTCTATACAACAAGAAGATCTAACAATTATAAACATTTATGCCCCTAACGTGGGAGCAGCCAATTATATAAGCCAATTAATAACAAAATCAAAGAAACACTTCAATAATGCTACAATAATAGTGGGGAACTTAAACACCCTCTGCACTGCAATGGACAGATCATCTAAGCAGAAGACCAACACAGAAATAAGGGCTTTGAATGACACACTAGACCAGATGGACTTCACAGATATATTCAGAACATTCCATCCCAAAGCAACAGAATACATATTCTTCTTGAGGGCACATGGAACATTCTCCAGAACAGATCACATCCTGGGTCACAAATCAGGTCTCTACAGGTACCAGAAGATTGGGTCATTCCCTGCATATTTTCAGACCATAATGCTTTGAAACTGGAACTCAATCACAAGAGGAAAACTGGAAAGAACTCAAATACATGGAGCTAAAAGTGCCCTACTGAAGAATGAGTGGGTCAACCAGAAAATTAAAGAAGAATTTTAAAAATTCATGGAAACAAATGAAAATGAAAACACAACTCTTCAAAATCTTTGGGATGCAGCAAAGACAGTCCTAAGAGGGAAGTATATAGCACTATAAGCCTTTCTCAAGAAACAAGAAAGGTCTCAAATACACAACCTAGCCCTACACCTAAAGGTGCTGGAGAAAGAGCAGCAGATAAAGCCTAAACCCAGCAGGAGAAGAGATCAGAAATCAATGAAATATAAACCAAAGGCACGGTAGAACAGATCAATGAAACTAGGAGCTGGTTCTTTGAAAGAATTGATAAGATTGATAAACCCCTGGCCAGACTTCTCAAAAAGAAAAGAGAAAGGACTCAAGAGGACTCAGAAATCAAGAATGAAAAAGGAGAGATCACAACCAACACTGAAAAAATACAAGCAATTATAAGAATGAATTATGAGCAACTGTATGCTGACAAATTAGGCAATCTAGAAGGAATGGATGCATTCCAAGAGATGTATAAACTACCAAAACTGAAACAAGAAGCAATAGAAAACCCAAACAAACCCATAACCAGCAAGGAAATTGAAGCAGTAGTCAAAAATCTCCAAAGAAACAAGAGCCCAGGGCCAGCTGACTTCCCAGAGGAATTCTACCAAACAT
This sequence comes from Lontra canadensis, assembly GCF_010015895.1. Classification (NCBI taxonomy): domain Eukaryota; kingdom Metazoa; phylum Chordata; class Mammalia; order Carnivora; family Mustelidae; genus Lontra; species Lontra canadensis. The sequence goes on along the minus strand of NW_022631017.1, from coordinate 4,876,069 downwards.
TTAAAGAAGGATTAATACCTATTCTTCTGAAGCTGTTTCAAAATAATCAGAATGGAAGGAAAACTTCCAAACTCTTTTTATGAGGCCAGCATTACATTGATCCCAAAACCAGACAAAAACCCCACCACAAAGAATTACAAACCAATATCACTGAGGAACATGGATGCGAAAATTCTCACCAAAATACTAGCCAATAGGATCCAACAGTACATTAAAAGGATTATTCACCATGACAAGTGGGATTTATTCCTGAACTGCAAGGTTGGTTCAACATACACGAATCAATCAATGTGATACATAAATAAAAGAAAGGACAAGAACCATATGATCCTCTCAAGAGATGCAGAAAAAGCATTGACAAAGTATAGCATCCTTTCTTGATTAAAACTCTCCACAGTGTAGGGATGGAGGGTACATACTTCAATATCATAAAGGCATCTATGAAAAACCCACAATGAATATTATTCTCAATGGGGAAAAACTGAGAACTTATCCCCTAAGGTCAGGAACACGGTAGGGCTGTCCACTATTACCACTGCTGTTCAACATAGTACTAAAAGTCCTAGCCTCAGCAATCAGAGAACAGAAAGAAACAAAAGGCACCCGAATTGGTAAAGAAGAACTTGAACTCTCACTCTTTGCAGATGACATGACACTCTATGTGGAAAACCCAAAAAACTCCACCCAATATTGTTAGAACTCATACAGGAATTCAGCAAAGTGGCAGGATATAAAAACAAATGCACAGAAATCAGTTGCAGTTCTATACACCAACAGCAAGACAGAAGAAAGAGAAATTGAGGAGTCTATCCCATTTATAATTGCACCCCAAACTATAAGATACCTAGGAATAAACCTAACCAAAGAGGTAAAGGACATGTACTCAGAAAATATAGAATACTCATGAAAGAAATTGAGGAAGACACAAAGAAATGGAAAAATGTTCCATGCTCATGGGTTGGAAGACCAAATATTGTGAAAATGCCTATGCTACCTAGAGTAATCTATACATTCCATGCAATCTCTATCAAAATACCATCAACTTTTTTCACAGAACTGGAACAAATAATCCCAAAATTTGTATGGAACCAGAAAAGACCCCGAATGGCCAGAGGATGTTGAAAGAGAAAATCAAATCTGGTGGCATCACAATTCAAGACTTCAAATTTTATTACAAAGCTGTAATCATCAAGACTGTATGGTGCTAGCACAAAAACAGACACATAGATCAATGGAACAAAATAGAGAACCCAGAAATGGACCCTCAACTCCATGGTCAGCTAATCTTCAACAAAGCAGGAAAGAATGTCCAATGGAAAAGAGACAGTCTCTTCAACATATGATGTTCGAAAAATTGGACATCCACATACAGAAGAATGAAACTGGACCACTTCCTTACACCATACACAAAAATAGACTCAAAATGGATGAAAGACCTAAATGTGAGACAGGAACCCATCAAAATCCTAGAGAACACAGGCAGCAACCTCTTCGACCTCAGCCACAGCAACTTCTTCCTAGACACTCCAAAGGCAAGGGAAACAAAGGCAAAATGAGCTACTGGGACTTCATCAAGATCAAAAGCTTTTGCACAGCAAAGGAAACCAAGGATAAAACCAAAAGACAACCAACAGAATGGGAGAAGATATTTGCAAATGACATGTCAGATAAAGGGCTAGTATCCAAAATCTATAAAGAACTTATCAAACTCAACACCCAAAGAACAAATAATCCAATCAAGAAATGAGCAGAGGACATGAACAGACATTTTGCAAAGAAGACATCTAGATGGCCAACAGACACATGAAAAAGTGCTCCACATCACTTGGCATCAGGGAAATACAAATCAAAACCACAGTGAGATACCACCTCACACCAGTCAGAATGGCTAAAATTAGCAAGTCAGGAAATGACAGGTGTTGGAGAGGATGCAGAGAAAGGGGACCCCTCCTACACTGTTGGTGGGAATGCAAGCTGGTGCAGCCACTCTGAAAAACAGTATGGAAGTTCCTCAAAAAGTTGAAAATAGAGCTACCCTATGACCCAGCAATCACACTACTGGGTATTTACCCCAAAGATATAAATGTAATGATCTGAAGGGGCACCTGCACCCCAATGTTTATAGCAGCAATGTTCACAATAGCCAAACTTTGGAAAGAGTGTGTGTATATATATATATATATATATATATATATATATATATATATGAATATTATGCAGCCATAAAAAACCAAAATCTTGCCATTTACAACAACGTGAATGGAGGGTATTATGCTAAGCGAAATAAGTCAATCAGAGAAAGACAATTATCATATCATCTCACTGATATGTGGAATTTAAGAAACAAAACAGAGGATTATAGGGGAAGAGACCTAAATAAATAAATAAAACAAGACAAAACCAGAGAGGGAGACAAACTGAGAGACTCTTAATCATAGGAAACAAACTCAGGGCTGCTGGAGGGGTGGGGGAAGGGGTGGGAGGATAGGGTAAATGGATGATGGACATTGAGGAGGGTATGTGTTGTAATGAGCTCTGGTATCATATAAGACTGATGAATCACAGACCTGTACCCCTGAAGCAAATAATACATTATATGTTAATTAATTGAATTTAAATAAGAAAAATAAATCTCATACAAGAAAAAAAGATATATATAAAAAGAACACATTATATATATATATATATATATATTATTCAGCCATAAAAAAGAATGAAATTTTGCCATCTGCCATGACATGGATGAAGCTAGCGAATGTAATACCAAAAGAAATAAGTCAGTCAGGAAAAGACAAATACCATACAATTTCACTCATCTGTGGAATTTAAGAAACAAAACAAGTGAGCAAAGAAAAGAGAGAGAGAGATAAGCCAAGAAACAGACTCTTAACTATAGAGAACAAACTGATGGTTACCAGAGGGGAGGTGGGATGGGGGAAATAGATAATGGGGATGAAGGAGAGCACTTGTGATGAGCACCGTGTGTTGTATGGAAGTGTTGAATCACTACATTGTACACCTGAAACTAATATAACTCTGTTTGTTCACTCTATTGGAAATAAATAAAGAATTGGACCACATTCTTCCTTGGAGAGACACAGATTCTAGTTGGAAGTACTTACTGTGCAGTTGTAGTAACTATAAGCCAAACATATAATAATATAATTTTTATATTTGGGCTTAAATCTACCATCTTACTAAGTGCTTTCTATATGTCCTACCTAATCTATATTGCTTCCTCTCTCCTTTCTTTGTCTCCTGCTAGAATTATTTTATTCAGCTATCCTCCTCTATTAATTTACACTTTTTAGAAGTTACTCAAAGATTACAGCATGCCTTCTTAACAAATCCTAATATTAAATGATTTTTTTGCTCTCTTCCCCCAAAATATAGGGAAGGACCTTAGGACCTTAACTCCCCTTAAGCACTATTATATTATTATTTTTCTACACAGCCAATATTATTTTACATGTATCCACATGTTTAGCATTTTCAATGGTCTTCATTCCTTTCTGTATCTCTAACTTTTCATTTGGGATTATTTCCTTCTGTTCGAAAAATATCCTATTAATATGGGTCTGCTGGTGATTAATTCCCTCAGTTTTTATTAGTCTAAAAATGTATATATTTCATTTCCCTCTTGAATAATCCAGAAGGGTATTGAATAATAAGTTGGCTGTTGTTTTCTTTCAGCCCTCTGAAGAATTCTATTGTCTTCTGGCTTCCCTTGTTTCCACTGAGAAATTGACTCTATATCTAATTGTTGCCTCCTTGAAGCTAATCTGTGTTTTTGTCTGTTTTCAAGTTCTCCTCCTTATCTTGGATTTTCAGCTTTTATTTCTGCTCTAATAGAAAACATGTGCTTTTTAGTCTTACTCTAATAGGTGTAGATTTCTTTTGACTTATTCTGATTTAGATGATTAAGGGAGGAGCCTAGGGCTTATTGAATATATGGATTGATGTCTTTCATCAGTTTTTTGAAAGATCTCAGCCATCATCCCCTTGTATATTGCTTCTGCTACATTCATTTAAACTTTTAAACTTTCTATTTCCTGTGGTCTTTTAGACTGTCCTCTATATTTTCCATCCTTTTACCTTTCTGTGGTTCATTCTGGATATTTTCTTTTCTCATCCAGCTTCTAATTAACTAATTCTTCATTCATTTGTCTAACCTGCTGCTAAACCTATCTTTGGAATTCTCAGTGTCAGGTGTTTTAATTTTCAATCTAGAGTTTCCATTGAGAAAAAAATAGTTTCAATTCTCAACCAAAATTCTGAATCCTGTCTTTTATTTCCTTAGTCATGCTAAGTACTGTATTTCTTAAAAAAATTTAAATCTGCATGCATAACTTCAACATCTAGAGAGGAGGTTATATACGTTTTTTTATATACTTGCTCATGTGTCCTGTCTCGTTATATGTCTGATTTTTCTATTTTAGTTCTGTTTTTATGGGTTGTTTTGTTTTGTTTTGTTTAACCAGTATACCCTGGACACTGTAGGTGCAAAATCATTTGTAGAAATGATCTAACACCAGGATGGTGTCTTCTTCTGGAGAGGATTTACAGTAGCCTGAAGGCACTGGCAACACTGGATCACCTTAATCCAATTTCAGAAACTGAGATGAGTCAAAGCAGATCTTCAGCCCCTGGGAAAACGTGTATACTTCTGGTTCATCCTAAGTCTTCAAGTGCAGTCCTTTGGGGTCCCAGTCCAAAGCAAGAGAGTTCAGCAAATACTCTTCTTGATAAGCCTTATCTCTTTCCCCGGGACACCCTCAAGAGTCCCGATCATTCTTTCTACCTCAGTCCCCTCCAAATCCTAGCCCAACAATTCCCCACTACCTTATTTATATTATCAGCCTCAGATGCTTCAGTTTGTTGTTGTTTTGTTTTCATTTTGTTTTTTAATATACAGCATTTCTAGTCGCCCTCAGCAGGAAGGTGAATCTATAGTACCTGGTCTGCTGTTTCTGAAAGCAGGCACAATGATGTGTTTCTACGACATTGCAACAGTGTTAAGAAGGTGTTTGTTTTGGTTTAAGCCAACAGCTTCTTCAAACAGACTAACATGTTATGGACTATCATAACAGAGTTTATTTTTCTGAATTAAAAAAAAAAAAAGATCCAAGATTTATACAGTTGATTGGCTTTAAGACCAAAGAGGGTTAATCAAGAACAAAGTTAAATGATGAGCTGGTTTCAGGTTTTGGAAATAAAATGAGATTTGGTGTTCATGTTTAAAGAGCCACGATGAGGGAAACGACTGGACTGGTGGATGGGTGTAAATTTATACAAAGGGATAAAGAGTCAAAAGCTTGATCTGGGGTGATAGACTGGGGAGAGAGCAGATAGACTGGTAAGAGCAGAATGAGTTCAGCACTGAATGGCCTTCTTCTAACGTGCTCACGAGATCCCAGTAGAAAAGGCCAGTCCGTGGCCAGAGGTGGGATTCTAGCTGGATGACCTGAGAGACCAGAGAAATGGACTTAGGAGCTACTTGTACTCAACTGGACTTGAAACAAAGGGGGCTAACTGAGCCCAGGGAGTGTACAGGGAGGGGCATCTGCCAGCCCAGCATGTAGGGCAGAGGGAGGCAGAATGAATTCCAGGAGGTGGGGAGATACACCCTGTGGGTCCTGAAGGCCCTGGCAAGAGGCTCTCTTGAAGCCTGGGGGTTATGGGGCTCATTTTCCCTGAAAGATTGAGGCTGAGATGTGGGGGAGGCTCTGCTGACTGTGAGAGCAGTTTTCGTAGAGTGTCGGGAACCCAGAGGCTACTGGGAAGGGGTTAGGGAGCGAGTGGGAGGCCAGGAAGCAGAGGCAGTGTGTATAAACTTCTTTTTTAGAATGTGTGTCACTCTGAAGGAAGAATTGTGATGGTGATTAAGGGCGGAGCCAGTGGGAACTAGTGGAGGAAATCTGTGGGCAGAAAGGAAAGAGCCAGGGCAGATGGACACCAAAGAATCCCTGGAGAAGGGGGGGCACACCCCCCAGCAAGCCCTGAATTCCACCAATAGTTCTCATTATTCCCATTTTCCAGATGAGGAAAGTGAGCCGCAGAGAAGCTTGACTTGCCCACATGCCTGCTAGAGAGAGACAGGCCTGGGGTGGGCCCAGTGTGCCGGGTTAATAAGCCCACCCCTCAGCCCACCTCTCCCCACCCCATCATGATTTCAGGGCATCCATGACCATGACCACCCCCGTCACCACCACACTGCCACCGTCATCACACCCACCATGGCCTCCACCGCCATGACCACCACCGTCACCGTCCATCCCACCACAATAATTATGCTCACCCATACAAGATTTCCTGGGCTGGACACATGCAGTTTCGGTCTTTGGGGTCTCCTATTCTGAGAACATGCAAGCAAGAAAATAAACTAGACAAGACAGTCAGCCAAAGTCTTTTGATCATATGGCCGCTCCAGGCTATGCCAGTCTTGTAATCAGATAGCCTGCATTCCCGGCTTCTTCCTGGAGGAGAGGGCATGTCAAAAACTGGTTTTTTGCTTGTTCATCTTTTTCTAGGGCAAGGCCTGTGGGCCTCCTCCATCACCCATTCTCACCCTACCCCAAATCCTCTATTCATTGTCTCTGAGCTGGGACAATTAAACAGATTTTTCTGAGGAAAAGTCCTTAGGGACGGGAGTGTGTGCAGAGGGATTAGGGCTGGGCTGAGGCCCAGTTATTTTTGGTCCTCCTCCGAGACTCTTGGCTTCCTGCAGGGACATGTTCCCCACTTATCAGGGCCCCCATCACTCCCCCAACTCACCACATCCATCCTTGGTAAAACCAGGGATGGGAAGCCCGGGTTTTACCACGGGTCCCAGACCCTCCCCAGCCCTGCCCACAGTCCCTCTTCCCCAGGCCCCCGGGCCTCAGGCCTGGAGAACTGGAGGCTGGGGATGGAAGGGGAGACAAGGTGGGGAGGAGGCAGGCCTGGGGATCCTCAGAGAAAGTTTCCAGTGCTGAATGTCTTGTTCTGAGCTCTTCTGCCAGTTCCCACTCCTCACTAATCCCAGGATTAGAGCAAGTAGAGTCCGGGAATACAGAAGCCAGAGTCTGGGAACCGGGTGCAGCACGGTGAAGGGAAGAAGGCAGACTCGTGTTGAAACTCCTGCTCAGCTCATTGCCACCCGCTGTGCGGTCCCTGCAGGCCATTGACCTCTGTAAACTCTACTTCCCCACTTGTCAAATGAGGATCATCAAACTTGACCAGGATTAGAGAGGATGTGTGCAACACGGGGTGTTCAATAAGCAGTGGCTAACTGCCTGGTGCCACCGTGGGAGGAGCTCGGGGTGGCAGCAGGAGTGGGAAAGAATGGGCGTTTCTTGCCCCTGACTCTCAAGCCCTGGGAGGGAGTGTGGTTGAGCAGAGAGAACATGACATTGGCCTGAGTTAGGCTGGGTTGGACCTCTGCTCCTGTGTGTGAGCCAGCAATGGCTCCTCCTCACAGGGCTGCCACTTCCACACTGACTCCCCAGATGCCTTATAGGCCTGCTTCAAGGACTGAGGGAGATTTAACACAGATGTGGGGCTGGCACAGTGTCTGTCGCATCTGCCTGTTTCCCTTTGGCCTCTGTCCGAAACCAGTGAGTCCAGGCCCCTGGTTTCATCCCCTGCCCTCCTCAGAGGGGCAGACAAAGGGCCCCGACCATCCCAGTCTCACCTAATTCTTCCCCCTCCTCTCCAAAACCATATTCACCTGTCACTTCCCTTGCTCAAGAGCCTACCATAGCTCCCTATGATGAATCACAGGTAAACCAGCCCTCTCAGCCTAGCATTTGAAGCCCCTACACCCCATCTTCTGACCCCATCTTCTCTCCCTTATGTCACCAGACACACTTGCCCTGTGCTTACTTGGCCCCGGCTGACCTCCGGCTCCCCAACCTGTGCTCACAGGTCTCATCTCCCCCTGCCTCCCTCCCCTCTCCTCCCTAGACTTCTGAGCTGGGCCCCAGCTCATCCGTCTCTGAACTTCAGAGGATATAACAAGTCCCAGACAAACCAAATTTCAAGCAGCAGCCAGAGGAAGCCTATCAATAATGGGCCGTAACATGGTTACATGGCGGATCAGCTTTGGGAAGAAGCAGGTAATCGAATCTTCCTCTGGTTGCCATCTGTCTCCATCACCCCTGCCTCACCCACGTGACGCCTGCCCCAGACAAGTGGGTCCTGGACCATAATACAATTCCATTAAAGAGAGCTTAGGTTCTCTGGGGACAAGCAGAAGGTTTTCAGGAGGGTGAAGAGGAGAGGAAAAGACCAGAGTCCAAGGGGATGAGTATGAGAATAGCACCCATCCCAAGACTGATCTGGAAAAGGTAGTGTGGAAAAATCGTCATCTTCAATATTCTTGTTTCTTTTTCTTCCTTTTAAACTTCTCTAATGGCAGCTTTGCCCATAAGAGGCGCTTTGATACAGAACTCTCATACAACAGGGTAGAGGGCCTCAGCCCCTCATCCTGCCCACCGGCTGCCTGGGGTGATATTTCCTCACTGTCCCTGGCCAGGTACATGTCCTGGGAGGGGCTAGTGAACCTGTGTCTAAGCTGGCTGTCTGTGCAATGCAGGTGGTAGTAGTAATACTTAGCTCCCAGCTGACTCTGAGGACTAAGTGAATGGATCCAGGTAAAGCCTTAGAGCAGAGTGCCCTGTGGGAAGTCTCCCATCATCTTAACTCTTATGGTTAGGGATGGCTGCTCTTCAGGGGCTGCCTTCAGGAGCCTACTTGTTTACTCATTTACTACCACCCAGAGCCTACCTGTTTGCAGAATACTCAGGTCACTGTAGTGGTTAGGATTGCATTAGGCTGCAAATATCAGAAACCTGACTTTACAAGGTTAACTAAGGAGGGCTTATTTTCTTCTCACACTGAGAAGCACGGCAGCAACAGCAGCCAACACAGATGTTACATGTCCATGCCGCCCTCCATAACCCAGTCTCCCTTGCCTTCCCACAGTTTGAGCGTCTGGCTTTTTTCCTCATGCTCACAGGATGGCTGCTGGACCTCCAGGCATCACATCCACATCCCAGGCAGGAAAAGAAAAGGGAAGAGTAGCAAATTGCTAAATACTCCCTCCCTTTTAGTCAGGCAAACCACCTAATCTCCACCTACATCTCATTTGCCATAACCATGCCACAGGCCTACCCTAGTGGTGAAGAAGGCTGGAGGGTCTAGCTTTTGCTGGACACAAGGCTGCCCTGAAGAGAACCAGAACTATATAAGGAGGGTGAGAGGATAAGTGTTTGGTGGGCACCTAACGCTGTCTGCCACCCAGCTTCCCAGCATGACACATGGCATGGGTGTCTGAAAACCACACTCTGGAAGCACTAAGGCCCCCAGAGAGATTTTCCAGCAGAGGTTAAATGATTACTTGGCCAAAACATCACGGAGGGAATTGAAGCAACAGAAAGACACTGAGAGCTCCCTAGCTCTTTCTAGCCTTCGGGCTTTGCGGGTGAGTCCCAAACCCTTAATTAGGTTTTTGTATACATTTGGTTTAATGCAAAAAATATTGTGAATCAGACTCCTAGATTCAAGCTTCACTCTTCCCTTTACTGTGTAAACTTTAGCAAAAAGAAAAAGAAAAGAAAAATACCAAATGTATTTATTCATCCAAAAAATATTTATCCAGTGCCTATTGTTTTCAGTACTACCTTAGAGGTTACAACAGTGAGCCGCACAGACAAAATTTCCCACCCTCAAAGAGGTGGAGAATTTTAATAGGAGGAGATGATAAACAAAATAAGTGAGTTTTATCTTTTTATATATTTGATAGATAGTGATGGGAGCCATGGAGAAAAGTAAAGTGGAAATGGGAGTGGCAAGGTGGCTAGGCACCATCATTTTACAAGGGGGCGGGGCAGGGAGTGGTCAGTGGTCACTGAGGATTTGACCTAAGACCTGAGGGGGTGGGGGCGCCTGGGTGGCTCAGTGGGTTAAAGCCTCTGCCTTCAGCTCAGGTCATGATCCCAGGGTCCTGGCATCAAGCCCCACATCAGGCTCTCTGCTCAGCGGGGAGCTTGCTTCCTCCTCTCTCTCTCTCTCTGCCTGCCTCGCTGCCTACTTGTGATCTCTGTCTGTCAAATAAATAAATAAAAATATTAAAAAAAAAAAAAGAAAAAGAAAAAAGACCTGAGGGGGTGAAGAGATTGCCATGTGGACATCTGGGGAAGGTGTTCCAGGCACAGGGGGTAGGGGGAACAATGGCTCAAGATGGGTGTTTGACTAGAATGTTTGAGAAATAGCGAGAAGTCTCAAGGGGCCAGATTCAGTAGGCAGCAGATTCCTCTTCTGGAAGGAGGAGAAGAGGAGATCGGAAAGGCAATGGCAGGGGTTGGTTAAGGTTTTGCCAGCCACTATAAGGATATTGGCTTTTACTGAGGGAGAAGGGACCCACCAGAGGGTTTTGAACAGAAGTGTGATGTGGTCTGGTTTATCTTTTAACAGGATCGCTGTGGCTGGTGTTAAGAATAGACTAAGTTGGTTGGGGAGGAAGAGAGAGACTGGTTGGGAGGCAATAACCCAGCTGAGACAAGATGGCTTGGAGTGGGTGGTGAAGGTGGAGCTGGTGAGGAGGGATGGGATTATGGATACATTGGATTATTATTATTATGGATTAGGATTTCTCAAGGACTGCACAAAGTTTCAAGAGAAAGAGAGATGTCAAGGGTGACTACCAGGTTCTTTAGTCTGGAGAACTTAGAAGAAGGATTTGTCCTGACTGGAATGGGGCAGACTGTGGGGAAAGCAGGTGGTTGTTATTCCCACTGGACACCCAGATGGAAGGGATGAGCAGGCAATCTGACTCCACAAATCTGGAGTGCAGGGAAGGCTTGGGCCTAAAGTGTAAATGAAGGAGTCATCAGCATACAAATAGTATTTACCAAAAGAATGAGCACAGATTAAAAAGAGAAGACAAGTGAGGACTGAGTCTGGGGGCTCTCCGCTGGTTAAGAAGTCAGAGAGGTAAGAAAAAACCAACCTAGGAGATAGAAGGCACAGCCAGAGGAGTGGAGGGAGCATCAGCAGAGTGAGGTGTCTTGAAGGCCAAGGGAATAAAACACGGATGCTTATCTGAAAATATGCATAAAAGCTTCCAAAAAATTAATGCCCTTTAACTAAAAATTGCGCTTCAAGAATATTTACTTCTAAGTAAATACTCTTGGCTGTGTACAAAGATTTATAGCCAAGGATGTACTTGACAGTGAGGGTTTACAAAAGTAAAAAACAGGAAACAAACTAAATACTGAACAACACACAGCTGGTTAAATAAATTATGACATATCTGTATGATGACCTAGCACACACCCATGGAAACCCAGATTTTCTTTAAAAAAATATTTTTAAACTATTGACTGACCTGTAGACAGACTTATCTTCAGAATCTATTATTAGGGGAAAATAAGCAGGTTATAAATTGTTATGGTCAGCAAGATCGCTGTATCAGTCAGCTAGAAAACACAGAAACCACTTTGACTATTTCAAGCAGAGACTTAGTCCAGTGAAATTGTTTACAAAGCTGTGGAAGTGCTGGCTACCAAGTTCATTGCTAGCTTTTAGGACATCAGGAGGTTGCTGAAAAACCACAGGACACCTGAACTTCCAGCACGGAAAGTGGAGACAATGCTTGAAGGATGTTCCAAAATCTGTCGGCCCAAGCCCCCGCACCTGCCCACCGCCGCCAGAAGAACAACGCTGTGATTTATGCCTCTCTTCCACCTGCCAGATCTCGTCCGCGTGCCTCTCACTGACTGGCCCGCATTCTAGTTTCCTGGCTTCCAGCCCCCAGCTGGGTAGAGGAAAGCGCAGACCCAGGGAAAGGAAATGATAATTGAGTTGCCAACAACTTCTCCTGGCCTCTCCAAGCCGCCAACACCAGGTGGTGTCTGCCCCTCAAAGAAGGCTTTTCTGAGGAAATTGCATTGTTATTCCAAAAGGTAGCCTGTGGAAGGGTTTACTTCAGCTCCCCGCCCCCACCCCACCCCACCCCAGGGCCTGGGCATGGCTCATAGAAATCAAGAATACTGGAAATGAGTAAGACCCATGCCAGGGCACTTACTGGGACCTTCCAGTGGTACCTACTTTTCCACAGGAAGCCACAACGGTCAAGAACCTATCATGATTTTGCAAGATGATTCTAAGAAAAGCCCTTTTGTGTTGTGGCCGGTGGTGGCCAACTCGAACACCCCAAACATTCCTCATTCTGCCTGCACTCTCCCTTGTTCTGGAAGCCCACGTCCAAACTCCAGGGCCCATCTTGCCTCTTTCTGTCCAAGCCCCTGACTCAAGGGCCCACAGTGGTCCTGACTCCCCCAAGGCTAGGATCTGACTTCCTCCCGCCATCTTGCCAGAAGCCGGATTTCCATCCTGAGCTCCAATCTGATGGTAGGCGTCCTCTCCTACTGACCAACCTCTGACGGCGGAGAAATGGGGTTAGCCCTAGTTGCCTGTGGTGGGATTCACCAAAAGCAGCACCCTTTACTCCTCAGGGTTATCATCAACCTCCAGAGGGCATTGCATTCAAACCCCTGCCTCTGGGCGGGGTGCCCACCATTCACTCTCACTGTCCACTATCAATGGCTGGCCATGCTCTTTCTCACTTTGCCTGAAACTCAGTTTACCCCACACACCTCTCTGTATGCTCTTGATCTTCTCTCATGAGAAAAGAGTGGGGATGTGTCTATACCTGCCAAGGTATTATGAGCATAGCTTCCTTTCCCCTTAAATGACTGGGTTAGTGAAGGGTCAGAGGAAGTTCGTGGGTCTGGAGAATACGGGCATTCTGGATCAAGGACTTGTTCTTTTTGTGCCCCTAGAACTGACTATCATAGCTGGAAGAGGGAGGTCAGCTCAGAGAAGACATCTGAAGGGCCCTCCTGTCTCTTTCTGGGTCCCTGGCTTCAGCCCATCATCTACACAGGTGCCCTCAGCCACCTTCATGCCCCGTACCTGTCATAGCCCACCCTGGAAAGTCCCCTTCTCTCTCTACTTGGCCCCCATCCTGGGCACAGCAATGTTCCCCCAAGGGTGATGATGCAGTCGGCCAAGTTCCTGATGAAGGGTCATGGCCATGACCCCACAAACTGCCTCAGGAAATAGAGGGAGGGTGGAACAAGGTCATGTTTGGGACAAAAGAACAGTCGTTGGGACCCTGAAGGAGATGGGTGGAGGGGATAAGCAATTATTGCTCAAAGCCTCTGAGTAAAGTCCAAATGTGGAGAAGTGGCCAAACCAGGCTGGACGTCTTCCTTGATCTCTTAACAGCTTCAGAAGACTCATCTAGCCTGCCTCACCTCCACTAGAATGGGAATGTCCACACATACCCACATTGATTCCATGAACCTGAGAGAAGCCCCGCATTCAGAACCATGTCTCCCCCAAAAGACTGGGGCTTGAGATAGCCCTGAGGGTGACAGGGCAAGAAATCTTTGGGGATAAGCAGAAAGGTATCGGTATTGATTTTCTTCCAAAGCCCCCTGCCTCCTGCTCCTTAGTCCTCGCTAGCCTCCCACCCTTCCCTGACCCTCCGCACCCCTCGCTCAGTTCTGTTTCCTCTCTCAGTCCAGAGTTTGGAATGCTTCTTGTAGACCCCCATTCCCTTGGCGACAGGAGGCTGAGTGCCCACACCCTGAGCTTCAGCTCTACTCTGTGGCCACACTCCCATCTCAACTTCACCCTGTTTTTGTGCCTCTACTTCCACAGGAGGAATGATCTCCAAAGGAGGACGTTCTGAGCTAAGGAAGGGTGTCTGGATTAAAATTGTATTGGGTGCCTGGCTGGCTCAGTTGGAAGGGTGTGCAACTCTTGATCTTGGGGTTGTGAGTTCAAGCCCCACACTGGGTGTGGAGATTACTTAAATAAATAAAACTTAGAGAAAAAAAGAAAAAAATTATGTCAATAAAAGCAGAATACATTAAGGCTAAGAGTAGTTCCTTCTAGAAAAGCAAGATGACCAAGTACTGGGAAACTCAACATAATCCACTATCTTTTTTTTTTTAATAAATATTTTATTTCTTTATTTGACACACAGAGATCACAAGTAGACAGAGAGGCAGGCAGCGAGAGAGAGAGAGAGACAGAGAAGCAGGCTCCCCGCCGAGCAGAGAGCCTGATACAGGGCTCGATCCCAGGACCCTGAGATCATGACCTGAGCTGAAGGCAGAGGCTTTAACCCACTGAGCCACCCAGGCGCCCCTCTTTTTTTTTTTTTTTAAGATTTTTTAAATTTATTATTTGACAGAGAGAGGCACAGTGAGATAGGGAATACAAGCAGGGGTGGGTAGTGGGAGAGGGAGAAACAGGTTTCCGGCTGAGCAGAGAGCCCAATGCAGGGCTTGATCCCAGAACTCTGGGATCATGACCTGAGCCAAAGGCAGACGCTTAATGACTGAGCCACCCAGGTACCCCCATAATCCACTATCTTAATATGTAAAATAGAGAGATTGATTTTTCTCCAACATGTTGAAAGGAGAGACTCTAGGAGCAGTTCCATATTACAGACAGATGTCAGGTGTCACCATAAACTATCATCACTACTATTTGACATTGTTCTGGAATTACTTGACAATGCAATTAGAAAAAAAGATTAAAATAACAGATATAAATATAAGGAGAAAGCATAAATATTATCATTGGATAACATTCTATACATGGATACTCTAAGATAATCAGCTAAAGAATTTTTAGTAATAATCAGAAAATTTAGCAAGGTGACTAGTTTCAAAACAAGATCTATAAGAAACAACAGATGTTGGTAAGGATGTGGAGAAAGGGGAACTCTCTTGCAGTTTTGGTGGGAATGCAAATTGGTGCAGCCACTCTGGACAACAGTATGGGGGTTCCCCAGAAAGTTAAAAATAGAGCTACCCTATGACCCAGCAATTGCACTACTGGGTATTTACCCAAAGAGTACAAAAACACTAATTCAAAGGGATACACGCACCCCTATGTTAATTGCAGCAATATTTACAATAGCCAAGATAGGGAAGCAGCCCAAGGGTCCACTGAATGATGAACGGATAAAAAGATGTGGTGTGTGTATATACAATGAAATATTACTCATCCATAAAAAATAGAATGAGGTCTTGCCATTTGCAACAACACAGATGGAGCTAGAGCATATAGAGCTAAGCGAAATAAGTCAGAGAAAGACAAATACCATACGATTTCACTCGTGTGTGTAATTTAACAAAACAGACGAGCAAAGGGGAAAAGAGAAAGAGCGCCAGCCCAAGAAACAGATTCTTAACTATAGAGAACATACTGATGGTTAGCAGAGGGGAAATGGGGGAGGAACGGGGGTAACAGGTGATGAGCACTGGCTGATGTATGGAAGAGTTGAATCACTATATTGTATCCGGAAAGAATGTAACACTGCATGTTAACCAGCCGGCATAAAATTAAAACTTAAAAAATAAATAAATAAAGTAATTAAAATAAAAATAAAAAATAAGCAAGATCTCCTGAACACAAGAAATAAGGTCCCGTCCATGAAGGCAACAAAATCATAACATGAAACATAGAAAAAAACTGTCCAGGTGTCCATGGAAAGAGCTATAAAATCCAAATAAACATAGACTTGAACAAATGGAGAAAGAGAGACCCTGCTTTTGGATAAAAAGTTAATTCTATTGTAAGCACATCAGTGTCCCCATAGGAAATCTATACATTCAGTGGAATTTTTTTTTTTTTTTGAGATAACTTGACAAAATGGTTAGAAAGTCATCTGGAAAAATAAATGTGAAAGAACAGCCAGAAATTTCCTGGAGGGGAAAAACTAAAATAACAAGGAGGCAGTAACCCTATAAAACACTTCTAAAAATATTATACATCTACAGGGGTGTCTGGGTGGCACAGCTGGTTGAGTGTCTGACTCTTGGTTTTTGGCTCAGGTCGTGATCTCAGGGTCATGGGATCGAGCCCCACATTGGGCTCCACATTCAGTGCAGAGTCTGCTTGAGTTTCTCTCTCCCTTTCCCTCTATCCTTCCCTTTCTCTCTCTCTAAAATAAACAAGTAAATCTTTTAAAAAAATATATTATACTGCTACAATAATTAAATTAGAATGGGACTGGGACAGACAGATCACTAGTAAAGAATGCAGAAATGTGAAATTGACCCAAATAAACATGAGAATTTAATTCAATAAATTGAGACACTAGCCACATATTCAGGACAAAAATAAATATGTCTGTATTCCCTACCTCACTCCTAACACCGAAATAAATTGCAACTAGATCAAAGATTTAAAGGAAAAAAAACATTTGAAAAACAAAACCATTAAAGTGCCGGAAGAAAATACGTGTAAATGTTTTTATGACCCTGGGGTGGCAAAGGCTTTTCTAATCATGGAACAAAACAGAAGTCATAATAGAGAAGATTAACAGATGTATCTACACAGAAAGAAAAGAAAAAAGCTTTAAAAGGAAAAACTTCATAAATGAAATCAAAGGACAAACTAAGAGAACAAGTCTTGCAAGATATGTGACAAAATGCTCAGTTCCCTAATTCTGAAAAAAAAAAAAAAAGACGTATTTTACAAAACAATAAGAAAAAACAATCCAATGGGAAATATGGACAAAGAACATAAACAGGCCATTCACACACACACACCAAAAAACACAACTGGCTAATAAAAATATATAAAACATTCCATCTCACAATTTCAAGTGCAAATGAAAGCAAGATAATAATTTTTTACTTATCAGATTGGCAGTGTTAAGAAGATTCTTAACACAGTATTGTGAAAGTTAGGGTTACAGAGGCTGTCTCATACAGTGCCAATTAGTACATTCTGGAGAGCAATTAGGCAAATCTATTCAATTTTAAATGTTCATACTCTTCGAGCTGGCAGTTTAACTTCCAGGATTTTATCCTGCAAAAGTATTTATGCAAGATCCCAGAGGTAAATGGACAAAGCTGTTCATTGCAGCACTGTTTATAATTTTTTTTAAAGTTGAGGGGAACATTTACAGGGGGCTTTGGTTAAATAAATTATAGTACGACCATGGAGGGAAATACTATGCAGCTATTAAAAAGAATAAGGAAGGGGCCCCTGGGCGGTTCATTCGGTTATGCGTCTACCTTCAGCTCAGGTCATGATCCCAGAGTCCTGTGATTGAGCCCCACTGATCAGGTGCCCTGATCAGTGGGGAGCCTGCTTCTCCCTCTGCCTATTCTGCCTGCCCCTCCCCCTGCTAATGCTCTCTCTCACTCAAACAGATAAATAAAATATTTAAAAAACTATATACTGGGAAAAAATATATTATATGTTTATAAAAAATAAAATTTAAAAAAAAAAACAAACCTATATACTGGGGCTCCTGGGTGGCTCAGTCGGTTAAGTGTCTGCCTTCAGCTCAGGTCATGATCTCGGGGTCCTGGAATCAAGTCCCACATTGGGCTCTCTGCTTGGCAGGGAGCCTGCTTCTCCTCCCACTCCTTCTCCCACTCCTTCTCCCTCCCCTCTCCCCCTCTGCTCTTGCTCTGTCTCTGGCTTTTTCTCTCTCAAATAAATAAGTAAACTATATACACACACACACACATACACACACACATATCTATATCTATAGCTATAGCTATAGCTATCTAGATATATATATATATATATATTTTTTTTTTTTTTTAAAGAATAAGAAATCTTTCAGTGATGCCTGGCTGGCTCAGCTGGTGGACCATGTGACTCTTGATCTCAGGGTGTTGAGTTCAAGCCCCATATTTTTGTACTTAAAAAAAAAAAGAAGGAACATTTCTATATATACTATTACAGAAAGATGTCTAAGATGATAAACGAAAAAACTAGTTGTTAAACCTACCTATGTGATAACTTACATTTGTAAAATAAAATTTAAAATAGCATGCTTTAATCATGCCGTGGCCCAGTCACTCCCCCTTCATAGGTCCTTAAGGAAGCTTAACACCTAGGAACAGTGGTAAAGGGAGGAAAATATCATTTTATTACCAGCTGGGACTCTGACATCATGCCTGAACTCCAGTGAGTGGGGACAAAAGCCCCTCCACCTTGCACACAGATGAGGCCCCAGAGGCTCACAAGGCATGTGTTCCTCTATGTTTGCACCCCTCACTTGACCTGAGGCCACATCCTTGACCCCAACCAAGTACCATCCTGTTTTACACGCATGCACAGAAGCCGCTGCTTTGCTCAGGAGAACTCACTGTCCAGTGGCTCTGGCATCTCGCCCCTGTGGGGATGAGGGCAGAGGGCGATGAACAGGGGAGAGGCAGGGAAAGAGCCTGACCCACCTTCTGGGGTCAGAGGTGAGGAGCCCTCCCGGATGTAGTGGGTGGACCAGGGCCAGGAATTGCGACAGCTGGTGGCTGGGTCTGTGGGTGAGTGGGCAGGCAGCCTGCTGTGGTGAGAAAGGGAAGGGTTTGTGGGAAACACGGTTGGCAGAAATAGCCAGGACGGTGTGCACCGGCAGCCTCTGGGGAGGGGACCCTCGCCCTCAGGCAACTCCCCCAGGGTTTGTCCTGGGGCACCGCAGGCCACCTGCCTGCCCTAGAGACCCTGAGTCACTTCCTGTGTTTTTCCTTTTCCCCAGGTAGGCTCCTGACTCACAGCAACCCCTTTCCTTCCTGTCCCTCTCTGACACAAAGGCAAGGACAAGACCCACCTGAAGGCCAGGAGAAAGAGGACCTTGGCCCCATGTAAGTGTCTCTCTTGTCTCTGGACCTCCTGCTCCTTGGCCTCTCCATTCCTGAAACAGAGTTGACCCCAGGAGCTGGGAAGACCAGTTCAAGGGCATCTCCGTCAGTCTCCTGCATCCAGTCCAGCGGGAACAGAGACTCCTCCTTCATTCCATCTCTCAGAGAGGTGGGCTAGAGTTCTTCCTGTCTCCAGCTTCCTCAGATTCAGCCTTCTTTTCTCAGGAGAGCTAAGCCCTCCTTTCTCCTCTCCTGCATTACAACAGATTCCCGTAAGGGTGAAACTGTATCTCACTGTATCTCATTGCCTCAACAAATGTTTTCTAATTGAATCAGAATCGAGTCTCGTCTCCTTGACAGGAGCCACAGGCCCAGCTGGTTGTGAAACACAGAAATGGAGTCCTCCCCGCAGAGGAAATTTCTCTACTCACTCTCATGAT
The DNA here is from genome assembly GCF_010015895.1 of Lontra canadensis. Lineage (NCBI taxonomy): Eukaryota > Metazoa > Chordata > Mammalia > Carnivora > Mustelidae > Lontra > Lontra canadensis. Next base: position 4,856,958 of record NW_022631017.1, on the reverse strand, counting down.
GGATGCTGTGGGTCATCCTCTCAACTTCTTTCCCCAGGCTCCTTTGCTCCAAACCCAACCCACCTCTTCACACAGTCCTGCGCCTTGCCCCCCAGCCAAGCCCCATTCTCCCACCAAGAGTTAACAAAGGAATCAGCAAATGCTCTAAACCTTGGCCTATGAGAGGTGAGGGTAAGTTTGCTAGGGTCACTTCAAGGAAAAGTTTTTTGACCTTTATTTTATTTTATTTTATTTTATTTATTTATTTGACAGACAGAGATCACAATTAGGCAGAGAGGCAGGCAGAGAGAGAGAGGGAAGCAGGCTCCCCAACAAGCAGAGAGCCCGACGAGGGGCTCGATCCCAGGACACTGGGATCATGACCTGAGCTGAAAGCAAAGGCTTCAACACACTGAGCCACCCAGGCACCCCAAGGTTTTTTATCTTAAAAGCAGACCTGCAGGGGCACCTGGGTGGCTCAGTTCATTAAGCATCTGCCTTCAGCTCAGGTCATGATCTCGGGGTCCTCGGATTGAGCCCCCGGGGAATCTGCTTCTCCCTCTCCCTCTGTTCCTCCCCCTGCTCATCCCCTCTCACTCTCAAATAAATAAAATAATCTTAAAAAAAAAAAAAAGTAGGCCTGTAGGAAGAGATAGTTTCTCTTCAACCTCCAGACATGTCATGTCTAGATGTGATGTGTGGAACTTCAACAGCCATCTTGCAATTATGAGGGAAGCAAGCCAACATCGGAGGAGGGCAAAGGAGAAAGAAAGAATCTGGGTGCTAACTGCCCGGGATCCACCCTCCCTTGGGAATTTATTTTTCTTATGAAATAAAAACATCCTGTATTGTCTAAACCATCTCAAGTTGAGTGTTCTGTTACTTGCAAGTCGAAGGGTCCTTATGACGCAGCTGGGTATTTGGGAAGCTTGGTTAAAGAAACCAAGAGTCATTGTGAGAAGGATGGGTGTGTGGCCCAAGGAGGAAGGAGATCACATTTTCCAAACCTCTGGCTCATGTTTAGCCCCATGACATGGGACCCAGCCAGCCAGGGGCTGAGAAGCAGGAGGAATGTGGACCATGTGTGGATACAGACACGAAACATGGGAGGTGGAGTGAGGGGCCTCTGGGAACCAGCAGCTCGGATGTGGTGAAAGAGAAGTATGAAGAGGCTCCTCCCAGCACTGTTTCTAAGTCTAAAAGAAGTGGAAACAACCCAGGGGCTCATTGACAGAGAATTGGTTGACTAAATTATGGCACATCCCTAGAGTGGGAAAAGCCTATCCACAGAGCCCCCAACAGGAGGCGACAGCTAAGCAGGGTCCCTGGGTGGCGTCATGTAGTTCCCCCATCGTGGGTCACGGAGGGACACCAGGTCCTCCCCCAGCCCAGCCGAAGCCCAAGCTGTCCGAGGCTGACCCCAGGTCAGCTCCTATCCCATATTTCTTGATATCATGCATTCTAGCCCCCAACCCCCAGCGCAGCTCTCCCTTCCTGAGGGCAGAGCCCCACTAGTCTGTGTCTGGGGGCTGCCCCGGGGGCCCAGCGCAGCATTTAGGGACTGATTACCCGGGGCCTAGGAGGAAGGGAACATCTGGGGAAGGTAAGGGGGGGGAGGAAGACACTCCAGGAAAAAAGGAAGAGGCAAGTAGAAGGGCCAAAGGCAAGTAGAAGAGCAGTATCACCACCTAGAAACAGGAGACACTCCGAGATGGCCAGGGGAGGAGATAAACAGAGTCCAGAGGGAGGAAACAAAGAGGTCCCATGTCAGTAGTAGCATCAGAGAACAGATTCTGTCCATTCAGCACTGTGGGGAGACAGGCACTGGCCACAGCCCACGGTCATACATCCCACCTGCCAACCCAGGACCAGCACACGTATGTGTGTATACACCCAGGATAAATGTTCCCGGAACCATGCTTCCCCCACTGCACGCAGGCAAAGCTTCTATTCTCCATTCTGTTCTGTTTTTAGAACACTGGTCCCAACCTACTGAATTAATTTCCAACCCAACCAATGGGTCATGACCTGCAGCTTGAAAACTCCACTCCAGGGCAGTGACACTCAAGGAGTGATCCACACCCATGAGGCCTGTCCACAGCCGCTTATGACCAGCCTGGGGCAGGGTTGGTAGGGAGGCCAAGTGCAAGCTTTAGACTGCCCAATAGGACAGCGATTTTATATCTGTTGACTCCAACAATAAAATATTAGGACTTGTATTGCGCATGTCTTATTTTATTTTCCTGATCATTTCCTTATATTATATTTTATAATAGTATTGGTCTAGGGCAAATTGGAATTTAAAAAAGAACAACAACATACAACTGGCCCTTTGCCCAGGCTGTCTGAGAAGCACTGCTTCAGAGCACAGAGGTCTTCCCCAGAAGCTCCCAGTCCAAGTCGGAAAGCTCCTCCAGCTCTTCCACACTACAGAGCGGTCTCGAGGGCACCCACTCTGCAGGGTCAGCACACACATGCCCTTGGAGGTTCAGTCCCATGGTCCTCTGCAGGACAGTTTCCAAGATGGTGGCAACACGCATTCATTGTTTTTCCCCGAGTTCCCACAGTGTGTTTTGCCTGGACACCTGTTCCATTACTTCATGTTTCTGTCTGTTTGTTGATGGACCCACTTACCATGGAATCAGGCCCTGGGTCCAACAGGAGCACAGTGCTTTGGCCATAGCATGTGCCCGAAAGTTCTTTTTCATTTTTTCTTTTTTTTAAATGTGTGTTTGTTTGTTTTTTAAGATTTTATTTATTTATTTGACAGACAGAGATCACAAGTAGGCAGAGAGGCAGGCAGAGAGAGAGGGGGAAGCAGGCTCCCTGCCGAGCAGAGAGCCCGATGCGGGGCTCGATCCCAGGACCCTGGGATCATGACCTGAGCCAAAGGCAGAGGCCTTAACCCACTGAGCCACCCAGGTGCCCCTGCCTGAAGATTCTTAAGAGATAGTGAAGGAAGAGAGAAAGAAAAGCAGATACACAGTAGGAAGAGGAAGGCCGGGCTTTGTGCAGTGTTACAGGGATGGAGAATTTGAATCCAGGCCCTTCCGAAAGCCAGAGAAGGGCCCTGGATGGAGATCCCAAGTGAATCCTAGCCAAGGTGGTCTGAGAGGGGAGCAGGGGGCTAGGGGAGCAGGGTGAGAGAGAACAAGCAGGCTGCTGGGCACCTTGGGGCCAGCCCTGAGGAAGGGAGCCAGAAGGGGATCCAGGGTGAACTGGGAGGGCATGGGAGCTGCTAAGTGTCTGCCCTCATGGGAGGGCAAGAGAGGTTAGCTCTCAGCAGGTGGTGCCGGGAGGTCTCACAGTGAGCATGAAGAGAGTGGCCTAAACCCAGGTAAGCACTCAAGGGGTCATTTCATCCATCCTTCTGCCTCCATCGCAAACTCTGGTAGCAGCACCTAAACTTTCCAGTAGCTGAGATGCTCGGACTCCTGGAGGTGGAGGGGAAGCTCCTTCCCTCTACACTGGAAGCCCCTGCCATTCCCATGTCACTTTGAGAGTGTCTTATTTTGGGGGTGTTGCTGTGTGCCTCAGGCAAATCAGCCAATCTCTCAGAGCCTCAGTTTTCTCATCTGTCAAATGGGAATAAAATGCCATGTGAGTGAAGTGACCAGTGCCAGGAAGTATCTGGCACGTCCTGGGTGGGGGTCAGCACCTTCCCCCCACAACTCCCTTCCCCAAGCTCTTCCCTGGACCAGCATTCAGCCAGGAAACCTGGACCTCAGACATGCAGTGTGTCCGCGGTGGGTCCACTAATCTGGCAGGGCCCAGGAGGGACGGGCTGCAATGCCAAGGGGACTATCAAAGAAGGCTTCCCAGAGGAGGTGAGTTGCAGCCAGGAGCTGAAGGCTAAGAAATGGAATGAAGGAAGGGTGAGCTGCCCATGCAGGAGAACTAGCCTCTGCAAAGACTTGTGGAAAAGAACATGCTGGGGCAGGGGATATGGGGCTGACCAGCCTGGCCAGAACCCAGAACAGGAAAAGGTGTGCAGAGCAGGCAGCTGGCAAGGAGAGGTACGGTTGCCATTCCTGAGAGTCAGCAGGCCCAGCATGCGTGTCCCTGCCCCAGAGTAACTCCTATTCCTACTTTGATTATCAGCTGTGGGAGGCAAGGACAGGGGAGTGGGAAAATGTACTTTGTGGGTCCTTGGCTCTTGTCATTTTCCTAGAATGTGCAGGGTCCCAGGTCAGGGCTGGGGCTGCCTCTGCCTAGAAAGACTGACTCTACCTAGAGGGACAGCAGCCCAGCCCCAGACCCCAACCCCTCTACCTTCCGCCAGACCCTCTACAGGTTGCCCCACCTGTGGCAGTGGCTGCCCACTGACCCACCCAGCAGCCCCCTTCTCTCTCTCTCTCTCTCACACACACATACACACACACACACACACGCATGCAGACAGGGGTCACCCGGCGTCCAATGGCAGGAATCCTGATGGAGAAAGGGGGTTCGCCTTGGGCCAGACAGCACAGAGGCCAAGGTATGGGGCTGAAGAGAAACACCAGACATAGAAAGACAGGAGAAGCTGACAGAGGAGTCAGTGCCTGAAAAGAAGATGAGAGAAAGAAGAAAGCGACAGAGACGGAAAAGAAGGGTGGGGAGAGAGAAGAACAAAAAGAGATAGAGATGGTGAGAGAGAGAGACCCTCAGAACCCAAGTGGGACACTGTGGAGCTCTAGCAGTGGGGCGCAGGAGGACCCCCACCACGCAGGAGGGGTCCCATTTTCTCTATTCCAGTGCCCTCAGTCACCCATACTGGGCCCATCACCAGGGAAGTCCCTAACCCTCTCCTTCCAGATGTAGACCGCAGGGCCCTGCCCACATTCATCCACCCCGCAGTCTGAGTAGACCTCACGTGAGGCCTGGGCACATCGGACCCCAGCAGCACCAAGCCTCGGGCCAGCATAGCTCCGTATTGTCCCTAAAACGCATTGCTTTCCATCTGCAGAAAACTGCCCCCTCCCCGCCCCTCAGTGTGTATCTGAGACACAGGCCATCCTAGAGCTGACAGTGAACGCTTAGCCTGTGGCTGAGGAGGAAGCTGCCTCCCAGCAACTAAGCCCAGCCCCAGGGGCCTAGGACAGGGATGGGATAGGGAAGGCCTCTGCCAGGCCACAGGGTGGTCCATCTCCACCAAGGACACGCAAGAACACCGCAGGAGAGACCATGATGAGACCACAAGGAGAACTCAGGGAGGCCCAGAAGCCAAGTGGGGGCCTGAGTGGGGGAGTCAGGGAAGAAAGAGCTTGCGGTCCTCCTGGAAGGCCTCGCTGCCCAGCCTTTTCCCACCTCTCTCCACCCCAGCGATGAGTCAGGGATTCCACACATTTTGAATTCCTGTCTTCCTTCGGGCAAGATACTTGACACTCTCCTGGGCTGTCTCTCCTGCCACAGCAGTGAAATCAACCATTCTCAGAGGATCCTCTCTCCATGGCTCCGGGGCAGACCCTGCTTTCCCGGGTGAGTCAGAGCAACGGCAAAGGCCCTTCCTGCCTCAGCCCAGGGTCCGCCTCCGGTCGCACAGGGCTCCTGGCTTTGCAGGAGCTGCCCCCCTCTGCCAACCCCTTTCCCAAAAGCAGCTTCTTCTCATCCACAGGGACCCGGTTTGAAGGGCAAGAGCCCGCATGTAGCAGGCACCCCCTGAGCCAACTATCGATGGATGAGGAAGATCCTGGGAAGGGGAGACACCTCAGGAATTGCCTTCAGGGAACCCCCAGCGAGCAGAGCTGTGGACCTCAGAAAAGAAAGCTCTGTGTGGTTTCTCCGACCTTCAGAGCAGGGCCTCGTCCATGCTTGCTACAATGGAGGGGCTCGGTAAATATTCAGAGGAGAAAAGGAAGGAGGGAGCAAGAGGGAAGGAAAGCATCTAGAGGCCCTTGGCTTCTCTTTGAGGGATGTTCTCTGGTTGAGGAACTCCCATAGTGACTAGGGCTACTGGGGCCTTTCTCAACCTTGCCCCCCCAGTACCAGGCACAGAAAAGCACAGAGCAGTTCCTCGTGACAAAAGTGAAGTCTGAATTGAACCAGAGGATCCTGAGCACCAAAGAAGCCAGGCAGCAGGCAGGCCCCAGGCTCAGGGGAAAAGCTACCTCAGTCTCCAGACTCACAGTGAGCGCAACAAGAGCGGGGTGGAGAGAGGCTGCCAGGGGGCTGGGCGGAGGCCGAGGGCAGTGTGGGACCCCCGCCTGGGGCTCATGTCTGGCCAAGACTCCCTGTGGTCCTTGCGACAAGAGATGCAGGGGAGACCAGGCAAGGCTGAAGTCTGTCCCTCCAGCGAGATCAGAGAGTGGGGAGGAGAGAGCCGCTTGGGGTGGGGGGGTGGGGGCAGAGGACAGAGAAGCCCACTGGCCACCCTTGCAGGGTGGAGTGCAGCCCACCCCACCCCAGCTACTGCCCCAGTCCAGCAAGTGGCTGGTAATGGCTGAGGACGGTTGCCTCAGCAAGGCCGGTGAGTTTCCATGAGTGAATCTTTTCCATCTTCAAATCAAAACCTACCTCTCGAACCCAGCCAGCCAAGCCGCCGCTTCCCCTCTCCAGAACAGCAAAGACCTAGAAGCCGCTGTGGAGAGACCTGCCACATAGCTGCTCTTCCTCCTCCAAGCCGCGGCAGGGGGATGGCTGCTGTGCCCAAAGAGCAGGGCGAGACAGGTCAGGGAGAGAGAGACTCTCTTCTGCATCCCCCCGGGGCTCCACGCTCTACTGTCAGAGCTCAGTGATGGGGTGGGATTCAACCCCGAGGAAGGGGGCAGAAGTCAGAGAGACTCCTCGGGTCCATGCTGGGTAACAGCTTATCGCCAGGGTAGGAGTAAGTGCTAAGGTGGGAAACTGGGAGATAAGGGGTCAGTGAGCTGTCCATCCACCTATTCCTTAGCTAGCCATCATTCAGGAAAGTGATGTATTTAGTTAACCAGCACTTACACCGTGCAAGACAAAGTACAAGCCTGTTATGAATATTAACTAATTGAACGAACTGATTGAATCCCCAGAAAAAAAACTATAGAGACAGCGCTATTATGATCCCCAGTTACAGACTGGGAAACTGAGGCTCAGAGGGTAAGTGACTTGCCCAACATCACACAGCTGGAAAGTGACCCAACTGGGATTCAAGTCCAAGCCCACTGTTGCCCCAACCAATCCCTGCTGCTACCCGGGTTTCGGGGACCTAGCAGGGTCAGGGACGGTTCGAAGTCATTGAGGCGGGGTCAGGGAGGACCTGTTTCCTTCGGGATGAGAAGGGCCTTTCAGGGAACGGGTCAGAGGCCTCTCCCAGAGAGGACTGGCGCCGGAGAGAGCCGCTGATGTAACTGCTCCCTCTGGTGGGGTGGGGGGGGGTGGAGCTGGCTCGGGCCCAGGGGGTGTGGCTGCCGTGACAGGAGCCTGGCCAATGGCAGGGCCGGGGAGGAAAGAACCTCTCCCGGATATTTCTATTATCTTGAGGAGAAAGGGAGGCGGGAAGAAAATTTGGCCGGAAAGCAGACTGAACTCGCAACTTGGTTTAATAACCGAATCCCGGTTCTCTGTGGGCCAGAGCTCCCTTTCATTGTCCCCTCCAGGGAAATCCAGGCCAGGCTTGGGTCTGGGAACTGGGAAGCCTATCCTCTCAGCTTCCCCACCCCCACCCCACCAGCCCAGAGCCCCAGCAGTGGGCTCCACCTCCTCTGGACCTCTGACTGGCCAGGTGGGGAAGCTGCAGGGTCCTTCCCCAGGCCTAGAGAAGGAGGAGGCCCCCAGACATGGCGGCCTCATCTTCCTCCCCGAAGACAATATTGTATGGGTAGGGAAAGTAGACGCTTCACCCCCTGCGTCTCACATACACGCCTCTCACCACTCACATACATGCCCTCACACGCACTCATACACACATCCACACACTCAGAGACACACAACATACACTTACTCATCTGCCATCATGCACACTCACACGCTCATACACACACACCCACATACACGCTCGTCCCTCAGCAGTTAGGACCAGGCTGGGTAGGAGAGGGGCCTTCTGGAAGAATGGCATGGCTCGTAGCTGCCAAGGGGTGGGTGGGCAGAAGCCTGGGACCGGGCAGGCAGCCCAAGAGCCGGGGGTGGTGCTGAGAGCCGCCATGCCGTGCAGGGCCAGGGCTGTGAATGGACTGGACACAGCTCCTGCCCCCTCCTCGGGGCCTGCCTCTGGCCAGAACGGCCTCCATTCCCGGCATTGTTTCGGGTGCCTCGGGCAGGGTTCCCAGGCCTGGCTGAACTGAGGGCTTGGCCACACGGCCCTCCTGTGCCCTCCCATTCCCCTCTCCCCTTGGAAGGGAGGGCTGTGCTGTGGGGAAGTGGAGGAGAAGGAAGGTTCCTGAATCACTGGCATCCCATCCCCCAGCCCACAAGGGGGCCTGCAGAAGTGCTCAGGTACAGAGAATTGTCCCAGGGGCCCAGATTCCACAAACCTCATCCTTCTCAGGGCAGGAAGCCTTAGCTGTCCAGCTCAGCCCCACCTGTCCCCTTGACCATGGCACTGATTTCACCCTCATCCCTCATCGGCCTCTTCCCAAGGTGAGCTTAGTCTGGGGTAAGCTATTCTCCCTCCCAACATCCCCTCTCCCAAGCAATGGGATCTTCACTCTGATCCATGGGAACCTCAGGGCTTTACTCTTAAAGGCCAAATTAACTACCTGAGGGGAGAGTAATGCCAGTATTAATGGATTAATGCAGAGCAGCTCCCTCTCTGACAGCCGGCCCTTTCCTGCCTTATCCAACAGGTTTCCGGCCTGCTTCCAGCAGCCTTCACCCAGAATGGGGCTCCTCGTCTCTCCCTGCCCGTGCCAGAGAGTGGGGCCACCATCACCGTGGCCACACCTCCACCAGAGGAAGGGACCCTGAGAACGAGAAGACAAGCTATCACCCAGGACCCCACATGGCCTCCTTTATGGGATTCAGGCAACACTCCCCAGTGGGCTCCACGGGGTAACAACGAGAAGGCCACCATCCTGCCTTCACAGGGCCTGTGTCCAGGAGGCGCCCCTCCCCGTTCTGGGATGCCTCCTCTCCTTCCAGCTCCACACCCCCCCCCACCAGCTCACTCATCAGCCCGCAGGTCTATGGTCCTCCCCACACCCCCTGCCAGGGTCTGAAGCAGAAGCCCTCCTCTCTGCTTTCACGGGGCACCCATTTCTTCCCTCCTGGCACTGATCAGTGTGTTGGGGTGGCCTGTTTGCTCATCAGCCTTCCCATCTAAGCCAGGAGCTCCAGGAGGGAAGAGACACATCTGTCCTGCTCATCTGTCCTGCTCGGCATTAAGCCCTCAGCCTCAGGCACAGCTCCTGGCACTGAGAAGGTACTAGGTAAATGCAAATGAATAATAAATGAGTGAGAGAATAAACAGCCCATAACTGCGCAGCCTTTAGGGCCATGATGCACATGTCTTCCAGGGCTGGCCAGGGCAAGTGCGCCCACACCCCTCTGCTCTTCCCCCTTAACCCATCACTGTGTGCAGCTCAGGAAGGCCAGCTCCCCACCCTCTGGGAAGAATCACCCAGATAATCCCCTCCCCTCTCCAAGCCCCACACCCTTCAAGGCTCAGCTCCAGTCAGGAACCCCACATCAGGAAGCTCCCCCCACCCCTGCCCCGACTGCCTCCACTCTTGCTCCATGACCTCACCTGCTCCAAGCACCAGCAAAGCTCTCTGCTGGGGATGCTCTTGAACTTCTGTTATGATGTACCTTTTCCAGTGCATCCATTTTTGGTCCCCCTCATGCTCTTGGAATCCCCTACAGAGGGGGGCCCTGGCAGACAGTACCCACAGATGCTACCTAGGCTGTGCCAAGAGGTGCACCCTGGTCTGGATCCCCTAAGAGAGGTCAGTGAGCCTGGTCTGGTCTGGGGGTTGGAGGGGGTAGTGTGGGGGGAAGGGTTCAGGAAGCCAGGGCTCTGCCATTTCCTTCCCCACCCCCAGGCTCTGCTGGGGAACTCCTGGACCTGGAAAATGAACATCAGAGGAGGAAGCCTCCCAGTGTGGAAGGAGGGGAGGCATCAGTCAAGCAGGTGGGATCCTAAGAGAGGAAGGAGCTAAGATCAGACATCAGAAGCCAGACTCACAGCCCTGTGGCAGGAGCCCAGAGAAGACAGGAGGAGCCCGACAAGACAGCACCTGGAGGCTTCTACCCATCCTGCTAGGCTGCAGCTTAACTGGAACCTCTAGGGCAGCCAAGGGCGTAAGGTAAGGGCAGACTACCCTCCCCCCGAGCCCTGCCTGCCCCCACCACACCCCCTGGCAGTGGCTCAGTCAATCCTCCACTCAAGTCCCTGATGTTCTCAGTACCTATGTGCAGGGGTTTGGGTGCCCACCTACTGTGTGCTGAGAGGGGGGCTCGCCAGCTACGCCCCACCCCTGGCCCCAGTGGGCAAGATGTGGAACAAACCCAACACTGGCCTGATGGGGGAGCAAGGATGGTGGGGGAGGGGGGCTCCTTGCACAGATACTCTCATTGTCCCCCACAGCGAACACACACTCACAGGCCTGCCAACTCCTGAAGTCAGGGCAGAAGCCCCCAAAGGTGACTTCGATCCCTCCTGCTGGCTGACTTTGGATGAGCCTCTTCCTCCTGTCTGTCAGGGGCCGGTGATAACCTCTGCTTTACTCACCTGTCCACTTGACCGTCATGACCAGCCAAGACGTGCCCATGAAAACACTTCCCGTGACCTTCATCATCTACAAAAAGAGAGGTTTCTCATTATCATTCTAATCACTGATATTACTCATCTAGAGAAACTAAGCCTGCTCTCTCAGTCAAATACATCAGCCTCATCTCTCCCATAGGATCCCCTCACCCAACAACTACCTGGGGTCCCCTTTGCCTATAGGATAAAGGCCACATTCTATGCTCTAGAAGTTTCTCCGGCTTACGCCCACTTTCTAATTTTATCTCCCTTATACCATAATCTCTCTGGCCTTTCCAGAGTTCCCCCGACACACTTTGTGCCTACCCGCCTGGGTGTTGTGGAGTGCCCTCCCCCAGGGCTACCTTTTATTTAGTTCTGGTCTTCAAGACCAAACCGTGGTACCAACTCCCGCATGAGGCCTCCTTCCTCAGCCAAGCCAGCGCTGATCTCTCTCCTTCCCTGTAAGGGATTCGGTTTCCACCAAATGCCATGACAATTCCTGGCACAGAGTTGGTTCTCAGGAAATAAATTCGGAACAGCCACACCCTGGGCCCTAAACACTCTGTATTCACTGACTCATTGAATCCTGACTTGTTGTTGAGCTGAATACTTCAGTATTCCCATTTTCCAGAAGGACAAACCAAGGCATCTGCCTAGTCCCTTGCCCAAGTCAGCATCAGACCAAGACGCTGACGTCCTGGAGACGGACATCAGAGCCCACATACATGCCTCTAAACACCATAAAGAACTGAGCCACATCCCCCCGTTCATCTGTGTAACCCCCCTGCCCCGTCTAGGACCTGGCCCCGCGAATACTCAATGGGTCACGGCACTCACACACCTCAGACCTCCTCTATACACCCAGCTCACTGTGCTGGGAGTTCGTTTAGGGGAAAGCCCAGAGGCTGGCTCAGGGTCCCAGGAAATGCCGTCCAGCAGCCTCACTGGGCTGGATCCACACCGTCCTCAGGCATCAGAGTGCCAGATCAGGGCTGGAAAAAAAATGGGCCCCAGCCCTTTGGCCCCAGCACAAGGCTGCCGGGTGGTACGCTTGCTGATTGCGTTGGCGGCGGGCCGAAGTGTGATTAATGAGTCTGTGGTCACCATGACAGGGTGTGGGGAGAGCCCCGGGTGGGGTCTGAAAGGAAGCAGGCCAGAGCATCAAAGTCCAGGCTCCAGGGACTCTGGGGACTACGTAACTCAGTTGTTCACTGCCATTGAGCAGATGAGAAAACTGAGGCCCCAGAGTTGGAATGACTTGCCTGAAGCTGGAGAGCCCAGCGAAGGCTTGCAAAAGCAGCACTTTCCAGCCTTTCCTCTTCCACCTGCCTGTGGGCCTGGGCCCCACCCCGCCCCCTGGAGAGCTTTATAATGACCTCTGCCCACCCAGTCACCAAGAGGCCCCATCTCTTCAGTGATCCCAGGAGGGGAAGGGGTGCCTGTGTGACAGCTACACCAGGGGGCCGTGCCCAGCCAGCAGCAGGCCCTCCAGCCAGAGCCGGGAGAAGAGCTGGGAGAAGGCCAGCCGCTAATTGTGGAAAATAAATCAGGGACATCTAAACCACGCCGTTGGAGAAAGGCCAGTTGCACGTAGACTTGTTTCCTTTTGTGCTCTTGCTCGCCCACTTTAATTGTTAATTGAAAGCCGTGAGTTATATAAGTTATGTGGATACCAAAGAAGGAGTTGAATGAGCTCTTGAAAATAAACCACTTGCTGAGTGGTTTTTGGGATGCGGAGAGGTCTCGGAAAAGTCGGTGGTTGAGGAGGGCAGCTGACCCTGAGAGGGCAACCAGGACAAAACTGTCCCCTAGTGACAGCAGTCTGGATATGCAGATACAGCAGTCCTAGAGTTTTAGAGCACCAGGATATGTGTTCGAGTTGCTGATTTTTCACAAAATCTCAAAAAAAGTCAAAAGTTTTGCCATTATGTTGATTTCTTAGCTTAATAAGGAGACAAAACCTCTCCCATCTCTGACCCTGAGCTAATTGAGGACAGGGCTTTGTCTCCCCTCAGACTGGGGTTCCTTGAGGACAAGTCTGTGTCTCCCCACACACTGGGGCTCCCTGAGGGCAGGGCTGTGTCTCCCCCTCAGACTGAGGTTCCCTGAGCGCAGGGGTGTGTCTCCCCCCTCAGACTAGGTCTGAATTGCTTTTTCCCTGTAAGACTAAAGACTCCCAGAAAAACAGGAACTATGCTGGTTCATTCCCTTCCCTGAGGCAGGGGCAGGGTCTCTCCATTAAATCAAGCCCACCCTACTCCAACTGACCTGGGTTGAGGAACCAGAGACCCAGAGTCACCTGTCATCGCTGGAAAATCTTAGGACACACCCTGGTGACGGGAGTGGGAAGGGTTAAGAAACTGCAGCTCCAGGGACACCTTTCCCATTAGCTATCCTCCCCCTGCTGCCTGCTGCCAGGGCTGGCTTGGGCCTCTGATGGGTTCCAGCTGACAGCTGGGCCTCCTCCTTTCTGACCCTCGGGCGGCGGTGTCCTGTAATGACCCCACCACCGGTACCCTTAGACACCCAAGCCAGGGAGGGCTGGCATCAAGATGCAGTGGGATGCGGGGAGGGAGGGGCAGCCCTGCCTTAGAAGCAGGAGGGGTGCAGAGTACAGGGAGCCCTGGAAGAGGGTGTTGGGGACTTGGGGTTCCATTAACTCCCTCTGAGGCCCAGAGTGGAGTGACAGGGGCCACCCTACCAACAAGGGCTAGTTTCTTCCACAGCCACCACCCCGGGGGGAGAGGCCTTCACATAGCCTCCAGCCTGGGCAGAGGCCCGTGTCTCCCCCAGCTCCTCCTCCACCGTGAGTCATTCCCAGCAGTCTATGCACACAGAGGCAGCAAACCCCATCCTGCAGTCTGTGAAGAGTGGGGGACAAACTGCAGTACTGGCCAGACGCAGGTTCGGAGCCCAGGAACACCAACCTGGCCGGGACAAATCCCCAGTTTGGTTTCCCATACGTGGTCCCTTGCCCTGCATCCTGTCATGCCTGGCTCTCTGAGATTCTGGTGTCTTTCTCATTTGTGCCCTTGTCCCTTACCCGCGCCACCTCCCCGCATCTTTGGGCCTTTCAGAACTCATCTCAAAAGTCTCCTCTCCTGTCTCCTGGATCTGTTCTCCTTTGCACACCCTCAGTGCCATGGGCATCTTTTATCTGCTTTCCACATCTCAGGCTAGAAAAGGAGCCCCAAAAGGCAGTGGGGACTGTATTCCATTCCTCTCTGTATTCCCAACACCCGGCACAGTGCCTGGCACAGATTAGGTGCTCGTGGTATTGTTTCCAAAGATGGATCTGGCCAGGAGTTAAATACAATCACTCATTCTCTGGTCCCTGATGCTTTCAAAATCCCACCAAATATTCCTGGACAGGCCTAGGAGTTTTCCTATCTGATGTGACGACCTGGTGCCAAAACTCCCCCAGGACCACCCACAAAGGGCAGCGTTGATGTGTCTGAGCCCTCGAGGGGCCAAAGCTGTTAGTGGTCTGTGGTAAGAGTGGGGAATGCATCTCCCTCTCTACTCCACTGCAAGATCATCCAAAAAACAGAGCTGCCCGTGCCTGGCATCTTACAGAAGTTTAGGAAACAGAGTAGAGTGGATATGATGGACTACATCTCAATCCATTCCACCCTCCACTAGGTGCCCTCCCAGATTGCAGAGACAAGAAGAGTGAAAAAACAAAATAAACAAAACGGTACATTTGTCAGTGTCCCTTGCTCCTAGGATTCAGGATATAATTCAGAGTTAGCCAACTAGATGCTCTTGTATAAGAGTTAAAAGGCTGAGATTCTGCAGCTCCTGTTGCATTCTGGGAAAGGGGAAGGGGTGTTTTTTTCTCCTTGCCATAGTTGCTTTGATGCAGTCCTTGCAGAGAGGTCAAGAAGGCGAGGCCCATACCTTAAGAAGTCAGAAAAATCTCAGATAAACAATGTAATCTTGCATCTAAAGGAGCTAGAGAAAGAAGAACAAACAAAATCCCAAATCAGAAGAAGGGAGGAAATAATAAGGTGGAAATAAATGAGATAGAAACAACAAAAACACTAGAAAAGATCAATGAAGCCAGAAGCTGGTTCTTGGAAAAGATCGACAAAACTGATAAACCTCCAGCCAGACTCATAAAACAAAAACAGGGAAAGAGAGGATGAATAAACAAAATCAGAAATGAAACAGGAGAAATAACAGCCAACACCATAGAATGCAGATCATAAGAGAATATTATGAAAAATGATATGCCAAAAAACTGGGCAACCTGGAAGAAATGGATAAATTCCTAGAGACATATAACCTCCCGAACTGAAGCACGGAGAAACAGAAAATTTAAGCAGATTGATTATCAGCAATGAAATTGAATCAGTAATCAAAACACTCCCATGGGGCACCTGGGTGGCTCAGTGGGTTAAAGCCTCTGCCTTCGGCTCAGGTCATGATCCCAGGGTCCTGGGATCGAGCCCCGCATCGGGCTCTCTGCTCAGCAGGGAGCCTGCTTCCCCCTCTCTCTGCCTGCCTCTCTGCCTACTTGTGATCTCTGTCTGTCAAATAAATAAACAAAATCTTAAAAAAAAAAAAAAAACTCCCAACCAACAAAAGTCTAGGACTAGACAGCTTCACAGGTGAATTCTACCAAACATGTAAAGAAGAGTTAATACCTATTCTTCTCAAACTTTTCCAAAAAATAGGGAGGATATGTGCTAAGGTGAGTGCTGTGAATTGTGTAAGACTGGTGAATCACAGACCTGTACCCCTGAAACAATATATTATATATTAAGAAATAAAAATAATAAAAATAAAAATTAAACTTTTCCAAAAAATAGAAGAGGAAAGAAAACTTATAAGTTTGTTCTATGAAACCAGCATTACCCTGATACTTAAGCCAGATAAAGACACCACAAAAAAGGAGAACTACAGGCCAATACCTCTGATGAACATGAATGCAAAAATCTTCAACAAAATATTAGCAAACTGAATCCAACAATACATTAAAAAAAAATCTTTCACTACGACCAAGTGGGACTTATTCCTGGGATGAAAGGGTGGTTCAATGTTCACAAATCAATCAATGTGATACATCACATCAATAAGATAAAGGAAATTGATCATTTCAATAGAAGCCAAAAAAGCATTTAACAACATCCATTCATGATAAAAGTACAACATCTACTCATGATAAGAACCCTCAACAAAGGAGGTTAAGAGGGAACATACTAAAAGCCATGTATGAAAAACCCACAGCTAACATCATCCTTAGTGGGAAAAAAAATTGGGAGCTTTTCTCCTAAAGTCAGGAAAAAGACAAGGATGTCTGCCCTCACCACTTTTATCCGACATAGTCCTGGAAGTCCTAGCTATAGCAATCAGACAAGAAAAAGAAAAAAAGGCATCCAAATTGGTAAGGAAGAAATAAAACTTTCACTATTTGCAGATGACATAATGATATGCATAGAAAGGCCTAACAATTCACCAAAAAACTCCAAGAACTGATAAAGGAATTCAATAAAGTAACAGGATACAAAATCAATATACAGAAATCCACCGCATCTCTATAGACAAATAGTGAACAGCAGAAAGAGAAATTTAAAAACAATCCCATTTACAATTACACCAAAAATAATAAAATACCTAGGAATAAACTTAACCAAGGAAGTGAAAGAAAGAAAGAGAGAGAGAGGAAGGAAGGGAGAGAGGGAGGAAGGGAGAGAGAGGGTAGGGAGGGGAAGGAAGGAAGGAAAAGAGAAAGAAAGAAAGAAAGAAAGAAAGAAAGAAAGAAAGAAAGAAAGAGAGAAAGAAAGAAAGAAAGAAAAAGAGAGAAAGAAAGAAAGGGAGAAAGAGATTAATTGAAGACAACAGAAACAAATGGAAAGACTTTCCATGCTCATGGAGTAGAAGAACAAATATTGTTAAAATGCCCATACTACCCAAAGCAATCTACAGATTTAACGCAATCCCTATCAAAATACCAGATGCATTTTTCACAGAGCTAGCATAAGCAATCCTAAAATTTGTATGGAACCACAAAAGACCCTGAGTAACCAAAGCAATCTTTTTTTTTTTTTTTAAGATTTTATTTATTTGAGAGAGAGAGAGCACAAGCACATGAGTAGGGGGAGGGCAGGAAGGGTGGGATAAGCAGATGCCCCTGCTGAGCAGGGAACCTGATGCGGGGCTCAATCCCAGGACCCCAGGATCATGACCTGAACGGAAGGGAGATGCTTAACTTACCGGGCCACCCAGGCATCCCTAGCCAAAGCAATCTTGAAAAAAAGAAAACAAAGTTGAAGGAATCACAATTCAACATTTCAAATTATATTACAAAGCTGTAGTAATCCAAACAATATGGTACTGGCACAATAATAGATGCATAGAACATGGAATGGAATAGAAAGCCCAGAAATAAACCCATGATTATATGGTTAATTAATAGTCAACAAAACAGGAAAGAAAATGTAATGGGGAAAAGACAATCTCTTCAACAAATGGTCCTGGAAAAACTGAACAGCAAAAGAATGCAAAAGAATGAACCAGGACCACCTTCTTACACCATACACAAAAATAAGCTCAAAATGGATTAAGGACCTAAATGTGAGACCTGAAACCATAAAAATCCTAGAAGAGAGCACAGGCAGTAATTTCTCTGATGTTGGCTATAACACCATCCTTCTATATATGTCTCCTGAGGCAAGGGAAACAAAAGCAAAAATAAACATTGGGACATCATCAAAATAAAAAAAAAAAAGCTTCTGCACAACAAAGGAAACAACCAACAAAACTAAAAGACAACCTACAGAATGGGAGAAGACATTTACCAATGACATATCCAATAAAGGGTTAGTATCCAAAATACATAAAGAACTTATACAACTCAACACCAAAAAAATCAAATAATCTAATTAAAAATGGGCAGAAGACATGAATAGACACTTCTCCAAAGAAGACATCCAGATGGCCAAAAAACACATGAAAAGATGTTCGACATCACTCAGCATCAGGGAAATTCAAATCAAAACTACAATGACATGTCACCTCACACCTGTCAGAATGGCTAAAACCAACAACACAGGAAACAACAGGAATTGGTGAGATGCAGAGAAAGGGGAACGCTCTTACACTGTTTGTGGGAATCCAAACTGGTGGAGCCACTGTGGGAAACAGTATGGAGGTTCCTCAAAAAACTAGCAATAGAATTATCTTATGACCCAGA
The DNA here is from genome assembly GCF_010015895.1 of Lontra canadensis. Lineage (NCBI taxonomy): Eukaryota > Metazoa > Chordata > Mammalia > Carnivora > Mustelidae > Lontra > Lontra canadensis. Next base: position 4,839,142 of record NW_022631017.1, on the reverse strand, counting down.
AATCACACTACTGGGTATTTGCCCAAAGAAGATGAAAACACTAGTTTGAAGAGGTATGTGCACCCCTATGTTTACTGCAGGATTATTGACGATAGCAGATTATGGGAGCTACCCAAGTGTCCATCAACTGATGAATGGATAAAGACGAAGTAGTATATGTACACAACGGAATGTTACTGAGCCATAAAAAAGAATGATATCCTGCCCTTTGCAATGACATGGGTGGAGCTAGAGAGGACAATGCTAAGCAAAATAAGCCAGTCAGAGAAAGACAAATGCCTTATGATTTCACTCATATGTGGAATTTAAGAAATAAAGAAAACAAAGGGGAAAAAGTGAGACCAAAAAAACAAAACAAAACAAAAAAACAGACTCTTAATTATAAATTATAGAGAACAAACAGATGGTTATCAGTGGGGGATGGATAAAATAGGTGAAGGGTATTAAGAGTACACTTAACGTGATGAGTCCCGAGTAATATTTGGAAGTGCTGGATCAGTATATTGTACACCCAAAACTAACAAAACCCTGTATGTTAAAGATGCTGGTATTTAAAAAAAAAAAAAGGAAGAAAAGAAATGAAAAGAAGAAGAAGGGGAAGCCCAGGGTGCCTACCTACTACTGTGGATCACAGCAGGTGCAGCGTGCAACTGGTAACAGGAGCAGCTTCCTGATCATGCCACTCCATGTGGTTCTGGAGCAGGGGACCTCAGGATCACCAAAAACACAGCAGTTCCTTCAGTGGCCCCATTCTGCAACATAGCACTGAGAATGGTTCCTCAAAGCTCAACCCGGAGTCTTTGTCTTTGGCCTTCCAGCAGTTCTGTAGAGTTTCATACTCTGTAATAAATCTCTTCCATTTAAACCCACCAGAGAGGATTCTGGTCCCTGCAGAGCCTTGGTGCACCGGGCTTTGTCTTCTACTCCCCGCTCCCTCTTCTGCTCTGTTTCGCAGACTCAGATGCGGGTCTACCAGACAGCCAGACCCAAGACAATCGCCTGCCCTGCTTAGAACTTCCCATGTTTGCCCTTTGAGCATGATACATGGTCACTCGGCCAAGATCTTCCCAAACGTCTTTCCCCTTTGGAGGGTTTCTTCTAGGAGTTTCCTTAGACAATTGTACACATCGGAATCCCAACCCAGAATGGTAGATAGATGTTGATTTCGTGTCAGTTTTGGGCCATGAGTAGTGATGGCCAGGACCAGGGTATGGTAAAGTGTGAAGCTGCTTCTGGGCTTGAAAGGAGGGAGGGCTCTGGCCAGCTGGTATGCTTGCCATGGCGCAGAAGTGGATGCCGACAGTGCGTGTGATTGCTTCTATATTTGAAGAAGTGAATGAAGGTCCTTCCTGCTTAAGTCCGACTGGGTTCCCTTCAGCCATATACTCCCCGGGCAGCTACCCAGCCCGAATGCCACCCCACAGCTTTCTGACAGGACCTGCCAATTTCCCCACCCGAACATCTGTTCATTGATCCATTGCCCCAACTATTCCTGATGCTTCCTGATTCCCGTCTCTAGCTTATGTCCCCAACCCATCCCTCCAATGTGCACTCTAACTCTCACACTCACCAGGGTGCTGACCTGGGGAGTTGAACTCAGGAAAGAGCTGGAGCTGAAATGGGCTAATTCCTAAGTCCACACCTCCTCCAAGAAGAGCCTTGACCTCTAGGCTCCTCAAAGGCCCTCTTTCACACATCTCTGTGCCCAGTCCGTGCCAGGCACTTGAGAAGTGCTCGATAAACCCATGGGTCAATGAAAGAATACATCAGATCGCTGCGGAATGATCTCACCAACCACCGGCTTCCCTTTCCTACTCTTGTCTCCTGCCCTTTCCTCTATTCCAATACCTTTGTTGACACTGACATCTGGCCTCCCAAATCTCCAGGGAGCTTGCACACAGTGGGGCCCTCTGCATCCCATCTGAGTCACTGCTGAACCCAAATCCAGCCTACTGCAGAAGCCAGCTGTGGTGGGACAGAAATCGTGTCCTTTGGGGACCCCCAGGCTCTCCTTTGAGGGAGAGGAGCCGACCGACCTCTGGATACAGCAGAGGTGGGGGCAGGGGAAGCAGTAAGTCATTTTCCCGGGACAAAAACAATCCCTGAGCCCACCCCACAGCATCCTCACTCTGGGCTCTCGCTCACCAGCCACACTATTTCCACTTAAAGGGAAACAGATGGTGTGGTTAATTGGGGTGTCTTCGTGGGCTCTGGCCCTCATTAAGGCCGATGGTGGGGACAATGAGTGATTTACCGGGTCATAAACAGCAGCTCAAGGGGGGGATAGGCCCTCATGCCCGCCGCCCCGGAGACGGAGAGAACAGTGGACGGTGGCCCCTGGTCTTGAGCCGTGGGGTCAAGTTGGAATTTCAACGGGAGGCTCCTCACCTCACCCTGATCACTGGGCTCTGAGCCAAGGCAGGCTGGGGCAGGCAGAGTCCAGCAACAGCTCCTGGGGGGTCCAGATGCTAACAGCTGGAGAAAGCGAACGCTGAGCTGAGAGTAGTAGGGAGGAAGAGCTGGAGGGAAGCGGCAACCACAGAGCAGCAGGGACCCCAGGGCAGGAAGGGCAGGAGCTGCTGGAGCCCGGGAGACCCCAGAGGTGCAACTGGAGCCTGCCTCTTCCCAGTGGAGCACAGCCCAGCCCCAGAACCTTCCACAGAGGCACGGGAAGGAAAGGCAAGTCCATCCCTCTACCCAGGGAAGCCCTGTGCAAGGGGAGGAAGTAGTTAAGAGCCAGGCTGCCTGGGTTCAAACCCCAGCCCTGCCCATCACAGGCCCATGTGATCTTGGGCAACTTCCATAACCCTTCTGTGCCTCAACTTCCCCATCTGTAAAATGCAATAACATTTCCTCATGAGAACTGTCTCCTTAGTGGACTCCGAATGGTGCCTGGCACATAGCGCTATGTGTTTGGTTTGGGTGATTATTTTTAAAATGAGAGTCCCTCAGGGGGAACCTGGGTGGCCCGGTGGGTTAAAGCCTCTGCCTTTGACTCAGGTCATGATCCCAGGGTCCTGGGATTGAGCCCCGCATCGCATCGGGCTCTCTGCTCAGCAGGGAGCCTGCTTCCCCCTCTCTCTCTGCCTGCCTCTCTGCCTACTTGTGATCTCTGTCTGTCAAATAAATAAATAAAATCTTAAAAAAAAAAAAAAAAGAGTCCGTAGGTTGGTGAACTTGGGGGGCAGCGGGGATTCTCACCCTCCCCTGTTGCCAGCAGCAGCAGCCTCTGAAGAGCTTCTCCTGGCACATCCATTATTCCCAAGCTCTGAGTCTCCTCTCTCACCCCACCACGATCCCCAAGTGGAGGGAGGGACAAGGGCCCAAACAAACCGGGAAGTGAATGCACCAGCCAAATCCCAAAGACGGCCCGGCTGAACATGGAGATTGCACACTGTTTACTGGGCACCTGCTGCATGTCAGGTCTGAGGCTGGTGCGTTATCTGCACTTGGCACTGAGCTCCAGGTAGGTACTGTGGTCCCAATCTACAGATGTGAAACCAAGGCCTCAAGAACAAGCATCCAAAATCCCCAGAGAGCACGAAGAGAGCTGTGGTCAGAACTCAAGACTTCCTGTCTCCAGAATTGGGACTCTTTCCTCAAAAGCAGAGTGGGATCGCCAGCCAGGGATGTCACAAACACTGAGGGAGTTTGGGTGGTTTGTTTGTTTTGAAAGAGAGAGCTCTTGTGAGGGGCAGAGGGAGAGAGAGAGAGAGAATCTTAAGCAGGTTCCACATCCAGCAGGGAGCTCAATTTCACTACCTTGAGATCAAGACCTGAGCCGAAATCAAGAGTCAGAGGCTTCACTGACTGAGCCCCCCAGGTGCTACCCAAGGGACTTATAACTAAGATTCCTCCAGACCTAGAAAATTCCAGTATCTGGGAGGAGGACCCAAGAGCTTATATTTAAATACAATAGCTACCCCCAGTTTCAGACCTCCTTCCAACCCAGCACAGTCCCCGTCTCAATGACAGGCTGACAGGATGCAGGGAGAAAAGGGAGACGGAACCCAGGCACCCTGCACTGGTTATTTCTGGGGGATGGGAGCAGCCCTGCCTCCATGCCCCCCTTTCATCCCCAGGATCCCTCGCTCTCCCTCCCGGAACCCGGGCTTAAACAGGCAGAGTGGGGCAAGAAAAGAGGGCAAGAAAACATGCCTCTAACGTGTTTTGGAGTGGGAGGTCCAAACTATGGGGCTTAGAGGAGCGACAGGGTCAATGGGGTCACCTCCCCCGTCCATTGTGAAGGTACAAGTGGGAGGGAGAAGGGACTGACACACCGGACAGTGCCAGGGGCCCCATTGGCTGGGGATGGAAGACTAGCCGTGCGGTGGGGAGCTCCTTTTACACTGGACCCTCTTCTCGTAGCACAAGGGGATCCCTTTCCCCACTCTGACATCTCCCCCACACAGCCCCACATGATGGGAGAGCCGCCCCAGGCTCCCCGTGCTGCAGGGGCAGCAGACGCTGGTCTTCGGTAAGGAGTGGAGAGGGATCAGCACACATCACATCACACTTGGCACGGCCCCCATTGGTGGGCAACGTGCCATCGAGTCGGCCAGCCATCTCCCTGCAGAACCTTTGTCGGTGGAGCAGGGGCTGCAGGGGGGATCAGCACCCCCCAGTAGCAGCTCCTGACTGCCACCCACCCTGCCCCCCAGACCCTGCCTTCCCCGGGCCCACCTTGGGATTCCTTATTATTTGTGTGACTATTTGCTTTCAGTTTCTCCTTCTCCAGGCTCTGTGAGAGGAGGACTGAGCCTGGGGGGCGGGGGGAGGGGGGTCAGCAGCAGATCCTGAACACCTGGCACATTTGTTGAATGATGGACGACTTGAATGAAAGTGCCTCAGTCCTGTCCACACCTTTGGCCCTAGCACAGGACCTAGAGGTGCTTGGTGCTCTGATCTGGCAGGATGGTCAAGTAAAAAAGGAGCCCAAGGTCAACCCCAGAGCAATACCAAAGCAGTTAATCAAGGAAGACTTCCTAGTAGAGGTGGGCAGGGAGTGGAGGCGTCCAGTCTCTCATCTGTTTTTCCTGGTCAGCACCTGTTTCCGGTGGGAACTCCCAGAGGGCAGAGGTCATGTCTGGGTCTCAGGGCCATCCCCAGCACAACCTCCTTGGAGCTGCGCATGCAGGCCTCACTGTCAACTGCCAACTGTGACTCGTGACTCATGAGCTTTTCCTCTTGCCTAGAGATCAGGGAGCAGTGATTACAGTAACATTACTAACCACATGTCGCGGCTGTGACCACGCTTACACCCAGTGCTCCTACCCCAACCCTGGGCCAGAGTAATGACCTCGCCCTTGGGGGGTCAGCAAGCAAAGACAGGACTATCCCCTAGAGGCAGGGGGATGGCCTTGACGGCTGTGGTCTGCCTAGGAAGCCCAGAATCTGGCGTCTTTCCCTCAGAGCTGGTTGCACACCATCCCTACGCCCCCCACCTCCCCACCCCACCCCACCCCCCCCCGTCTCCCCAGCGCAGCCGGCTGGGGTAGGGGCTAGTCCCCTGCCACCTCCTCCCCCAGGGTGGGCAGGAGGAAGCAAGAGGAAGTGGCAGGGGCTGCCCTAGCCCTGCCCTTCCTCACCCCTGGGTCTAGGATGTTCACATGCTGGGGAAAGTTGCATCCAGGGATGTAGACATAGCGGCCAGCTCCTGGCACCAGCAGAAATCCCCACGCCCATCAGTGGACCTTGTTCAGACATGTCCCCTGACCACGGCACTGAGTAAGTGCTGAGGAGACACCTGCGGACTGAGGTCACAGCCCTGCCTGCCCTCTCCTCCCAGACAGGTCCCTCCTGGGGCCAGGACCATTCCAGTTCCTCCTGTCAGACCATGAGACGGCCCAGGGCATTCACTCCCACAAGGAACACTCAACGGAAAAGAAAGGAACACACAGGAACTGGGCTGGGAGCCCAGCTGGGTGCTCTCAGGGAAGTTACCCAATTTCTCTGGGCCTCAATTTCTTCCCTTGTAAAATGGGACTAAGACTAACTGCTTCTTGGGCCTGTTGTACAAACAAGTGCACTTGGAGCTGCACGCTGCCTTAACAGTTTGGGGTGGGAAATACCGCAGTCCCCCCTTCTCTGTGGAGGACACTTCCAAGACCCTCAGTGGACGCCCACAACCACGGATAGTACCCAACTCTGTGTAGCCACATTTTTCCCATACATGCATACTACGATGAAGTTTAACTTATCAATTAAGCATAGTAAGAGATTAACAATAATTAATAATAAAAGAGAACAATTAGAACAATATAATGTACTACAAGTTATGTGAATGGGATCTCTCTCAAAATACCTCACGGTACTGCATTTACCCTTCTTGTGATGATGCGAGATGGTGACATGTTCACGTGATGACAGGAAGTGAGGGCAATGACGAAGGCTCTGGGATGTAGCGCAAGGCCACTTTTGACCGCCTGGCCCTATATCAGAAGGAGGACTGTATGCTTCCAAATTGCAGTTGACGGCGGGTAACTACAACCTCGGAAAGCAGAATGTCAGGCAGATAAGGCAAAATCAGGAAGAACCACAGCTTCAGGGAAGGGAGAGAATTGGAGTTGCTTGAATTCCGGAGCTGAGAAGGCCCCACCCCCTCTCTGCCCAGGGAATGGGAGCCTGTGGCAGACACTCCCCCAGTATCCGCTGTTCCCTGATCTTCCCCGGTTTGCAGCCAGACCCCCAGGACAGAAAGACTCCACTGCTCCGCTTCCCTTGCAGCTAGGTGTGACTGCATGACCGATTTCTAGCCAGTGGGACACAAGCAGGGTGGGTACGATGTCCAGGAAGTGTCCAGGGAAGGGCCAAGGGCTGTTTCGGCCCTTTCTCCCTCCTTTCCCCTGGCTAGAGCTCTAGCAAGCACCTTGAGCAATGAAGTGACCTTGGAAATGGAAACTACACCCGGCAGATCAATAAGAGAGAAGGGGCTGAGTCCCTGACAGCCTGTAGTCTTCAAGTCAGTCCAGGGATGTTTACCTGCCGACCTCAAGCACATGGGCAAAAAATTCCTCTGTATCTTATATAAATCGAATTTAACTCGGATACAGGCCCCTCCCCTGGTGGAATCACAGCCACACCCTGGTGTGGCTAGGGGGTGTAAAAAAGAGTTGTCTGGGATGTGACATCCCCACAAGGAACGTTCCCTTCTGTGTGCCCTGCAAGGTCAGGCAGAGCCCTGATGGGAGGACTGAGCTCCAGGAGGAGCTGGGGATGGATGGATGGATGAGTGGATGAAGAGAAGAAAGGAAGAAAGAGAGATAGAGAGGGAGGAGTCAGGCAAGTGGGTAAAATGAAGAAAGATTTCCAGAAGGAAGGAAATACCCCAGGGCAAATGCTTCAGGTGACAGCCAGCCAGGCTTTGTGGTGTGGGAAGAGCGGCATGGCTGACCTGACCCACTGCCCATGTCCAACTCTGTTTTCCTATCTGTGCTTTGGGAAGGAGCCTTACTTAACTTCCTCACTATCCAAGGCAAATGTGAAGGGATTTTTTTAAAACCTACACAAAATCAGCATAGCGTTCTGTCAATACAGTACCCAGCCGGGAGCCCCTCTCTGGTGTTCCTGGGATGCCTTACCTGTAAAGTGGGGATGACAGTAGAAGTCTCTTGGGTGGCTATCATGGGGGTTCAGTGGGACGACTCCTGCAGCATGTTTCTCATTGTGTCTGGTGTGGGACAAGTGCAAAGAGAACTGACAGTGCTCTTTATGGCTGCTGTTGAAATCTTGCCCTGGTGTGAGGAAGAGAGAACTGTTGTGGTGTGAGCTTAGGGAAAGAGACCTGGGATCCTCACTCCCGAACAGCAGCCGTGGCCCTTAGGGACCCTAAAGGCCATGTGTAACGTCAGTGGTAAATGTCGTGGGAGAGCCGTGCCTTCCACCCCATCAGGGTCCTGCCTTGTCCTGCCTAGAAAAGCCCAGGGCTGCCTTCAATGCAGCTAATGCCCTAAATCCTAATTCCTAAAACTCCCCAGGAAAAAAACAGGGGGTACTAGATGAGCAAGACTGCTGTTAAGGCTAAGAAGGGACTTCACAAGGGGAAAGGAGTGCTGGCATGTCTCTTTGGAAGAGCAAATGAGAAAAAAATCACCTTCCATGAAAGTCACTGTGACTCCAGGGGGCCTTAGGGAGAATTCTGACTGCCCACAAGATGGACTTGGAAGCACAGGGAGCTGTGGACAGAGTCAGGAATGAAGGGGTCTAGCAATTCTAAGAGCAACCCCCAACCAGCAGGGGAATCTCTGAGCTTCAGCTCCCACCTCCACAGGACTGGACAAGGTCATGGTGTGGGGCGTGGGTTTAGGAATCCTACAGACGAGTTCAAAGCCACCTTGTCTGATGTTACTTAACTGCGCACCTTCTTGTTTCTTCTTCTCTTTAAAACAGAATAAAACCAAACACAAAACCGAGCTGGGCTCAGAGAGCCGCTGGGATTAATTCAGGGAATGCCAGCCAAAAGCTTGGCACCCAGGACAAGCTCCATAAATATTCTCTAGTAGGCTGCTATTTTTCTCCTGTCTGGGCAGGAATCGGACGGAAAGGATCTCTTCGAGTTCTTTTCAAGTCTAGAATTCCTTGATTCCACCATCCTGTGGTTCCCTCATGCTGATTCTGGGGTCTGAGGATTGGATAGGGTAGGACCGGACGGCTCTGCCATTCACAGCCCCAGCCTGGCTCCCGCCTCCTGTCCGCATCATTCTGCTTCCACAGGTGGACTTCACCCTACCTCTCACATACCCCCAGCCCCGTGGCAGCCCCATGGCCACAGGTGGCCCTGCCAGCCATCCCCTGCAGCATGCCTTCACCTAAAGTCAGGATAGCACGAGACCCTCCGGCTGACTTCCTCACACCTACAGTCCCCTGACAATGTCACATGCTGTGGAAGTTGGCAGGCCCACAGGGGCCACAGATGCCAACACAAACATCATTCCTGTGGAGGGAGAAGAGTCCACAGGGGTTATTTTTAACCTGTTGATCAGAGGCCATATCTCCAGCCCTGGGAGGCCCTGGGCTGGAGGTTCTGAGGGGAAGGTGAATTGTCAGGTCTCACCTCAATGATTCCCAAGGGCACCGGGCTGCAGGTAGACACCCCAGGCCTCACCCCCACTTTGATGGAGAAGGGAAAAGGGAGACACAGATCACGACATGCCCCATATTGTCTCCACTAGTCTCAACTGGGTTGAGCTCAACCAGGAAGAACAAGGATGCCATGAATCACAGAATATTGAACGTAGAGGTGAGTTCTCCCCAGTCCCTTCACTGTACAGCTTAGGAAATAGATGGGAGAGAGGAGGCCTCATCACACAGCCAGTTAGCCCCAGCAACCTTCTCCCTTGTCCAGCCACAAAACTGACACTTCCATAACCCCCCAAGGCTGCATCCAGGGGAGGTCCCCTTGCCCTACCACCTGCCCAGTGGACCACCTTTTCTCTGCCCTCTTCTCAGTCAGTCCCGTCCAGGTGGACTGAGTCCCAGACAACCCCAGGGTGAGGCCTCCAAACCCTGCCTCCCCCTGCAAGGTCTTCCCAGGTGCCCAAGCAGTGCCCCCTGGAGGCCAGCAGAGGCACTAGCCGACAGGGCCGACAGCACCATGGTGGCTGGAGGCCCAGGCGAGGACGTGCAGGCCAGGGCGTGCCTGCGTGGGGGGAGCAGGACGGAGCTTCTGCCAAGAGCCCAGTGCCGGCTGCTGCTGAGCCTGTGCTCGCCAGAAGGGGGGGAGGCCAGACAATGGACCCCACAGCCCAGCCTCCTGGCCTTGGCCCCTTGAGCTGGGCAGGCAGCTGCCGCCTCCACTGGGCCCTCACGTAGCCCACGTCCTGCCTGCTGGGTGGCCCTTATCACCGGGTACGTGCCAGAAGCCCACGTGCCCACACTCCACAGTGGGGAGGGGACCAGAGGCCAAGGATGGATGGCACAAGTGGGAAGTAAGGCTTCTTGGTTCCCCCCACCATCCCCTGGTATGCCAAGGAGGGGTCTGAGCAGGCCCCGGGTGCCCCTTGGGGAATATCCCCACCCCAGAGAAACCTTAGCCCCACCTTGCCAAGTCCCAACTCTTAACTGCTCTTTTCCTCTTGGACTGAGAGGGTTGGCGTTGGGGGATGGGGGGAAGAAGAGGCCGAAATCTTCATATGAGTATTCTGGGTCACCAGCTCACAAATACCAAGTAAGCCTCAATATAATAAGTACCATTATATTATACCCATTGAATACGTGGGGAAACAGAGGTATGGAGAGGTTAGTAACTTATCACAACCACACTGCAGGTAGGGACAGAGTCAGAATTCAAACCCAGGTAGGCTGAGTCTAAAGACCAACCATTCTTCAACAGACTGCAGCAGGAGCAGGGATGGGACTGGGCAACGCTCAGCCTCTTACCCCATGGGAGGAATGGTTTTGGGGTCTGGCAGACATGGGCTCAAAGCCAGGAAGTGTGTGCTCTAGGCCAAGAGAAGCTTGTGTCTGGGTCCGTGTTTCCTCCCCTCTACAGTGTTCGAGGTGAGGTAGTGAGGGAGCTCTCAGTGTGTGCCTTGTGCATGGAAGGGGCCCCTCCTCTTCACCTAGCAGAGCTCAGTATCCTTCCATCAGGTGACCAGAACATCCTCTGGCTGGTTGAAGGCCACAATACCAGCCTGTACTCCCTCAGGCCAAACCCACAGAGCAGCTCCGTTTCCTGGCACTCGGGCTCTGCTGCCAGCCACCAGCATGCTCAGCTACGTGGCCCTTGTCACAGCTCAAGCACTGTCATTTAACCATGGGCACTGGGATCTCCCTGTCTTCTCCCCAGGGAGTCTGTGAGCACCTGCAGTAGAGCTGAGGAGAATGGGCTGAGGTCGGGCACTGTGTCTCCCCCATCAGATTAGCAGTTCTAAAGGAAGACAGGAAAAGTACTTCTGTAGACACAGACCCTCCAAGCTGGGGCTCCCTGAGAGCAGAGGCTAAGCAAGGCATGTCATCCAGGCTACCTGACTGAGCACACATGCATAGTCAGGATCTGCTCCCATTTCTAGCTGGCCACCCAGGAGCTGTGTGACCCTGAGTAGGTCCCTCAGCCTTTCTGAGCCCATTTCCTCACTTACCAAACAGAGATCACATTCCCTATCTACACCTCAGGCTTGTGAAGACAAAATGAAGCCTCATGTATGACACGTTCCCTTCTCATGATCTCTGCTAGTGGATTAGGACCACAGTGTGTGTGGGCAGGGAGGGGGCCGTCCTGACTGGGAGGACATAGGAGACAGGCATAGACGTCAGAGAAAGAGGGAAACAGGGGATTCCCCACCGTGATGTGAGGCCTAAGGCTGGTCAGGCAGGGGAAGAAAGGCTGAGGGGGCTGAGTCACCAGCCATGCTGAAGATGCTGGGAATCTGCCGGGAGATTCCTAGCCACTGGGAGTGAAGTGACCACAGAAGGGACCACAGGAGACATAGGGGAGCCTCAAGAAATGAGGAGATGACTGAACAGCTCAAGGAAGGGAACTGTGGCAAACCTTAGTTCCAGGGACTCTGGAGGAAGCTGCCTGAGGGGCAAGACTCAGTCTTGCCCTCAGGAACCCCAGTCTGAGGGGAAAGACACAGCTCTGCCCTCAGGGACCTTAGTCTGAGGGAGAAACACAGCCCTGCTTCAGGGAGCCCCAGTCTGAGGGGGAGACAGTCCTACCCTCAGGGAACCCAGTTTGATGGGGGGAGACACAGCCTTGTCCTCAGAGAATCCCAGTCTGATGGGGGGAGACACAACTCTGCCTTCAGGGACCCCAGTCTGAGGGGGAAACACAACCCTGCCTCAGGGACCCCAGTCTGACAAGGAGAGAAAGGAGGTCTACCTTCAGGGAACTTCCAGTCTGATGAGGAAGTTGGATTGACGTCTGCTTAAGGGAAATTACAGTATGATGGGGAGACTCAGCCTCTGCTCATAGGCAGCCCCAGCTTAGGTATCCATGTCTTCAGGAACACATGTTTGAGTGAGTGCTGTGCATTTGTATGCAGGCACTCTTCCTAGCTTCCTTCAGACCCTCTAATCTGATGGAGGAGACATGGCCTCTTCCCTGGAAGAGCTCTCTGTCTGAGGGTGTCTGTGCTGGCGAACACTCAGGCTTACGTGAAGGGGGATGGTGTACATGTGACTATGTGCAGGCCCTATTCTTACCCTTTGGGGATGCCTTCCTGATGGGGGAAGAATAACTCCTCACAGTAGGGATTGAGAATCCTTAGTTGGGTCCAGGGTGGGGGATCATCCCCAGAAACTCTCCGAGAGCCTGGAAGATAGAGGGTGGAAGGAGACAGAAGAGCTGCCACATCTGGCCTGGGGGTGGCTGGGCTCCTTGCCCCGAACAGCTGGGCCACATCTGGCTTCCAGACATCCACTTCTCGCTCCATGATTCATTCCAGCCTCACATGTCTGCCGAGATGCAGAAGACATGGGCTTTGAGCCGTAGATGCTCTCTTGCACGCATGCGCGGCCCCAGCACTCACAGGAGAGAAAAGAAGGGCTGAGAGGCCGCAGGCGCCCCTTCTCTTCCTACCCCTGGATCTCGTACCACCTCTCGCACTGCTGTCGTGCTGTCGATGGGAGTTCAGGTCACCCTTGAGTCACCATGACTCAGTCTCCCGCCTGGAACCCTCATATTCGGGCTTCGTGGGCTTTACACAGGGAGGGTGAGCAGGCCTGGAGTCAGCAGGAAGGAAGGGGCAGAGCCAGACGGGAGCTTCTGACGCCCCCCACCCAATCTCTCCTGGGGAAGGAAACCTCCGTGAGAACAGAGGATGGGGCTAGGGAGAGAAAAGAACACGCCGAGGAGGGAAGAAATAAGGAGAACGTGGCATTTCCCTGTCAAGTGGGGGCTCCCTGAGGACAGGGCTGGGTCTGCCCCTCAGCTGTGGCTTCCCTGAAGGCAGAGGCTTATCTTTTCCGTCAAACTGGATCTGAACCGGATCTCCTTAGCCTTAGAGCTGGTGATTCATGCGCCATCTCTATCACAGGGGCTTTTGAGACTGCTTGGGGGTAGAGGGGATTGACTTGTCAGCAAACCCCCATCCTGAAGGAGGACTGTCATACTCACTGTCTGACTACCTCAGTAAACAACCTGTTCCCGGTTTACCCCTTCATCCCTCTGAGCGGTCAGTCCCTCCTGCAGTCTAGCCCTAGTATCTCATGCTAAGTCATCTGCTGTGTAGGGTGGCCCTCCTAGGACATGTGTACAGGGCCTAGCTGAAAGTGGGAGTCCAGCAGCAACAGCTGGCAGTCCCAGCATCGTCATCTCACATCTGGCTGTCCTCAGCTGCAGGGGTGCAGGCCCAGATCCCCCCCAGATCCAAAGCATAGCGTGGGGAGGTGCAGACAAGCCCGGGCATCTGTGGCCTGAGAAGGCCAGGCTAGGCAGGCCCCTGCTTCTGTGAGTCCAAATCAGCACAGGAGGAAGGTCCCAACCCTATCAGCTAGTCCTTTTCCAACATGCTGGCCCTTGGATTGAGGAGAGGAGAGGCCTCCTACCCCAGTGGGTACCTGCAAGAGGGCAGCCCCATCCTAGAGGGGATGCATTTGGTAGTGAAGGAAGCAGGAAACAGGATGGACAGCCCAGGAATTCCTCCCTATACCATTAATCCCATTTCCATACCTGTAGCAAGGCTCTCCCAGTCTTTGGCCCCACTCCTCCCTGTCTCCTCCTGATCTCCAGCACCACTTTCAGGGGAGTGAACCACAGACTATGCAATGCCGGGGTTGGGCATTGGAAGGCTCAGAGGAAGAAATGGCTCCTGGCTTTCTCTGTTCCACCGACAACCCCATGTCCAAGCTGGTGGAATCAGAGAGTCTGTTTCTCCCCACATAGCATTGAGAATTGTGCATCTCCATGGCTGAGCGTGCCCTGAGGTCCCAACCCCACTATTCAGATGCACTATGACTGTCGCAGACCCAGGTAGATCCAGCCCTGGAGTGAGCAGTCCAGGCTTGCGGTCAGCACCCACTTCGCCTGAGTTAAGGTGACCTGTCTTCCAGTCGGGCTAAGTTCCTTGAGGTTAGGGACTGCTCTCCAGCTTCCTGAAAGGAGTTTGCTAGATGTAGGCTGGCCCAGTGGTAGGGGTGGGGGACTCGGGCAGAAAGCCTCCAACCTCAATATCATGGTCCCCTCATTGGTGTCTCTTGCCCTAGTTCTAGAGAATACACAGAAGCTCATAAGAGTCTCCAGGTCCTCTCCCCTTTCCCTTCATTTGCACTGCCCTCTCAACCTGAAAGGCCTTCTTTATCTCCGGACCCCTCCGTGGCCACAAGCTCTCCCTTCTCAGTTCCTGGCAGTCCCAGATTCCTAGTGCCTGGGAAGGGAGGGTCTAGAGAATACAGGCAGACCTGCCAGTATGGACCATCTCTGACCTTCCAGAGCGTGATGCAGAAGCCTTCTCGCCCAAGCTGGCAGGAGGGCCAGAAGAAGCCCACATGCCATCCTCTGTCTCTGGGCCCCAGCCAGTTGGCTATGCTAGGTCCAGCTTAGCCAGTGCCCCCTCCTCTCTCACCCCCTTCCCTAGCATCATCCCTATTTCAAGTCCAGGCCTTGCTGCAGCCAGATAATCTGAGCACAAACTTGTCCCCAAAAAACCCATGCCCTGCCCTGACAGTTTCTACTCATCCTGCCCTCTTTCCCTCCTCACCCCCTACGAACCGTCTCCCTCTGGGCCACTGGGTTCACCACACTCTCTGCAGAACCCTGACCCACGTGGAGAGCCAGCCATGCCCCACTTGGCAGCCAATGGAAGGGTCTCAGAAGAGATAGAAGGAAAGGGCAACGGCCCAATACCTAGCAGGCCTCTCCGTCTTCTGTACAACCCACTCTCCTCTCTGTACCTATCATCAGCCTGTGCCTTCTCTCAAGGCAGCAAGATCGTTAGGTCTACTCCCCATTTTGTGGGTGAGGATATGGTCTCTCTCTTATCAATTGCCAAGACTTGCTACAACCCACACTCTGCAGCAGAAAGAGCTGTCATCGAGCCCAACCCTCAAACTCACACTGTAATCTAGAGGGAGGCTCTCACAGAACCTTCTGGCTTCAGTTGCTATCCCTACTTTACACACCTTTGGGGTCGGTTAGCTTTTTTTCTTTTTCTTTTTCTTCAATTGTGGTAAAACACACAGAATATAAAATTCACCACTTTTACCATTTTTAAGTCCACAGTTTAGTGGCACGAAGTGATTCACACTGTTGTGCAACTATTACCGCCATCCTTTTCCAGAAGTCTTTTTATCTTCCCCAACTGAAACTCTACCCAAGAAACTTCTCATTCTTCCTGCCGCCACCCCCACCCCCTGCAACCACCATTCTACTTTCTGTTTCTGTGATTTCAGTACCTCATTAAAGTGGAGTCATACAGTTTTTCGCCCTTTTGTGGCTGGCTGATTTCACTTAGCCTTACATCCTCAAGGTTTGCTCACATTGTAGCAGGGGGCAGAATTTCCTCCTTTTTAAGGCTGAATAATATTCCACTGTGTGTTTAGACCACAATTTCGTGTCTCCATTTGGGGTAGCTTGTTTATTAACTACTTTTTTAGAAAATCAAGGCAATATATTCTCAGGAGAAAATGTCTGAAGAGTTCAGAAACAAGCAAAAAATGAAAAGTGACAAGTTCATCTCCATTGGCTCTGAGTGAATCCCTGAGATTTTTGAAGCAGAGGACAGATAGATTTCTATCCCATTTTTACACAAAAGTGACATACTCCTCTCCAGTACTTCTCAAACATGAACAGGCATCAGAATCCCTTTGAGAACGTGGCAAAATAGACTGCTGGGCCCCAGCCCCAGGGTTCCTGACCCAGTCATTCAGAGGCCACCCAAGATTTGGGGTCTCTAACTGGCTTTTGCAAAATGCTGATGCAGCCCAACGGGGTACTCTTTGCTGACTAACACCTTCTAAGCAAAGTGCTGCCCCTTGCTTTTTTTTTTTTTTTTAAGATTTTATTTATTTATTTGACAGACAGAGATCACAAGTAGGCAGAGGCAGGCAGAAAGAGAGGGGGAAGCAGGCTCCCTGCTGAGCAGAGAGTCCAATGCGGGGCTCGATCCCAGGACCCTGAGATCATGACCTGAGCCGAAGGCAGAGGCTTAACCCACTGAGCCACCCAGGTGGCCTGCTTTTTTTTTTTTTTTAAGATTTTATTTATTTATTTGACAGAGAGAGAGAGAGAGAGGGATCACAAGTAGGCAGAGAGGCAGGCAGAGAGAGAGGGAAGCAGGCTCCCTGCCAAGCAGAGAGCCCGATGTGGGGCTCCATCCCAGGACCTGAGATCATGACCCGAGCTGAAGGCAGAGGCTTAAACCACTGAGCCACCCAGGAGCCCCTGCCCCTTGCTTTTACACTTAGCGAGTATCGACACTTAAAGCTGGACCTCATTCCTTAGTTTTAAGACTTTCTTTTTAAGTAATCTCTGCACCCAATGTAGGGGCTTGCATTTACAACCCCAAGAACAAGAGTCACATGCCCTATCAACCGAGCCAGCAAGGCACCCCTGAACCTCATTTTAACCCCTGCCTCTTTTTTTTTTAAGATTTTATTAATTTATTTGACAGACAGAGATCACAAGTAGGCAGAGAGGCAGGCAGAGAGAGAGGAAGGGAAGCAGAGAGCCCGATGCAGGGCTTGATCCCAGCACCCTGGGATCATGACCTGAACCAGAGGCAGAGGCTTTAATCCACTGAGCCACCCAGGCACCCTAACCCCTGCCTCTTACTCTGGTGTTTGAGTGCCCCATAACATAGCTAATCAGTGCCTTAATGATGGACTTGACATTTCTTCCATTTTTTAGATCTGGAAATAATATTGCATTGAATACTGTTGTGTGTATACTTGGAATATTGTGACTTCTGTGATAGTGTGTCCAATAAATTACTAGTGATGGAACCCCTAAGCCAATGGTTGGTGAATGAATTCTTCTCATGTGCATGGCCAACCCCCTCCTCAGGTACGATTGCCTTCCTGCCAACTCGGAGGATGTCTGGGTCGCCAGTTGCATTGGGAAAAAGAGAATCTTACTGTTTCTTCATTTTGATTTTTTTGTACTTTGACCGAGGGTGGACATTTTTACCTGTTTATTGGCCATTAGTCTTCCCTTTTCTGTTCATGGGCTTTGCCCATTTTTCTATTTGCTGTCCTTTTCTGTATTGACTATATGAACTCACCAGTCATAGATATTGAAAATCTTTTTTTCTGGTTTATTTGCCTTTAGACTTTAAGATCTTATATTTTTATGGAGCCATTTTTTTAAAGTCTTTCCCTTCATGACTCCTATATTCTGTGTCATACCTTCCTCAATCCAAAAATACATTTTTTAAAAGTTGTATTAAACATTTTCTTCTAGTAATTTTATGATTTCCTTTTTACATTTAAATATTTGGTCCATCTGGGACTTATTTCAGAATAATGAATAAAGTAGAGAACTGTTTGGGTTTTTTTTTTTTCCTAAACAGCTAGCCAGTTGTCCAATTTAATTATAATTCATCTTTTTTCCCTCTGATCTAAAATGTTCCTTTATCATATATTCAATTTCCACTTGTTCACGGGTGGGTGTCTGGACTCTATTCTGTTCCTTTGATCTGTCTGTCTGTTCTTGTGCCAGTACCCAACTGTTTTATTACTGGAGCTTTATACAACATTTTAGTAACACTAGTCGCCCCTTATAATGTCTCTTTTTCAGAATTTTCCAAGCTCTTTTTGCATGTTTACTTTTCCAGATGAATTTTAATATAATTTGTCAAGTTCAAAAGATCGTGTTGTTTTTCTCATCTTCTAACAGATGTGATTTTCTGATTTCTCAGCCCAGAGCAGAATAGAAAGAAGTTAAAAATGAGGTGGGGGGATGGTCTGCAGGCAGACAAAGTGATGGGAGTGGAAGTGACAGCTAATAGGAAGAAAGCTGATGAAGTGATGAAGAATCCTAAAAAGCAGACACAAGAACTATGAAAAGTAGCCATCATGGAAAGGGCCTTTAGTGTGGGGCCAAACAGGACCTTGGGTTTTCACTGTATCATAGCCAGAATAGTGATGGACACTTGTAACCACAACTTTTGAGTCATAAAGACTCACATGTTCTGTAACCTCTGATTAAGAAGGCAGGAAAGTGTGTAATACACTAGTGATTTCCATCCCAAATATCTTTTTAAGGTCTCGGGTATTAATGTTTGGAAAATGCATGTGAAATTGTTCATTCTTGGATGATGACAGAAGGATGACATAGTACTGGTTCCGCTGTAGTTTTCTGAAAACCCACCTCTAAATTCCAAAGGGCTGCCAGCTCAAGGATTTGAATTCACTCCATCCATGGAAATGCAGCTGAGGGAACCGTCCCCAGCCTTTCAGTTTACACACAATAATAATAAAAAGATTTAGCTCTTACTGAGCATTTGTCTCCGACACATGAGGCATTTGGATGCAGACTACATTTTAATCCTCAACAGCCCCACTAGATGAAGGCTGTATTCCCATTAGACAAGAAACTGTGGCTCAGTGAGATCAAACTTGGGCAAGTTCAAGTGAACATGTGTGATATAGAACCCTCAGCCACCTTCACCCCCACATGCCACTCAACAGTCCCCCTCTACTCATCCCCACCACAGCGACAGGAGGTCCAAAAGGGAACCAGTCTTATTCAGACAGCCCTCCACAAGACCTTGCACCTGCCTGGCCTAAAGCCTGCACAGACCTCAGAGGCCTTATCCCATGCCTCTGAGCAGCAGGGAGGGTGAAATAAGGATACAGAGAAAGGAAAGGGCAGCCCCCAGGCTACCCACTTAGCAGCCCCTTGAGATCAGGGGCTCAGGAAGTGAAGAGGGTGCCCCCTGGGACTCAGCAGACACTTCAAGGATGTGCACTGCCTGTCACAGCCTGGCATGGCCTCCCTGCCCTCCTGGGTGATGTCAGGACACAGACTCTGTGTTCACCACACCACACCTTTGCCAAGCAGTGTGGGCTGAGAGCAGTCCCATCCTGGACACCCCAGGGAGTGGGATTTGTGCAGGTGACATACAGTGGGAGGACGTGACAGGGAAAGGCACGCCCTTGGGAGTTCCCCATCTTAGAAAAAGAGAGGTCAAAAGCATTCATTCGTTTTTCCTTGACAGCCGTTTTTGAAGGCCCTCTAGATGCCTTATGGGCCTGCCCTGGATTCAGGTGCGGACAAGTGGGAGGGAGAGGGCCTCCAGGCTGAAAGCTACTGGGACAAAGGCAGGGCTACAGGCTTATGAATCCAGTCCCCAAGGAACTAGAGTTTTCGACCCTCTAGGAACCCACCCCAAGACCCCCTTCCAGCCCAGGACCCAACTGACTGTAGATCCGAGACCCAGAGGATGAGGAGGGGGAGCAAATTAATTCATTTGAGCACCCCGTCATCATGAAGCGCCTACTACGCGCAAAGGACCGTACCATTGGGGTGGGAGATGAAAAGGGGCCTGGGTAAAGGTGGGATTCCCCGGACTGGGGACAGAGTGTCCTGGGAGGACCCGGAGCGGCGGGGGTCCCAACCCCCCCGAGCATCCCTAACCTCGGCGCGCAGAGGATGCGCGCTCCGGAGCTCAGCGCGCGCGCTTAGGACCGTCGCCGCACGCGCACGCGCGCTCGCAGCCGCTCCCCCGCCCGCGCCGCTCCGGCCCCCGCGCGCGCGCGCACTTGAGGCCTCCCTTGTGCGTCTCCTCCATTCGCTACGTGCAGAATGGTCCGTCGGCAGCAGCTGCAGCGCCGGGTGGGAGGGGGAAGTGGAGGGGAGGGGGAGGCGGCGCCCAGGTCTGGAGGAGGGGCCGCGGCGGGCCGGGCTGGGGAGAGGTGGGAGAGAGGGGCTTGGGGGGACCCCGGGTGGGCGCAGCGCTCCCCCTTCACCTCCCTACTTCGCCATCGTTCGCTCCTGAAGGACCATTACGGCCATCCCCCTGTTCCGTGCCTGGGTGTCCTGGAACCTAGCCCACCGGGTTTTTCTCTGTGTTGTCCCGTCCTCAAAACCCCAAACCCAAGAAAGAACCGTTCCTGGTGTCCTGTCTCCCTTTTCCCCTTTCCAGTCCCATTTCCAGGCTTTTGTGTGAGATGACCAAACAAGCCCTTCCCCACTCCACCTTTCGTGGCATGGGGTACCTAAAGGATACTGGAGCCCCATTCCCCTTCTCCTCTCTATTATGTCCCTGGAAGAAGTGGAATGTTCAGGATGGACACAGAGCCTATTTCCCAGTATTTCCAAAAGAGGAAGGCCAGCATCTCACCATGCACACTCGGACAGGCTGGAAGAAAAGTCTGATGGCCCAGAAGAGCAGTCTGCTGCCCAGGGCCCTGGGGCCACATCCTCAGGAATGAGTGTCAGGAGGGCCCCTCCTAGACTGGCATGAATTCACCCTTATTACCAGTTTGTGCCCTTTACACCTGTTTGTAAAGAACTCCCCAGAAATGTAATGGTGGGAGGACACCAAGGGGTGGATCTAAAATCCCAGGGAGATCCCAAACTGACCAGCTCCCCATCCTGCCAGGAATCCAAATGTGGCCCTGAAATCCACAGCCGCCCTTCCCACGGGTTGGGACAACAGCTATTTTCTGCAGCCCCTCCCAACCCTTCTCCCAGGCTCAGGGAAGAAAAGCTGACAATCTCCCGTGCCCCTTTCCCATTAAAACTGCTGGGAGGGGTCCGCCTCATCCTCTCCTTCCTGCCCAAGGCCACCTGGGTTCATCTCCAAGGCAGCCACTGGGTTCAACCTGTAGTCTAACATCTAGCACTCTGCTGACAGGTTAAGTCTAGATCCCAGCGAGGAAGGCATCCTGGGTCAGTTTCATTTTACACAAACCAAGCCTGGACTTTGCACAGTGCCTGGATCCAGGGAAGCAGATTGTTCCTTCCCGGGTGCCTCCGTCTTTGGGGGGCGCCCTCTGCTGGCCGCTGGGAAGTGCACGAAGGAACAGAGTCCTGCAGATCCCCTCGCGGAGGTTTTGGAGAAGGGGACAAGAGTCACAGAAAAAAGTGAAAACCAGGAGATAGTTGAGAGTGGCATACTGGCCACAAATAAGGAAGGCATGCTGAAGCCTTTCTGGAGTTGGGGAGTTTTGAGCCGGCTTTCAGTAGACAGCGGCGGGGAAGCCAAGCTGGCATAGGGGGGCTCAGGAGACACCAGGGGCAGCCTTTTCTGTGTGTGGAGCCCTGCCCCTGCCCTGGATGGCTCACACAGCCACTCACTCTGAAGGCCTCAGCGTCCTGCCGGGTCTGGGAGAGGTCACCCCAGAAAGAAGTCCGCAATTGACAAATCTTGCCTCCACTGGTGCCCCACCCCCATCCCCTACACAGGGATGGCCCAAGCCCAGATCCATGGCATAGTGGGACTCAAGGTGGGGTAGGGGCCTGAGTCACAGCCTGGTGTGGTACTGTCTGTCTCGGGAAAGACCAGCTTCCCTAGAGGTGAGGCCCAGGTCAACAACCCATCTCTCTGCCTCTGGCTGCCAGGCCTCCTCCTCATCACGTCTCACATGTGGTACAAGGGGGGTGTAAGGGGGTTGCGGGCCAGTTAGTGCTAGGGCCTGGGCTTCCGGGCCACAGAGGCCAGGAGGAAAAGGATGAAGGTGTGTTCTCACTGCTGTAAGCCAGAGGAGCTGAGGCTAGAGGGAGGAAAGACCAGATGGACCTCTGGGCATCTGGAGTCCCTCCAGGTGTGTTGGGTGAGGGAGGCAACAGGTGCCACCAAGAACAGGCAGCTCCTAGAACCTGCCCCCGAAGTTGCTTTTTCTGAGGAGGGTTACCCTCAGAGCCTCAGCATCTGCACAGGCCCAGGTCTTCCCTCCAACGGTGGCCCCGGCTCTCAACCTTCACAGACCCCACATGGGCCTAGGTGCCAAGACCCCAAAGGAAGGCAGAGGACCAGACTGCCTGAACCACTCCCAAAAAGTAAATGGCTCTGTGGGCTTGCCCCACCTCCCCTCCCTTCCCCGGGCTCAGCTCACTGATTGCTTCCACCTTAATGACCAGGCCCCCTTCCAGACCCAGCCAGGGTGAAGAGGACTCCCAGGGGCGGGGACTGAAGCCCAGGAGGGAACAGAGAGCATGGTGCTTTAATTGGAGGTAATTAGTTAATTTACTCTGAAAGCGTGGGGGAGGGGATGGGTATTGGACCTAATAGGGCTCAACTCTCAAACTCTGCTGAATCCCTTTCTGAATAGAGCTGACCACCCACCCAGGAGACTCACTCTTTGGCCCCCGGGGTCTGAGCAAGGCCCAGATCAGACCTGAGGGGCATTGTAGAAAAAAAGCAGGTGCCCTGGGTGGTGGGAACAGGCCTTTTGAGGTGAGGCTGGTGGGAACAGACATGAGGACTGGGAGGTGCAATGGGTTCTGGAATTGGAACTCGTTCCTGCCCTCTCTCATATACTATTATCCCTCCCAAGGTCGTTGCCCTCCCAAGTTAGGGGCACACCCCCCTCCTGTGGCTAGTGACGTCCAAGTGCCGCCCATCCTGAGGGAAACAGGGCCTGAAGGCTAATTTCACTGTCTCCTGCTTCAGAAAACCATTCCAATAACAGGGAAAAGGGGCGCCATTGAGAGCCCCCCCTCTCGGCGCCCCGGGCCCCAGGGGGCGTGTCGTCGGGCCCGACGCGTCGCCGGCAGGCGGGCGGCGTGGCGGGGACTCTGGCCGACAGCCTCCCGCGCCCCGTCTGAAGCAGCTGACCCGCTGGTGGCGGGCCAGGTCGCGGCGGGGCCGGGAGGCAGCAACGTGCGGCACGGCATGTCGCGGCCGCTTCAGCAGGGAAATGTGGGGGCAGGCCGGCGCGCCGCCACCCCCATCCCACGCAGGCCCATTCATAAAACCCGCAGGCACTGCCCGGGCCTGGCAGCCTCCTCTCCTAATTGCAAACTCATTAAGGAGTTTGCATCTCATTTGCATGGAAATCATTTCCTGGGCCCTAAACAGAGCAACTCCCCCTTCTTCAGCCCCCTCTGCCCTGCTCTACGCATCCCGTCTCGGAGAGGGGAGGGGGCCTATCTCTGCCCTGCGCCCCCTCCCTTGCCTCACTAACCCTCCCCTGCCCCCCCCACCCCGCGCCGTCGTCCTGGCTGGGAGCCGGGGAGGGGTGTTGGCAGAGCACCCACCTAGCTGGGAGTCCTGCCTGTGCCCTAGGTGAGCCCGCCCTGCACCAGTGGGTCCAAGCGAGGGGAGGTACCCGCCAAGTCATTTGCCCCCCGGCTTGGCCGTGCCCAGAGAAGGGAGGAGGCGGACGGCGGGCAGCCGCAGTGGCTGGTTGTACCTGGCAGGAGTACGGTTGGTAGGTGAGGCTGTTCGTGCCCTGCGTCACGTACGTGCCCTCACCCCCACACCCCTCACCCCGCAGAACAAGAGCCCAGTGACTGCAGAAGCAGACACCCAGCCGCTGCTCACAAAGGCACCCAGACCTGCCATAATGGCTGCCCGCCTGGCAGCCACCCTCAGGGGCAGACAAATGCCTTCACAGGCCCTCTGGGCCTTCTCCAGCACGGGGAGGTGGGCGGGGCGGGGGGGGGGGCCCTTCTCTTAAGACTTCTCTTGAGTAAGGGGGCCTTCTAGAGGGGCTGTCTTCTGTATCCCAAATGCAGCCTCTTGCCCCTCTTCTCCTGCAACCCCTATTCATGGGCCCCCCAAGTGTTGGGCCCCACATGAGGATTTACCTAGGCAAGGGGGACACGGAGCCTGCAACCCAGGAGGGGCAGTGGAGGACAAAGCCCCAAAGAAAGCGGCCCCTGAGTGCCACCCCCATGGGCTCTCTCCTTCCTGTCCCAAGTGTGTGTAGTAGGTGGAATGCTCCCCAACCTCTGGGAAGTGGGGTGTGAGGTGAGGGGTGTGAGGGGGTGGTTTGAACTGTTGGAAATGGAACAGAACTACCTAAAGTACATGAAATCAGATACCACCTGGGACTCAGTGTCCCGGCTCTGTATGTCCTGGGACAGTTTAAAAAGCATTATAACATTATCAGCATCACGATTGAAAATAAAAACCTGCTTCTTGCCTGGATTATCCTGATCCCTCCCAGACGTGGCTTCTTGTCTGCCCACACTCCCACCTGCTGTCCCTGAAGTTTTCCCGTCCCTTTCTGGGGCATGAAGGGGTGGGCAAGGATGTTCTGGAACACTGACCACACATCCACACTGAGCAGGGCTGGGCCAACTCTACCCTCTCATCTCCTGGAACAGGGGGGTCTGAAGTGCTGTGTGTTGGGGGGAAGGTACAGAGGTACAGGAGGAAAATAATAGGACATCTTTTTTTTTTTTTTAATTTCAGCTTTTCACTTAGTGGGAGTGTGATTTATAAGGTAAATATAACAATGTGCTTATATTACTAATGCATATGCAATAATTTTTTTTAATTGTTAGAGGGCATGATCACAAACTCCTTGGAGACCACTGTTCTAGGCTTCAGGTGGAGTGGCTGCAGGTGGGGGATGACTTGTCTTGTCCCTCTTAGTATCTGTCCTGAGAAGTGGTCAGTACAGAGCCCAGCAGAGGGCAAGAGGCAGGGACAGGTTGTTGCATGAACTAAGTGTGCCTCTGGAGTTGACAGGGAAGAGAACTGAAATAGGGGCTCCTGGATGGCTCAGTCAGTTAAGCATCAGACTCTTGGTTTTGGCTCAGGTCACGATTTCACGTTTGTGGGATCACACCCCTCATCAGGCTCTGTGCTCAGCGCAGAGTCAGCTTCAGATTCTCTCTCCCTCTCTGCCCCTCCCCCCATGCACCCTTGCTCTTTCTCTCTCTAAAATAGATAAGTCAAATCTTTTAAAAAGAAAAAGCAGGGCGCCTGGGTGGCTCAGTGGGTTAAGCCGCTGCCTTCGGCTCAGGTCATGATCTCAGGGTCCTGGGATCGAGTCCCGCATCCGGCTCTCTGCTCAGCAGGGAGCCTGCTTCCCTCTGTCTGTCTCTCTGCCTGCCTCTCTGCCTACTTGTGATCTCTCTCTGTCAAATAAATAAATAAAATCTTTAAAAAAAAAAAAAAGAAAGAAAAAGAAAAAGCAAACTGAAATAACTCTGGGGTGGGGTTGCTTCTTTGTCTGCAACCTGCCCGAGCCAAGCACCGAGAACGAATCCCAACCCCAGCTCAGCCACCCCAGTGAGCTTGGCTCCTTCCTCTGCCTGCTGGCAGCCTGGTCTGTCTGAGCTCCTCACTGGCTACCAATAGGCAAAGCCAGACAGCAGGGCCATCTGCCACATCCTCTCCCAACCCGATGGGAAGCCTGCTACGGGTTTCCTATTCTAGAACTCTCTGCGAGTTAACCCAGGTAGGAGAAACAATTTAGGCTCCAGACAGGCCTCAGTCCTTGTCCAACTGGGTGACCTTGGGCCCAACACAAAACCAGTATGAGCCTCTGTTTCCTTATCTGTAATGCAACAAAATCAGTATGAGCTTCTGTTTCCTTATATATAACTAATAATTGGACTAACTGTAAGGGTTGTTGTGAATATTGAAAGGCCAACTGTGTACGGAGTCCGCACATAGTAGGTGTTCAGTAAAATTCTTACTCTATGTATGCAGCAGGTGCCCCATAAAGAACCTGTTGAATTGGGATTTGCTGTCAGCATGTCTGAAGGCAGACAAATGAGCCTTTACACAATACCTTTCTGCAGAAATTAACAGCCATCCCACCATCCAGGGCCCTCTCCAAGCTCACCCACTCCTGGGGCCGGGGTATGGGGTATCCTGTTCTCTACCCAACTCCTTTTTCTCTTTCTGCACTGCCTTCACCTCAAGCATGAGCTGAGGGTGACACCTGGCGGTCATTCCTGTAGCTGCAGGCCCCTCACCGGAGACACCCTCCAGTAGGAAAAGCATGACATCTGGTGGGTGAGGGAGCCATTCTTCCCAGCACTTTCCCTCCACCTCACACCTCCCTTTCAGGGCTCAGGGGACCTCCAGACAGCCACTCCCCACTCCACCTGAGAGAGCTCTGACACTTGTACGTGCCTGATGGGCGGGATGATCAAGGAAACTTCTGCCCAGATCCTGCCCTGGCTGCGGGCAGAAGGCAGAAGGCAGAAGGATAATGTTTAATCTTCCCTCAAGAGCTGCTGGGCCCTTACAGGCACCATCTCACTCAATTCTTATCACTAGGGCCTATGACTGAAGCCAAGAAGTCAGGCACAGCAAAGTTAAGCAACTTGCTCAGGGTCGCACAGCTCAGAAGGACCTGAATGATGAAACGAATGGGATAGCGGTAAGCCTCCAGGCGACAGAGGAGGCCAAGAGGAAGTGGCCTGCCAGAGGGTTAGAAATGCCAAGTTCCAACCCAGCCTTGCCCAACCAGTGGAGTGACCTCCCTCAAGGGCCTTCTCAAACTGGCTGTACAAGAGAATCACCTGGGGAGAATTTGTAAAACGTCAGTGCTTGCCCTGGCCCTGGCTGATGAAATCAGTGTCAGGAGGAGTGGGGCTGAGGTATGGGTATTTTTTAAAAAATCTTTCTAGGTGATTTTAAAGAAGCCAGGGTTGCAAATGGGGCCTCTGGGAGTTTCCCATCTTCAGACTCCCCTGCTCTCCAGAGGTCAGCTCCCCAGGACTACCCACCCCCCACCCCCATCCTGAGGGCTCTCCAGAGAACCGGCACCTTCCTTTCCCAGCATTCTTGGGACATCTTAGCTTGTCCACCCAGACCCCCAGGACAAGGCATCAACTCACCCGAGGCCCCCAGGGAGAAGATTGGTCACCAGCTCATGCCAGAGGGGGCCCACCAGGCTTGAGCCTCCTGAATCTCTGACCCCAGGCCTCGCCTCTGTGGTGGGGGCAGTGAAGGCCACTGGGAGCTTAACCCCAACAGGATGAAGGCGCCATAATTAGGGTCAGGCGGTTGGCTCAGCCTGCGGAAATCCCCAGCTTAGTAGGGATGGGGGGCTTCAGCCTGGGAAGGGGGGGTCAGGGCAGAAGTGAGGGGGCAGGGAAGCCCAGGCATGTGGAGACCCCAGGACCTAGCCCCCAGCCACCTCCTGGGAGCTCAACCCAGTTCACCCCCACCCTGGATCGCTGACCCCCAGGGAGGGAAGAAAAGACTGGCCCCCTAACCCAGACATCCCAGTGCTCCTTCAGGCTGGGGTGTGCGGGGACCAACCCCCAACCCCAGCCTTTGGTGGGGGGAGGAGGGTACCTGTGGGAAAGGGCTACGTGAGTGTTCCCAGGACAACACAGGCTGCTCTCCGGCCCATAATCCTCAGGCCTTGAGTGCAGAATCACTTTCCTCTGTGGAATGTAACGCTGAGGGGACAAAATGTGTCAGGAGGATAGGGGGGTGGAGGGGGCAGACACCAGGGACTGAATTTTGCTGGGGGTATTTCCCAGCCCCTAAACAGCCCTCCAGGAGGTGGCTGTTACAAAGAGAAGTTTCCCCTACTCCTGGCTCATTCCAGGGCACAAGGTCTTGGGTTGGGCAGGGAGCCTGCTTCCTCCTCTCTCTCTCTCTCTCTCTTTGCCTGCCTGTCTGCCTATGTGTGATCTCTGTCTGTCAAATAAATAAGTAAAATCTTAAAAAAAAAAAATGGTAGAGCAGATGAGTCCAAGGCCTGCTGTGTCCCAGACACTCTGCTGAATTTGTTAGATGCAGGGGAGTCAAGTGTTGGACGTAGAACTCCCAGCATCCCTCCTAGGGAGCCAGGGCTGCAGCAGGGGGGCGAGCACAGCTAGCACGTGCACACACATGCACACACACACCCAGGTGGCATGAGTCCCTGCACGCCCTAGGAGACAGAGTGTCCCAGCCCATTCACTCCCCTCTGATAACCCAGTAACTTCCAGCAGGACAAGCACATACCTTCAGGCTGGCCACCTCGGGCACGTGCCAGGCCAGCTGCCAGGGCCCAGATCCCCAGCCCTGCTTGGCCCTTGAGCGTGACCTCCTTCATGGCTCAGCCTGTTCAACCTCAGGGAAGTGAGTGACCCGGAGGATGTGAGGCCCAGAGCACTCCCCCTCCAAGCACCTCCCTGGGGCTAGTGTGCACTGCAGGGCTAGAGACTAATGGAGAGCCTCGGGAATCCCTGTGGCTCAGTGGAGGCCGCTGGGTTATCAGAGGGGAAATTAGGGGTAAATGTGGGAAAGGTGGAGGTGTCTGTGTGAGATCAAGGTTTGGAATCCACGAGAAGTATAGAAGGTGCCTGGCCAGGGAATGCTACAAGGGCAGCTGGAATTTAGGGAAGAGAGCACCCATGGGGGCATAGACGGAGGAAATGGACTTCTTTATCCTGCTGCTTATAAGCTGGATGCCCTTGGGCAGGTAGCCTACTCTCTCTGAGCCCCTTGGTATCATAGTACCCACCTCACAGACTTGTGAGAAGTAAATGAAGTAAAACACTGAGCCTATAGCCTAACACACAGGATCTGACCAACTCACAGGCTCTATTGCAAGGAAAATCCAAAAGGCTCTGAGAGCAAACCCTGAAAAAGAAATCAAGCCTGTGCTGGGTCTGGTAGAAAGGAAGATTACAGAGCCGAGAGACCGGGAAGGTCCTGGGGCTTTAGACCTGGGGCAGACAACCCTCAGTGCCCTTGCCCATGGGGGATTCTGAAGTGTCCTGGGAGAGTCCTCTCCACCCCGGGCCCTCCTCATTCACATGAGGGGGCCTAGGTCCAGAGAGAAGGAACTGGCCCAAGGTCACTCTGAGAAGGCAGATCTGCTAACCCCCAAGCCAACCTCCTTTCCCTTGTGGTCACCCTGGCCCATGTTCAGAAGAAGAAGCCAGAGGCAAAGACCCCTCAATTCCATGAAAGGGAAAGACTTAGAAATCAAACTCCCGGGAGATAAAGACAAAAAGGTCCATTCCCATTCCCACTCGGGGCTTTAACCAAGACCTTGCTGAGGCCTGCAGAATGCTCATGTTTCCTCCAAAGACCAGACCAAAGGCACCTCCTCTGAGAAGCCCTCCCTGACCAGCTATGGCAGTGGTCCAAGTTGTGTTCCTGAGTGCCTGCTCTCTGAGGCTTCCACTGAGCCACCTCTGTGGTCAGCGGATTTTTTTTTTTTTCTCTCCACTGGGCTGAGGCAGTGGCAGGGTCTCAGTCAAGTTGGAGAGCCAAGGGCCAACGTCATATCCCAGCCTAGTGCTGGGAAGTGTGGATGAAGGAATCAGTTGGACCCAGATCTATCAGGGGCAAGGGCACCCAAAAAGTAGGGACAGGACTCTGGGGCAGCTGCTGTCCTGTTCTGGCCAGTCCTTCCCACCCCTGTGCCTGAGCCCCATGCTAAGAGCAACTTCCTGGTGCAGGATGTACCCTGTCCCAGATGCCTGGCATTTACCAAAAGGGCAGAGATGTGAGAAGGGCCTCACCTGTGCCATCCACTCAGCAAGGAGCTAGGCGGCCAGCAGGAGGGAGAGGAGTTAGGTTTCAAAGTGGCCGAAGATGACAGAGTGATGGCAGATGCTGGCCATGTCAGAACCCGCAAAGGCTTAGTTTCTAGACCAGACTATAGAAGGGGCTTCTGCAGAGCAACAAGAGGACAGCAAGCCGACCCCCAAAATGGACAAGAGATATGGACGGGCAGTGGAAGGAGATAAGACCCCCAAAAGCAAACACACATGAGGGGAGGTGCTGAAAATCACCAGGCTTCGCTTACCTCCAAAGGATGGGCAAAAATGAGAGAGCTGGAGAAAGCCCAGCAAGGGCAGGGATGTGGGGACCCCGGAGCCCATCACACAGGCGGGTGTAGGCTAGGCCACGCACTATGGACTCGGGTTGGCCATGCTCTGTCAGATGAAACATGAGGTCCCCTGTGACCCAGCAGCACCACTCATGACTGCATGCCGGAAGTCTCAGCCAGGTCCCCACGCGCCAGGCCCGGGGAGCCCCACAGCTCATTCCCACGGGGGGGAGCAGAAATTTGTGGGACTGCACCTCATGGGATACGGAGCAGCAGTTCGGAGCACCAAGGCTAGATTTTAAAACAGTGTTGAGTGAAAATGATAACACAAGGAACACAAACGTTCACCAAAGTTGTTTTGTTGTTGTTGTTGTTGTTGTTCGAAATAGCAATGCCTGTGGGCAGGAAATGTACAACTGGAAAGAGCTGCATCCACTACTATGAAGGGAAGAAAGGTATAAACACAGAAGATGGGCCAGGGTTGCCCGCTAACTGCAGGTGGGGGCCACAAAGGGGAAAAGTCCCAAAGTCCTCCACGCAGACCACAGGTGGGGCCAGGAGCCCCTGGCAGGCAGGTCAGAGCCGGGCTGCTCCCAGAGGTTGTCCCCGCCCTCCGCTGGCAGACGAGGGTCTTGACCAAGGTCAATCCACCCCACACTCAGAGTCCACCCAGCCTGGGCATCTTCCATGCCCTGGAAGTGGAAGCAGAAGAAACCTCAAACCCAGGGCCGTGGAGCTCCCCTGAGCCGGCCACAGGGAGGAAACCAGAGGTGAGTCCTTGCCTTCACAAACATCTCTGTAATTAAGGGATTTTTGTCCTTTTCCTGAAGCAGAGTCTTTACCTTTGGACGCACATTCAGAAAAATCTGTAAAACAATATGCAGCCTGAGGCATGCTTCAAAATCATCTCAGGGTGGGAGCAGGGGGAGTGGGGAGGGGGTTGGTGGAACCAGATTGGCCTCGAACTGTTTGCTGCTGAGTCTGGCGATGCGGGTATGCTAGTTCGTTATGCTTTGTTCTCTACTTCTATGTGTATTTGCAAGTCTCTCTAAAAGAAACTTGGAAACGGGGGGCGCCTGGGTGGCTCAGTGGGTTAAAGCCTCTGCCTTCGGCTCAGGTCATGGTCCCAGGGTCCTGGGATGGAGCCCTGCATTGCGCTCTCTGCTCAGCAGGGAGCCTGCTTCCTTCTCTCTCTCTGCCCGCCTCTCTGCCTACTTGTGATTTCTGTCTGTCAAATAAATAAATACAATCTTTTTTTAAAAAAAGAAAGAAAGAAAAGAAACTTAGAAACAGACAACGGTCCCGGTAAGAGAATCTGTCATTTATTTGCAGAGACTAGTCCCTGAACTTAGGGAGCCCCCAGTCTGATAGGGAAGACAGAGCCCCCTGCCCTCTGGGTGGCCAAGGCTTTCCTGCGTCTTCTCATCCTGCCTGCCTGGCCAGCAGTCACGCGTGGGACAGAGGCATGGTCCTGGCACTGAGGGCTGAGCCCCTGGAACTGGCCCTCATCCCTGAGGCCCAAGGGTCAGGTACAGGTACCACATGTAATCAGACTTGGTTCTGGAATTGGCTCTACCTGCTTGTGGCCTAGGTTCCTCCCCTTAGCAGCACCTGCCTGGAATAGAGAAAATGCCCCCTGTGAGTCCAGTTATCATGGGAGGAAAGGTGTCTCTGCTGCCCAGCCCCTCCCTAACCATGTCCCTCTGTCCTTACTGTGGTTACTCACCTCTTGCTGCTTCTGCCTCCAGGCCTATCTGATGAGGACCAGAATCACCAGAGTTTGAGGATTAAATGTGGTAATGGTTCATAAATGCTCATTCTGTTACCAGGACCAGAGGAAGGGGCAGGCTACGGTCACACAGTCATGCAGTGGCACAGCTCACTTAGTCACAGGGGCGGGATGCTGAGCCAGCTTCTCCCTCACTCACTATGAGGCCTGTAGACTGACAGAAAGAGTGGCCTTGTCCAGAGTTGGGGTGGTGTCCCTGGGACCATCGCTTTCAGCCCCCAGTTCCATTGCTCAGGACTCTGACTAAGAATCACCAGGAGCCCTGCATGGGTGAGATGCACGCCAGAGAGGGGAGGGCTGGGGAAAAAGGGAGGAGGAAGCCTTTCTCCTCCTGCCCTCGCATCCTCAGGAATACAGAGGGGCCCAGGGACATCCAACTAGGAGAGCATGTCCAGACTCAGGGGCTCTATCAGGGGCTGCTGGGCCATCGGGAGTCTAAAGCAGGCCTGGACGCCCCTCTTATGACAGTAGCAAGAACAGCCAACACTAGCACAGTTCCCGCTGCGTGCAAGGCAGGGTTCTGTCTGCCTTAGATGTATTATCTCAACTGATTCTCACAACAATCCTAAGAGGCCAGTGTGATTATTGCCCCCACTTCACAGATGGGAACACTGAGGCATCCAGTGATTAAGTAACTCTCCCAAAGTCACTCAGCTTATAAAGAGCAGAGCTAGGCTTTGATCCCAGGCAATCTGTCTTGAGTCTGTGTTCTTAACCACTCCAGCCCACCCCCTGAGAGTCACAGCCTGGCTTCTCCTGAGATAGTACTTCTGATTTTCCAAGGGTCTGGTGGTTACTGATGGAAGAGGCGGGGGTTCTATCACAAAGGGGCTGCCACACCTCCTTCACCCACGTGAGCCTGAGGCCCCAGCTCCCAGGAGACCAGATGGCATGGAGACCTGTCGACACCACCACCCATGGGATGGGGTCTCCTCCTCGTACAGCCTGCACTGCTGGTGCAAGACCGCCCCCATCTCTTGCTTTGGAAAGCGCAGTAGAAGGATAGTGAACAGGGAGTGACTGTATCAGAGAGATGGGCTTGAATCTACTTGGTTTTTCTTCCTAATTAAAATCAGTCACAGTGGGGCACCTGGGTGGCTCCTTTAGTGAAGCATCTGCCTTCGGCTCAGGCCATGATCCCCAGGTCCCAGAATCGAGCCCCATGTGGAGCCCTGTGTCAGGTTCCCTACTCACCAGGGAGCCTGCTTCTCCCTCTCCCTCTGCCTCTCCCCCTGCCTCTCCCCAATTCGTGGGCGCTCTCTCTCAAATAAGTAAATAAAATCTTTTAAAAAATCAAACCAGTCACAGGAAGTTAACCAAGATCACTAACAAATCACTTGCGAAGGACCCTCGCCACCAGTCACAGCGCGGCCCAGCAGAAGCTCTGCCCTCTACTGAATGAGAGCAGCTGGTGCGCTGCCTCCCCAATACCCCTCTGAGGCTTGGGCCTCTATGGAGAACACACAGTGCATGGGTGGGTCAGGAGCATGGCTTTCGGGGCCCACATGCCGGTGCTCCAGGTGAGTGCTGCCACTTGCGAGCTATGCAATGCCAAACCACATATTACTAACCTCTGGGCCTCAGTTTGCTCATCTGTGAAGTGGTGATGATAATACCATCCCCTGCACAGAGGGTTACAGGGTTTTTTTGTTTTTTGTTTTTTGTTTTTAATTTCATTTATTTGGAAAGAGAGAGAGCATGAGCAGGGGGAGAGGCAAAGGGAGAGGGAGAGAGAAAAGCCCAAGCAGACTCTGTGCTCAGCGCAGAGCCTGATGCATGCCTCAACCCCATGACCCTGAGACCATGACCCGAACTGAAATCAAGAGTCAAATGCTTGGGGTGCCTGGGTGGCTCAGTGGGTTAAAGCCTCTGCCTTTGGCTCAGGTCATGATCTCAGGGTCCGGGAATCGAGCCCCGCATCGGGCTCTCTGCTCAGAGGGGAGCCTGCTTCTCTTCTTCTCTCCCTGCCTGCCTCTCTGCCTTCTTGTGATCTCTGTCAAATAAATAAATAAAAATCCTAAAAAAAAAAAAACAGAGTCAGATGCTTAGCCACCCAGGCGCCCCAACAGGGTTTGGCACACAGTAGGTGCACCACATGGGCCGTTAGCATTATGATATGACTCCTCAGGGGAAGGAATCACATCTCGTTTATCACTGTCTACCTCAGCATTCCAGGGCTTGGAACACAGTAGGTACTCCAGGTTTTAGGTCAAGGTCCCCAGAAGCAGATCCTGAGATGGGGATTCCCAGCTCAGTGTTTTCCTAAGGCAGTGCTCCCAGGGGACACTGAAGAGGGACTGGGGGGAAGCAGGGTGGGCCAGCCAGGGTGCAGAGGCTGGCTTCAGCCTGTCTTGCAGGAGACTCTGGGGTACACGTTACACCTCAGGGTTCTCCCCATGCCAGGCAAGGGAGCTGAGCCCTCCATCGCCTGCATCTCAGTTGTTGGCTAAGGGCCACTTTGTGGGGGAGGGTGCAAACTTCCAGATACTTCCAGTATGGTCTAGCAGCTGAGTGCAGTCTGGAGAGAGAGAGCCCACAGAAGGGAAAATACACACAGGCCAGGGACAGGGCACAGAAATGGAAAAAGGGCCTCAGGGGATCTGCTACACTCCAGAAATATCTTCTTGGTTAACTGGAAACCAGTCCCAGCCCAGCCTCTGAAGGATCACAGACCCCTGAGGAGAGCAGAATGGTGAAGGCAGAGAGGGGCAGATGGCCAGGCAGAGGGCAACAGCTCAAAGCACCCCGTAGAGTCCCAGCCAAGAGGGTTCCCGGGGCAGCAGCCCCTCCATCACCTGAGCGAGGGTGGGACTGGGGCGGCCTGACAGCAGTCTCGAGAGTCCCCACCGCATGTCTGGCACAGGTGCTAAGTTCTTCGCATGAGTCACTCATTTCACCCTTACAGCAACCCTAGGTGGTATCCTGCTTTAGACACGAAGAAACTGAGGCATGCAGTGGGGCAAAGGGCCTGCTGGAGGCCTCCCAAAGAGTTAAGGGCAAAGATGATTCATGTCATTAGTCATTAAGAAAACGCGATCAAAAACCACAATGAGATACCATTTCACACCCAATAGGATGACTATAAAAAGGAAAATAACCATGGTTGGCAAAGAGGTGGGGAAATTGGAACCCTCACCCGCTGCTGCTGAGAGCAGAGAACGATGCAGCTGCTGTGGAAACGGTCTGGCGGTCCCTCAGTAAGCTAAACATAGCTTCGCCATACGATCCCCACGGTTCCACTCCTCGTGCATACCAAAAGCTGTGAGAACAGGTGTTCAGACAACACTTGCACAAGAACGTCATAGCGGCACAATTCACAATGGCTAAAAGGTGCAAACCACCTCAACGTCCGTCCACCGACAGAGAAACAGAATGTGGTATATCCACGCGGCGGAATACTATTCAGCCATAAACAGGAACAACGTGCTGATGCTGCGGACAAACCTCGCAAACACCACTCCGAGCCAAAGCAGCCAGGCACAGAAGGCCACATGCTGTAGATGCCATTTTGCATGAAATGTGCACAAGAGGCAAATTCGTAGACACGGAGAGTAAAGGGGCACTTGTCGGCGGTTGGGGCAGGAGGAACAGGGAGGTTTAAGGTCAGGGCCTAGCCAGAACCAGTAATTGACCCTTCCCTCCAAAGTCCGAGGTCTCAGCCACAGTGTCTCAGGACAGAAAGAACAAATAAAACACACACCTGTCAGACGCTATGTTGACAAATTTGGGACTCGAGTTGATTTTAAACATTTCTTCCTTTGGGCCACTGGAGAAATAGAGGCTCTGGCCTTGAGTTCAGGCAGTCTTGGATATAAATACTGACTCCACCATGGCCTGTGATCTTGGATGTCCACGGTGCCTTCCCAGGCCTCAGTTTCCTCATCTGGAAAATGGAAATACAAACAAGCAGTTCAGGGTACCCAGGTGGCTCAGTAGGTGGAGTGTCCAGCTCCTGGTTTCAGCTCAGGTCACTATCTCAGGGTCATGGGATTGAGCCCTGCATCAGGCTCCACGCTAAGCATGGAGTCTGCTTGGGATTCTCTCTCCCTCTGCTCCCTACCCCCACCCTCTCTCTTTCTCTAAAATAAATACATAAATCTTTAAAAAAAAAAAAAAAAACTTGGGCGCCTGGGTGACTCAGTCGGTTAAGTGTCTGCCTTCGGCTCAGGTCATGATCTCAGGGTCCTGGGATCGAGTCCCACATCGGGCTCTCTGCTCAGCAGGGAGCCTGCTTCCCTCTCTCTCTCTGCCTGCCTCTCTGTCTACTTGTGATCTCTCTGTGTCAAATAAATAAATAAAATCTTAAAAAAAATAAATAAATAAATTTTTAAAAAATAAATAAAAAACTTTAAAAAATAATGACAATAAATTGTTTTTAAAAGCAGCAGCAGCTCTGCATGTTGCTGGGAGAATTCAGTGAGTTTGCACAGGGGGAAAAGCCCCAAGTATCTTACCTGACACACAGCGAGAGCTTGGGAAAGGTGGTTCCCTCTCCTCCCTCTCTTTTTTCACCCACACAGCCCTCGACGTGGATCTTGGCAAGATTTCATCTGGACAAGCACCTTCCCAAAGGTTGCACACACACACACACACGCACACACGCACACACACACACACACACACACAGCCACACTTGTCCAGAGTTTCTTTGTTCCCTGCCAAATCCTGCCCCAGGGATATTTACAAATACCAAATAGAAAACTAGTGAATCTACAGAAAGTGGATATGGGGAAGTGAAGAATTTCTGGATTCATCCAAGAAACATTTGGGATGCGGGAGGACTCCCTTTTCCCTCCAAACACACCACTTGGACAGCCACCTGTTTCCAGAACATTTTCCTACACACACACACACACACACACACACACACACAAATACCTAAGCCAACAATTCCCAAGAGCTGGTCCCTAACCATGGTTTCAGCTGTCCACAGCCCAAAATGTCAGTGTAAGAATGCCTATAAACCTTTCCACAGAAAGAGAATTATTTCTTTGTATTAAAATTTTCATTTTTTTAAAGACTTGTATTTATTCATTTGAAAGAGTGAGAGAAAGAAGGAGGAGCAGAGGGAGAGGGACAAGCAGACTCCAATGCTGAGTATAGTGCCCGACGCGGGGCTCAATCCCATGAGTCTGAGATCACAACCTGGGAGGAAGCCAAGAGTCAGACCCTTAACCAAATGAGCCATCCAGGTGCCTCAGTGCTCATTTTTTAGGATGTAGTCATAAGAAATTAAATTTTTAAATTATCCCATGTCCTTATTTGACAAAATAAGATGCTAGCAACCCTTACATCAGTTCCCAAAATGACTTTTTTGAAATTCTATTGGTAAATCCTCAAATCTGAGGAGATGGCCCTGCCTGACCTGTCCCTCAAGTCTCCCTCTTTTGGCAGAGGGTGAATCCTGCCTCACTTGCTCTGTGGGTGGGAGGACAGTGGGGCCCTTGGGGTCCATCCCTGCCCAGGGGGCTCTCTCCAGCCCCTGGTCCCCACAGCGGCAGACTGATCCCAGGCTGATTGCCACATCCTCACGGACCAGCCTCTGCTTACCAAGACACAGCTCCCTGCATCCTGGCACCAGAGGCCTATCCTCCAATGGTGAAGGGGGAGCCATGACACCTCCCATTCACCAGACCTTTAGTTTGGCTTAAGAAGGGACAAGCCGTATTTAGGAACCAATTTTCCTGTGAACCAAGTGAAGCTTCATTAGATTATACGGAACCCACTCATCCTGAGCAATTCACAGCCCAAGTTCTTCCACCTAGAACGGGCCCAGGGTCATCACTGGGACCTCTTAGCCCACTCCAAGCCTCTCAGGTTAGACCAGACCATTCTATGTCACTGTTCTACCACCTGGAGTGATCCTGAGGGCATAGCCAAGGCCTCCAATTCTACAGGCAGAGTGTACCCCGAACTCTTCACTGCATATCTTGATTTGGGCTTGGAAGCAACAGAAGAAGGCCACCTGGGAGACATTCCTGCTCTGGAAGCCTCTAGGCTCCAGGAAGCTCAGCCCAGCATGCGCTAGAAGCCATCAGGAGACCATGAGGAGTTGTGAAGAGAAAAGAAGGGAGAACAAGGATGGGCAGACAGACAGCAAATGTGGACTGAGGGCTGACTCTGGGCCAGCCCTGGTGCTCTGTGCTAAGAAGACAATCATGACAGAAACACACACCCTGCCCTGAGGAGCTCCCCCAGGAGCCAGTGGAACAGGTGTGGCCAGAGCTAATGGCTCAAATCTGGTCATTGTCCATAATCCCAGAGACAAAATCTTCATCCTCAAGAGCTCGAGAGCTAACAATTAAGTCAAAAAGTAGGAAAATTCTTTGGCGCCTGGGTGGCTCAGTGGGTTGAAGCCTCTGCCTTCGGCTCGGGTCATGATCCCAGAATCCTGGGATCGAGCCCCACATGGGGCTCTCTGCTCAGCGGAGAGCCTGCTTCCCCCTCTCTCTCTGCCTTCCTCTCTGCCTACTTGTGATCTCTCTGTCAAATAAATAAATAAATAAATCTTTTAAAAAAAAAAGGTAGGAAAATTCTTTAAACAATTTCTTTTGTTTGTGTAAAAGATTTTATTTATCTATTTGTCAGAGAGAGCGAGCACAGGCAGACAGAGCAGCAGGCAGAGGCAGAGGGAGAAGCAGACTCCCCTCTGAGCAAGGAGCCCAATGTGGGACTCGATCCCAGGAAGCTGGGATCACAACCCGAGCTGAAGGCAGCTGCTCAACCAACTGAGCCACCCAGGCGTCCCTCTTTAAACAATTTCTTAATGATTTTATTTATTTGAGAGATAGAGACAAAGATAGCAAAAGAGAATAAGAGTGGCACAGGGGAGTAGGGGGTGGGGAGGGAGAAGCAGGAGCCTGGCATGACTCTGGGATCATGACCTGAGCAGAAGGCAACTGCTTAAGGGACTAAGACACCCAGGTGCCCCCAAAAGGTAGGAAAGTTCTAAACTGGGGGAAATACACAGAAAGTGGGATGGCATAGAGCCGGTGATTTAAGGGGGTGGTTGCAGAGGTGACATTAGAAATGAGGTAGAGGAGAAGGAAAAGCATCCCAGGTAGGGAACAGCAAGTACGGAGGCTAGGAGGCAAGAAAGGACTTAGTACATTTGAGAATGAAGAGTGGGACAGTGGGGGAGAGACTGTGTGCCTGGAGCATGGTGAGCCACCAGACAGGGGTCGGAGACAGGTCGGGCAAGGCCTTGCAGACTGAGGTGAGGAATCTGGGTTGTGTAATGAGAGCTTCACCTGCCTTTAGCCAATAAGAATACTAAGGCTCAGGGACACCTGGGTGGCTCAGTCGGTTAAGCCACTGCCTTCGGCTCAGGTCATAATCCCAGCATCCTGGGATGGAGTCCCACATTGGGCTCCCTGTCCAGCAGGGAGCCTGCTTCTCTCTCTCTCTCCGCCTGCCACTCTGCCTGCTTGTGCTCTCTCTCTGACAAATAAAATTTTAAAAACCTTAAAAAAAAAAAAAAGAATACTAAGGTTCAGAGAGGTGAATTAACTTGCCCATTGTCACACAGCTAGTGAGTGGCCAAGCGAGATTCCTCCATGCAGTCTGTGACCAGAATGTACACTTCTTTCCCCTACACGCCGGACAGGAACAGAGCTATTTCAAAATGCAGTCACTGGAAAGGGATTAATGACAGCTGATTTAATGACGGGGCGGGAGGGTGGCCAATTCACCAGGAAAGTCTTTGCGGAGGTGCCAACAGATGGACTGGGACTTTAAGGATGAGGAGGACTTTACGAGGCAGAGAAGTGGGAGGCTGGAGGCTGGGAGCACAGGTCTGTTTGGGGGATGAGAAGCAATGCAGTTGCAGAGCATGGAAGACAAGTGTGAGGAGGCAGGTTGGGCCAGATTATGAGGGACTTGAGTGCCTAGCAAGGATGTCCAAATTGACTCCCAAGCCATGAGAAGCCAAGCTGTTCTATGCCTTAGGAAGAGAGCTCTGGTGCAGAGGCAGGAGAGCCTGGGGATGGGGGAAATGGGTGGCTAACATAGAGGAGGGGACAGAGTCTGATGGAGAAGAGTGGAAGAAGGAGGGCAGTGGTAAGTAGTGAATTGCAGAGGAAGGTAGAGCAGGGTAGGGCCCCTCAAACCCTAGAGATCCCTGGCACTGCTGGTACCCACCCCTCTCCCTACTTCCCTGGCTGGGGCAGACTTAACTTGCTCACACATGACTTCTGCAACCTGTCTGCTGGGTATTTGGGAGAACAGAGGAGCCCAAGCAGTAGGTAAGGAAGGATTTTTGTAGGGCCTCACCCCAATACCCCACTTCATTCACCCCCTCCCCACTCCCTGCCTGGCCTGGGTCCATTGGTCCATTCCTAGCCAACGGCCCCAGACCCTGCTGCCAGTGACCCCATCCACCCAGAGCTTTCTGTCCATGTCCACAGACTCCAGGCCCATCTTCTTCCCTCTTTGCTTTCTTGAAGACCCCGCCAGATGATTCCTGCCAGGACTGAGGTAGGCGTTCAGGGATTTGGCTTCTGGGCCTTCCTGCGCCCCTGCCTGCCACAGTGAGTGGTGAGGAGCTCAGCCTGTCTGAAGCTTCCCTCACCCCAGCATCAGTGGAGAGCCCGCCCCCCACCTCTGGAACTGCCCATAGCAAACCTCAGCCAGCCTGTCCCTGCCCCTCTGCAGAGGGGCCCCTCCAAGCAACCTCCCCACACCCCCCTCTACCCTATACCCCCAACCCTCCCCTTACCCCACCCCCTGCTGGGCTGTCCTGGGAAATATTCACAGTGCAGGCTCTGGGATCAGAGAGCTGGGAGCCCTTGTGCCCACTAGATGTCATGATGTGCATAGAAATGTCGGTTTGACCTGCCTCCCTCCTCGCCTACCCCCAGGAAACTGAATTCACCGCTCACTCTTTGTCTTCCTCTCGCTCTTATGCCCACTCCTCATCCCCACCCGCCCCACTTGAATGTGTTCTTGCAAAACAAGTGCATGTATTTTTCAAAACTGGTGCTTAGTACCTCATGTAATTCTTACTTTATTCCCTCAGCACCATGTTTTTAAAACCCATCCGTGTGGCTAGTCCCTGGTGGGTACCATTTACATCCCCGTTCTCGGGATGCCAGGCATCCGGGTTCCCTTCAACTCCTCCCCTTGACAATCCTGCCATGCGTGCCCTTGCCCATGAGCCTTCGGCCCTGCCTGAAGATTCAGGGAATGGAACTGCCAGATTACACTGTGACCAAGTCTGATGCAATCGCACAGCCAGCTCTCACCCGATCCACGGATGCTTCCTGGGATAAGACCCCAGGCCTCCACCTCCAGGACTGCCAGGGGACTGGAAAGTGCCCAGGTCCCTGTGGGATACGGTCCCAGTCCTTTCTCTGGGCATTCAATACACATTTTCCACATGTGCAGAAATAAATGATATTTTGCATGCTTTTATTTTACATAAATGATGTATGCATATATCAACCTTCAACATGCTTTTCCCCACTCAACAATATGTCTTGGAGAGCTACATCTCTTCACACCTATGCCATCCTTCCTCGGAACCATTGTGCCTGGATGGGCTTTACTGATCAAATCCCCCCACCTCCACCCCGTGGCTGTTCAAATTATTCCCAGGTTTCATTATCAAAAATGGGGCCGAAAGGAACACACCTGTGCACTGTGGCAGGAGACCTGTATGGGGCAGGGACACACCATCTTCTTGTCGGTCACCCGGCTCACTAACACACCTGAGGGGAGTTCTCAGCCTGGGGGGACTGGAGGCCTTGAGGGCCTCGAACCCCTGAAGTCATACCCCAACTTACCTATGCGTGCCTGTGTGTATGGACGATTCTAGGGAGAGGGGACACAACCCTCACAGGTTTTCTGGTGTTCAGAGGGCCTCATAAAAGCTAAGACACACCCACAGGCGTGAACTGTGCGCCTTTACAGATCATCTCGTTACGTGCTCAAGAGGGTGAGGTGGGCAGCATAAACCCTCTTCCGCCCGGAGGTTTTGCCAACAAGGGTCCCACCTACTGCTGAGACGACCTTTGCAGCCAGACCTGGCCCAGATCCTGGCGCCTCCCCTCGCCGTGGGCTCCTGCTTAACACAACCCTCAGTTTCCACTTTACAAAGTGAAGTCACACCTGCCTTGTAGGATTGCTGTGGAGAGAATGAAGCAGTGATAGGCGCTGCTCTGTGTCCCTGCCCTTGGCCTCCTTACTTCTGGCCAAGATCCTTAGACAACTGGGACCCTCTCAAGGGCAGGGACCAAGGCCCACCCAGAGCCTGCTACCCCCTTGGGCTGGGATCCTAAATCTGCTGTGGACAAATGAAACACTGTGAGCAGAGTCCCAGCCCTGCCTCTGTGAGCCACAGCAAAGCGACGCCACCAGACAGACCCTGCCCTCAGACCGAAGTAGTGTACGTGTGTGTGCGTGCGTGGGAGTGTGAGTGCATGTGTGTTAGTGTGTCCACATGTGCTGGAGAGACGGAGACCACAGTGGGAGGCCGGGGTTTCCTCAGAGGCAGGAGCCCCAGCCCCTTCCCTGGAGGATCTTCCAGGCTGAAGGAACAAAGACACCATCACCAGACACTGCTCCTGTCTTTGAGGAGCTCGCAAGGGACAAATGCAGGACAGATGGGTTTAAGCAGTGTTGAACTGTGGCAGCACTGTCCCTACCCACTGCAGTCAGACTCGTAATTCCACAGGCACGGCCCCATGCGTGGCACCCAGGAACAGAAGTGTGTTCAAGACCCAGAGTGGAAGTGGGGAAGTCAACTCTTTACTGGGGCCACAAACCCAGTGGGAGAGAGGGGGCCCTGCAGACCCTGACCCAGGATGTCCACGGCCACCTTCTCCCCCTGCCCTGACCCTGACCCCGTCACATGCCTATGGAGCCATGCTGGGCAGACACCTCTAGTGCATAAGCAGAAGACCACAGGGGCCCAGCACCCTAGTACACTGACAATCCTTTCTCCATCCTCAGCCCTCTCCCTCCTTCTGGACAGCTAATCCCCACCTTTCCCACCCCCAGCTCTCTGGGGGCAGCCTCCCCCTCCTAAGGCCTTCAGGAGTGAACCCTGCAAGGTGCTGCAGGCCCGCTCCTACACGCGGACTGACCTCCCAGAGCACCCAGCCTGCCACCTATTCCCTCTGTTGGGGCCTCCCCCCACCAGCAGCAACCGCAGTGGCAGAGCACCCCAGCTCCACCAGTTCCTGGCCCTGGGACCTGAGACAGTCACTCTCCCACATCCAAGTTTCAGGCTCCACCTCTGCAGCAGGGGCCACAGCCCAGGAAGACTGACTGATCATTTACCTCCTGAGGCTTTGGGAAGACAAGATAGTATCAGCGTACCAAATGCTTGGAAGAGGGCTGGTAGGCAGGGAGGGTTTGCTCAATGTGATTGCAATGGCCTTAAGCCTCAGGCAACACCCACATGTCCCCAAGGCCACAAAGGCACTCTCCTACATTCACAAGGCGCTCAGGCACCAACAGCTGGTCACTTGTCCCATCACATCAATGTCTGGTCTAAGTTAGAGGGATGGATCCCCAAATCCACCCCTCCTGGGGCCTCAGTGCCCCTCCGCCCAGGGCCCTGGCTCTCCCTCTGGCAGCTTTGTTCAACTTTCCTCCCGGGAGATCCCCTTCCTCCGGCCTGGGTGCCATCAGAGGGCCTTCAGGGTGAAACGCAGGCTGTGCTAATAATGAATGGGTCTTCCCACGCTGATGACAGGACTTCCTAGTTCTTACAGGTAGCAAAAGTTCCACAATCACAGAAGTAAAACCAGTGAATCACCCAAGCAGTAAGTAATACAAGTTCATTCTGCACACACCAAAAAGCCAGTCTGCAAAGCCACATTCAGCACTCAAACCTAAACATGGAATGAGGCTCCAGTATACTGTTTTAAAGCAGTTTATATGGTGAGGAAGCTGACTGTGTATTCTGCGCAGTGATTGGTTATAACAGAGTTTCCTTAAATGACAGGGAATTAGTCAGTGTTACCTCATATCAACCTTGGGGAAAGTTTCAGATTTGCTTGTGATTTCCAGAGGCATAAGGAAGATATGACCCAGGTCAAGCTGGTCGTGCAAAATAAGCTAAATTAAGCTTGGCTCGTGTGACTAACCTGGTTTTGTCTGCTCAGGGAATTTTTGAGGTTGGCCTCCGCTTGCTGGTGATTTTTACATATGCTAGCATCTTCTTACCGAAGACCCGCTCCCAGCAAGAAGGAGAACCCAAGGGTGTACAAACTGCTCCGATCTCTCTCAGCCTTTTAAAGCATTCCTCTTGCTGCCCTCTCTCGGTCCTCTCCTATCAGACAAGCTTCTTGAAGAAGTTCTCCACACTCTTCATGACTGTCCGCTTGCTCTCATCCATCCTCGCCCCACCACAGGCTGCTTCTGCCCTCACTCTCCGCCAGTGACAGCCAGGCACTCACGCCACCCATCCCTCTGCAGACCTCACTTCTAGGGGCCCCTGCCCCATGGGATGGGAGTGACAGCTTCCTCCTCACACCGCACCTCCACTCCGCCACCCTCCTCCCTCCCTCCCACCACTTCTTGATCTCCTGCCCAGCCACCTCTTAAACACCAGAGCTCTCCAGGGCTGTGCCCTGGCAGCCAGCCCCTCTCTCCCCTTCCTTTCTCCCTGGGGGACCACATGCATCCTGATGCCTCTGCAACCTTCCACTCTGTTCTCTCCCAGACCTTGTGTTTAGTGTCCCCCACACACTTGCAACTCACCAGCCAGAAAAGAACTCCCTTCCCCCTCTCCTCTCCTCTCCTCTCTCCTCTCCTCTCCAAGGGTCCCATCAGCCCCTCCAAAGCTTGCAAACCTAGAAGGCACCTTCACCTCCTTCCACTTCCAAATGTTCACCAGATCCTGCCCATTCCACCCTTGGGCTAGTTCCACAGTCGGGTGGCCCAGCAGGTTTAAGACGCAAGGTTCAGGATCATGGATGTACTTTATTTTGGGAAAGTGACTTGGAGGGCAGCTTCAAGCCTCACATCCCCAGCCACAGGCAGTTAGACCTGGCCTCCCATAGGCCCCAGCCGTATCAGGGATGAAGCAGGCACCTTCCCCTCCCTGCCTTGGCTCAGGCCACTGCCAGTCACCCAGAGCTGGCTATGCTCCCCTCCACAAGCACAGCCTGAAGCTTGCCCCATGCTCAACTCCTCCCCTCCCTGCCCCCATCCTCCTTCATTCTTTCCCACCACACACTTCCTCTGGAGGCAAAGCTCAGCCCTTGATAACCTATCCCCATACAGCCCCGGTTGTGCTATCTTGAGTTTCTGGACGCCGGCCCTATCTCCCGACATGACTCCCCTATGCCAAACTGTCTCAAACTGCTAACGACCGATTTCCCCCCAAAATGTCCTGACTCCCATCCCTCATCACTGCCTTGCCCTACCCTACTGCTCTTACCATCTCTTGAACTTAGAGATTTCCCTGCCACCTGCCTGGCCCTCCCACCAGCTGTTAGAGGGGTCCTCTGCACAGCAGCCTTGCCCATCTTGACAAATGCAATCTGGGATGAAGAGCCTTGAAGTATTTAAACCCAGGCAGTCAG
Source organism: Lontra canadensis (assembly GCF_010015895.1). Lineage (NCBI taxonomy): Eukaryota > Metazoa > Chordata > Mammalia > Carnivora > Mustelidae > Lontra > Lontra canadensis. The sequence continues at coordinate 4,794,241 of NW_022631017.1, read as the reverse complement.
AAGGTCAGTTGTAGCCCTGCCAGCCTCTAGGACCCCCAAACTGTTGGCAGGTCGAGATCCACCTGACTCAAGTGTCACATCTGTGCCTTTGGCTGGGATGAAACGCACGCCCACTTTAGAATGTCACTTGACTGACTAATCTTCCGGCTTCCAGGAATCTCCTCGGCAAGTGTTTCTGGGTCTCCCAGGCTGACAGCTGCTGAGGCAGACACTTCCGGATACCTTCCCACAGAATGAACTGACCCCATCACCTCCCAGGGGCTTCTCCAGGGCAGGGACCATCGTTCGCCATCTGGGTTCACACGGTCCATGTCCGTTTCCAGCAGGGTCCTAGCAGAGCACAGGTGGACCACTCCAGCAAGTTCATCTGAAGAGAGTTTAACAAAGGTGTAGGCAGGGATGCCTGGGTGGCTCAGGCGGTTAAGCGTCTGCCGTCAGCTCAGGTCATGATCTCAGGGTCATGGGATCGAGCCCCGTGTCAGGCTCCCTGCTCAGTGGGGAGCCTGCTTCTCCCTCTCCCCTGCTTGTGCTGTCTCTCTCACTCTATCTCAAATAAATAAAATCTTTAAAAAAGTGTAGGCAGCAGAGTGGGCTCCACAGCGCCCCAGGGGACAGCTCTAGGAAGGAGTGTGGCAGAGCTGCAGCAAGAGGGGACTGAGAGATGCGGATGGGGACAGCATAGTTTCCCGTACGCATTCTTTCCTCCTGTCCTGTGAACTCTTGCTGGGGCTCCCCCATGGCCAAAGCCATCTGGAAGTCAGAGGGCATGGGAGCCCCCAACACAGTCACTATACATTAGCCTCCGGGACAGAACTAGGCAGAAAGGGGCAAGAGGGACCCTGAGAGGCAAATTAAGATGTCTGGTCCAGGGCTCAATAAATGTCAGTGATCAGAATTTAATGGATGAGCTGTTTGAGCAGGGCTCCATAAGATGACTGATCACATCTCCAGGAGAAAAGGACATTCCAAGCCGAACATGTGCAAAGGCACAACTGTGGGCCCACCCGGCTTCCCTGGGCTTACAGGCAGCAGATGGGCAGGAGGGGCTGGGGAAGCAAAGTACAAGTGTCCACACTTGGCAGGACCTGCTGAGCGGGGCTGTTTAGCCAGCCTCTACAAGACTTCCTTGGCCTGGCTTTTCCAGGTGGGAATGGGTTCGGAGGGGAAGAAGCTGCCTTTCATCGGGGCAGGGAAAGACCTGCGTTCCTTGTTTGGAAAACCATTCAGCAAACACTGAGAACCCACTTGGTACTGGGTGCTGAGAACTGCAAGGTGGGCAAGACCAGATGCCAGTCTCAGGGAGCCCACGCTCAGCTGGGCGCAGAGTGCAGGGGGAGGCCCACTTCCTTGGCTAGAGTTGAAGCTCAAGTTTCGAGGCACAGGAAACAATGCCGATAAATTAGGCAGGGAGCAGGCCTCCAGCGGGAAGCGCTGCCCTTGGCTGGCTGGAAGGAACTGACCTCAGAGAAAACTGGAAGCAACCGTGGGTGTCCACAGTGGCCATCCAGCTGATGCTTCCGCAAGACTTAACAGCTGAGGGAGGGCACGGTACCAAGAAAGATTTCCACCCTGGGTGAGTGCAGCAGCAAGAGGAGCTATGAGGTCAGGCAGACCTGACTTCCAATCCCGGCCTGCCACCAGCCTGGGTTTGCTCGCTTGCATATCAGGCACAATGGCCACATGGTGTCATCGCAAGGACTACTTGGGACAGAATGTGTAAAGTACCTGGCACAAAATCAGCTTTCAGACACCAGGCTGATGTCTATACTGATGTGATGTCTATACCGAGAGCTGGGTCTGGTGGGCAGCTGGATTGTCACAAAACCCGGCAGCAGGCAGCAGGCAGCAGCGTGGTGGCACTGTGCTGGGCCCTGGGCTGGAGGAAGGGTGCCACTCTATAGCGGGAGAATGGACAGCACTCTGTGAAAACTACGAATGGACAGGGAATGCAGGGCAAACCCAAAGGGAGTCCAAGGTTGTGAGATTTGTAAGCTAAGAAGGCGTGAGTACCACCACTAAGATGGTCTTGGAGAATGGGGGGCAGGGGCAGAAGACAAATCTCTGAGGAAAGTGACTGGCCTCCGTGACCCAACCCATGAGCAATGGCTGAGCCCAACCCACAGCCTTGCCCACAACCCCAGCCCACAGCCCTCATGTGGTCCGTGACCCTCTGTCCACAGTCTGCAAGCCCGGTACCTAGTCCTCTGATGGCCCTGACTCTGTCGGCTATTTTTCAACCCTTTGGGAAGGTGCAGCCCTCCTAAATTCCCCATTAGCTGCTACTCTACCTTTAGGGCTCAAGCCAGGACAAAAGGACAAATAAACAGTGGTCAATACAGAGTTTCATGGATTTCAGTGTTAGAGTTATTATTATGTTAGAGTGTTATTTCAACACCATTATTTAGGGACCGATGGTTGACTCTGACTCCCAGATGTCCTCTGTCCCCTCACACACAGTTCGTCTCGCCTCTGGGCTTCCTGTCCTGGGCATTGTGGACATGAGGGGCCGGATGCTCTGTGTTGTGCATGCTGCCCTGTACATCGTGGCAGGTCTAGCCCTGACCCTGGGCTCTACTCGCTTGATGCCACCCCCAGCTGTAACAATCACCAAAACCTCCGGATAGCGACAAATGTCCCTAAGCACCACTGCCTTATCCCTTGCACAACTTTCTTTTCTCCTAAACATGGTGAAAATTCAGAAATTCACCTTTAGTAAGAAGCGTGTTTATTCAGCATCTTTCCGGGTGGGGACGGTGGAGGAATTAGATGGAGGAAGGGGGAAGAGCTCTGTCAATAAGAAGCAAACAGCAGCCCTGGTACTTAGTGCTGAAGCCAACTTACGGTGGCACATTGTCACTGTCACGTGTCTCTTCCTCCTTCTTTTCCATTCTCTGTGCCCTGCCTGAGCCTGGGGACTGCTGACTGCTTCCAAGGACATCATTTGAACCCGATGGACTTGCGGCAAGGGTTAAACCATTTACCTTCATCTCACTCCTTCCATCTGCCCAGTCTGAAGGGACCGCTGCCCACTGAGCCCCTGTACACACGACTGCCTCATAAGCCACCTTGTAACTCTCTTTTATGTTGTTGCCTAAACATTTGAAGGGACTAAAATTTTTGTATGAATGAAACCAGGTTTAGGAAGGGGAAGAGTATTTTATTATTTGGAAAAGAAAGCAAAGTTCGTTCCCCCTTTTTTTTTTTCCTTTAAGGATTCCTTTTTTATCCCGGTTCATCCTGGCAAAAGATATTAAAGGTATGGCCAAAAGCCACACTCATCATGGGTTCTCTCCAAGAAAGCACATACTGACACTTTGGACACGAACGTGAACTCTGGTTTCACAGGATTACGGGTCTAGATTCAGCACAGGAGTCCCATGAGCAGGAACACTGGGCATCTGACCTGTGCGGGTGAAGTCCATGGGTAAGGATCCGCACAGAGATATGCAACCCTGTCCAGCACTGGTCCTTAGAAATATCTGTAAATGTCTTAATTTTGCCCACTCCTATGCTAAACATCTAAACACAGACTCCTAAATTAAGAATCCAAATTTGGGGCCGCCTGGGTGGCTCTGTCAGCTAAGAGTCCGACTCTTGATTTCAGTTCAGGTCATGATCTCAGGGTCTTGGGACTGAGCCCGACATCAGGCTTCCCGCTCAGTAACAAGTTTCCTTTAGATTCTCTCCCTCTGCCCCTTCTGCCCCACTTGCTCTCCCTCTCTCAATAAATAAAATCTTAAAATTAAGAAAAAAAATTCAAACTTCTATCTTGGAGCTGTCAGTATTTTTTGTGTACCTACTGAGCACCAGGGAGACCACAGGGAACAGGCAGACCCTCCTGAGGGCAAGGGGCCTGCCCGCTTACAAAGTGGTGTGAGAACTGCCATGCTAAGGGCACACGAAGCACAGCAGGGGCCCCACGGAGCAGAAAAAGAACACTGGGCCCAATTCCACTGTGTGCTCACTCAGTCTTACTATCTATGAAATAAAGACATCAGCCTGACCTACCACCCAATGTTGTCACCAAGGCAGGAAGACACCTGAGCAGCAGGCAAGGGCTAAGGCCACAAAGGTGAGAGCACTCTGCAAAGTCAAAGTATTCCGCAGAGGCAGAGGTCTGCCAGCGGTGGTGTCCACAACTCAGGCGGGCCCCCGGGAGGAAGCGGCCTGCTACTCAGATGAAGGAGGAGAAGGCAGCGTGGTGGGCTCTGAAGCCCTTGGGCCCGGGCGGGGGGCAAGGGGGGATGCAGGGCCCAGAGGGGAGGTTTCAGCCCAGAGCAGCACAAGCACCCCGTCCTCCCCAAACAGCCCCAAGGTACCCCAAACCCTACCGGGCCCAGCATAGTCACATTCTGTGACTTTCTGCCCTGGCAGGCGGGGTAGGTGTGGCCCCTTCCCAAAGTGTTTTTCAAAAAATTCACGCTATTTCTAAGTTCAGGGGCAAAAGGAGGTGCTCAGTGATGCTGAAGTGCAAGGAAGAGAACTGGACTGGGAACCAAAAAATCTGATTCTTATCCTGAATCTGCTTCTTTCATCTGTAAAATCTGTCTGTAAAAATCTGTCTTTAAAAAATCATAAAGACAAAAAAAGTGCTCTTCAGCCCCCATGTCCAACCATACCAGTTTTGTTTTGAAATAAACTCAGGCTACAGGTGGGTTACATCTGACATGCCCTGTGAGAAAGGCACCCTATGCTCCCAGCTGTATGTCACAGAAGGGAAAACTCAAAGCACCCATCAAACGAATAGCAGTTACTTAGGAAGCACAAAGTTCTCCTTTCCTTTAAACACTCACCACGACACAGACCTGTACCCCTGCAGCAAATAATATATTATATGTTAATTAAAAAATTAATTAAAAAAAACACTCACGGGGCACCTGGGTGGCTCATTGGGTTAAGCCTTTGCCTTCGGCTCAGGTCATGATCCCAGGGTCCTGGGATTGAGCCCCGCATCGGGCTCTCTGCTCCGCGGGGAGCCTGTTTCCCCCTCTATCTCTGCCTGCCTCTCTGCCTACTTGTGATCTCTGTCAAATAAATAAAATCTTTAAAAAAAAACCACTCACCACGAAATTAAATATAATTTATTAATTCAACACTTACTACATATCTACTATGTGCCAAATGATAGAATAGAGCTAGAAACTCTACCACCACATTCCTGGAGAAAGGAAAGAAAACAAACCAAGCCAGGCCATGGGGACAGGGGAAGTGCAGTGAGAAAGGCCCAGCCAAAAGCCGGAGGGTGGGCAGCAGCAAGGGGACCGAACAGGTCCAGCTCCTGCTGTCTGAACCGTCTGGTCCCCATCAGCCAGCACCAAGCCACAGGCGCAGGGGCCCAGGCTGGGTGCGGACCAGTGGGAGCATGGGAGCATGTTTCCAACACAGGTCTGATCATCAGAATTTAAAAAAAAAAGAAAAGAAAAGAAAAAGAAAAAAAAGACAATAATTCCCTTTTATTTCTTTTATCCCTATCATTATTTTGAAAACGTCAACCCTAAAATAAATTAAAAGAGGGGCACATGGGTGACTCCGTTGGTTAAGCCTCTGCCTTCAGCTCAGGTCAGGACCTTGGGGTCCTGCATCAGGCTTTCTGCTCAGTGGGGAGTCTGCTTCTCCCTCTCTGTCTGTGCTCTCTCGGTCTCTCTCAAATAAATAAGATCTTTTAAAAAAAAAAAGAATAGTATGATTGCCGTATACTCATTTAGATTCATCAATTAATCTTTTGCAAATATCAAGACACTTCAGTCCTAAATACTCTGGCATCAGGCTTTTTAAAAACATAAACACACGATCTTATAAATAAAGGGAGTAGTCAGACTAAAATTAACTTTTACATGGAACAAAAGGGAGAAAAGACATGTACATAAAGACTGTCTCTCCAAGTTACCTACCAAAAACCAACTTAATTCAGTACAAAGGGAAGCCTGTGGGACAGAACATCTGTGGCGAAGTCTGAGGACTGAGTAATTCTCAATTGTTTGGATATTTT